>NC_060066.1:67076251-67409066 GCF_922984935.1 Meles meles
AAAAATTCTCTCTTTACTACTACCTTTTAGCAGTTTTAATTACTGTGTGTCTTGGTGTGGACCTCTTTTGGTTGACTTTATTGAGCCATCTCTGTGCCTTCTCAGTCTGGATTTCTATTTCCTTCCCCACATTCAGGAAGTTTTCAGCTATTATTTCCTCAAATAAATTTTCTGCCCCCTTTTCTCTCTCTTCTCCTTCTGGGATCTCTATAATGTCAATGACATTATGTTTCCTGGTGTCACTGGATTCCCTAAGTCTATTCTCATTTTTGTCCATTTTCTTTTTTTTTTTTCACCTGCTCAGCTTGCTTATTTTCCTGTACTCTGTCCTGAGACCATTAATTCATTCTTCTGCTTCCTCTAGTCTGATATTTATCCTATCTAGTGTACTTTGAACTCCATTTATTGTGCTCTTCATCTCTGATTGGTTCTTCTTTATCTGTTTGGTGAGGGTCTTGCTGATGTCCTCCACTCTTTTCTCAAACCCAGTATCTTCATGATCATTACTTTAAATTCTCTATCAGGTATATTACTCATCCTTATTTCATTTAGCTCTCTTGCTGTGATTTTGTCCTCTTTGATATTTTTTCTCTCTCCTCATTTTGTCTAACTCTCTATGTATGTTTCTAGGTATTAAGAAAGTTAGCTATGTCCCCTTCTCTTTAAAATAGTGTCCTTATGAAGAAGAGTTCCTATGGTGCCCTGCAGTGTCCTGTCCCTTGTTCACCAGAACCTGATACTTCAGGCGTGTTTCCTATGTGTGTTGCAGGTACCCTGATGTTATGGCTGAGTCAATTTTCCTTTAGTCCAGTTGTCTGTAATGGCTCTCTTTGCTTATTGTGGGCATGTTTCAGTCCCTGTGGTGTTAGTAGGCTAGTCTGGGGCCACCTTGGGCTGAAGTTGAGTCACCCCAGTTGTTTGTCAGAGATATAATAGCACAAAATTGCAGGGTATTTTCCCCTGAGAAGCTTTCATTAGTGGGTGGGGCTACATTCAGACCAGCTGTTTGCTACCAGCCCACTTCTTGGTTGGGTGGTCTTACTGTTGTGTGTAGTTATCTTTCACTCTTCCTTGGAAGGACACAGTATGGAGGGGTGCTGGCTCTTGTCAAGGCTACTTGCACATTGCCAGTTTTGTGATACTGCTTTGGTTGGTCTCTGGCCAAGACGTATTGGAGGAGACAGATCTGCAGTGTGCACGGAAGCAGGATGCATGCTTATTTGCAAGGTCTTCACACGTGTCTTCTAGGGGAGGGTATCTGCAGTGCTGGGACAGAGGCCCACCTGGATGAAGGGAGTGGGGCACACTGTTAATCAAGTTAGGTAGTGAGGTGGCTGTGTGTTTATGCTGGGAGACATGGGGATGGAAATGGTGCCTGCCATTTCCTTTGTTCCTGCAGGATTCTGCCAGTGACCTAATCCCTCTCGGACATGCTCTGAGATGAGTAAACAACTCTCTCACCCCATATGCTTCACACGTTTTTCAAGCTGCTACTTCGATGCTGTATCTTGTGGGACTATTTGTTGTGTTGTCTCTTTAAGGGTAGGGATTCTTTGCTATGGACCTCCCATCTTTCCCAGAGCCAAGCCCACTGATTTTTTTAAATCCCAGGTTAAAGTCCCACTGATTATAAGTACTTATAAAATTTGACCCCTCTGGTTTTCTAAGCCAAATATTATGGTGATTCGTCTTGCCCTTTCAGGTTCCCCAGTGTGAGGGCCTGTTTCTCTCTCCTCTCTTTACCTGTGACATCCCTTCCAGCTGTGGATAATCCCAAGGGATTGTTTAGGAACCATGTCTCTGCCCTTCCTATGCTCTTCCATTTGGCCTCTCTTCTACACTTAGTTTAGTGGGGTTTGTTTTGCCAGTCTTGGAGTCATTTTCTGGGCTATTTACATTGATGCAAGTGTTATTTAGTATTATCTATGGGTTTAGGTGTGCTTAGGGTCCTCCTATTCTTGTCATCTTCCCAGCTGTTCCAGGGTATGCTAATTTTTAGATCTAGAATACACCACCAAACTCAGTGTGCTTCCTCCTGCAGCAAATGAGTTGTTGCTCTGCATCCATGTGAACATTGAGGGTTGTCAGTCTTTTCAATTTTAGCTAGTGTTGTATGTGTGGTGGTGCCTCATTATTGTGATTTTCATTTGCTCTGATATATTTATTAATGAAAGTAAATATCACTTACATACTTTCTTTTGCAAATTACCCTTTCAGATCTTCTATTCATTTACCTCTTGGATCATTTGACTTTTTCTTATTAAGTTTTAGGAGGTTTTTACATATTCTGAATGTGAGACCTTTGTCAGTTATATGTGTTGCATATATTTACTCACACTGTTACTTGCCTCTTCACTCTCACCATGGTGTCTTTGATTAAAAAATCCTTGATTTGAATGTAGTCTAGTCTATCAGTCTCCTCATTTATAGCTATTGCTTTTTAAAATCTGTTCAAGAAGACATTTCTAGGGTGCCTGGGTGGTTAAATTGTTTAAGTATCCAACTCTTGAATTCAGTTTAGGTCATGGTCTCAGGGTTGTGAGATCAAGCCCTGCATTGGACTCTGCACTCAGCACTCAGACTTTAGATCTGCTTGAGATTCTCACTCTCACTCTGCCCCTCCTCACCTCATGCCTCTCTCTCTCTCTCAAAATAATAACTTTTTTTTTTTAAAAGCATCCAGCTCTGGATTTTGGCTCAGGTCATGATCTCAGGGTCATAGGATTGAGCCCTGTGTGGGTTCCACATGATTAAGAGGGAGTCTGCTTCTCTCCCTCTGCCCTTCCCTTTTTTCAAATAAGTAGATAAATCTTAAAAAAAAAAGGTAAGAAATCATTTCCTACCTCTCCTACCTCAAGGTTATAAAAATAATTTATCTTATAAAACATTTATTTTTTACAATTCCAAGCTAATTCTTTCAGGAATAGATTTTTGTAGGTGGTATAAGCAGATCTCAAGATTTACCTTTTACATATGGTTGTATAATTGACCTAGCACCAACACTAATTTTTATCACTAATCTTTAGTACTTCCTTTGTATAGATGATGTGTCCTTTTATGCGTGGGTCTGTTTTTGGACACTTCTTTTCTATTGGTTTATTTTCTATTCTTGTTTCACTCTTACTGTCTTCTTATAGCTTTATATTAAGTTTTGGTATCTGTATAATACTTTCTCTTATTTAATTCTTCTCTAAGAATGCCATTTCTTGGCCTTTTGCATATCATACAAATTTTTTTTATTTATTTTTTCCGCGTAACAGTATTCATTGTTTTTTCACAACACCCAGTGCTCCATGCAAAACGTGCCCTCCCTATTACCCACCACCTGTTTCCCCAACCTCCCACCCCTGACCCTTCAAAACCCTCAGGTTGTTTTTCAGAGTCCATAGTCTCTTATGGTTCTCCTCCCCTTCCAATTTTTTTTTTTATAAACATATAATGTATTTTTATCCCCAGGGGTACAGGTCTGTGAATCGCCAGGTTTACACACTTCACAGCACTCACAATAGCACATACCCTCCCCAATGTCCATAACCCCTACCCCTCTCCCAACCCCACCTCCCCCCAGCAACCCCCAGTTTGTTTTGTGATATTAAGAGTCATTTATGATTTGTCTCCCTCCCAATATCATACAAATTTTATAGCCAGATTATCAACTTCCATTTTGAAAACCTTGCTGGGATTTTGATTTATTTAGTGTTAATTTTTGACTGGATTTTATTATATTTTAACTATAATTATAATGTAACAAAGATTAACATAGATGGTGGGAGTAGGATTGCTAAATATCAGAAAAAGGCAGCAGTATTTTATGTAATGTTTTAAATATTAGCATATCCTGCCAGAAGAAAGACCTTTCAGTAAAGTTTATAGCTGGTAATTGTAAAAGATTTGTAAGAATATGCATCCAATCAAGATTGTGGATCAGTCTGGCATGTTATGGGAATCTCTCAATCCTGACAAGGATAGATGGAGCTCTTGATTGTGCAGAAATAAACTATGGAAAGGTTCTTAAAATTTGCAAGGATCCATACATATATTCTCAATGAGTCTAGAAGTCTCAAAAAGGGTTTTAAATATTTTGTTTAGGTAATTATCTCAAAAAATTGAGATCGGCATATTCTGGGGCTTCTAGATGGCCTTTGTTTTGATAACCAAGTTGTTTGATTTCTATGCACAAAATTACAATAGGGAAACCCAGAGAATGAAATGTAAATTTCTTGATGAATTCATTTTAAGAGTCACAGAAACCTGTAAGCTTCAACTCACCTGGTTGACTTGAAATGACTACTATATGAGGGCTGTAAGTTGTCTGAGGGCTTACGTTTCTGTGTCAATAAGCTATAGAATCACATAATATTTTAATAATAATTGACATTATTTTTAAATATGAGGATAGATTATTATAATAAAAGCAAATATGACTTTAGAAAAATCTATCCTAGTTTTATAAATTTACTAGTATGACAAGATTTCCATTTTATTTCATAATATTATGTTATCCTGAAACCGAATCCAAAAATCATCCTACCAAAACAGGCATAAAGCTGCCCAGACACTTAAGTATTCCTGTGAGTCAGTCAGTGTGCAAGACTGAAGTGTCTAGCAGGCAGTCGAACTTGTGTGGCTTCTAGGTGAATCTAACTGCTGCTTCACTTTCCAGGAGTACAGGGGATCAGAAGCGTCCTTCTCCCAGTGAAACTACTCGTGGCCCAATATCTCAGGGTGCTCACATTTGCTCTTTGGGATTGCAATACAATCTAAATTGGGAGCATTTAAGGTGGAAGTTGAGGGCAAGGGTATATCTACTAATTACATAGAGTAATAGTTGGTGGGCCAAGCGTGGGGAGAGACTTTGGTTGAGGAAGCAGAGTGTACAAACTATATAAGAATACGAAGTGGAGTTGGGAGACAGCTCAAAGGTGTAAATCTGTGCTCCACTTTAAGTGAAGTGATATTAAATATGAGCACGGTATGAGATTTGACTTTAGGGCTTAATATTCCTTTTGTTTGGGGAATGGTGCAGTCCATATCTGTTGACCCTGACCTGAGTTTCAAAGTTCTGAGTAACAGTGTCTTCCCCCAGGAATCCAGACATTTTCAATTCCAGGGAAGGAGTGGTAAATATGGAGTAATATTAGACTGATTCTCCAGAAATCTCCTGCTTGATATTCCACTGCTGGCAACATGTCTTTTCTGGTACTGAGATTAACAGCAGGAAGGAGCACTCCATGCATGAGCCTATCCTTCTGGGGTTTTAAAGATTTTTTTTTTTTTTAATTTGACAGATATAGATCACAAGTAGGCAGAGAGGCAGGCGGAGAGAGAGAGAGAGGAGGAAGCAGGCTCTCCGCTGAGCAGAGAGCCCGATGTGGGGCTTGATCTCAGAACTCTGGGATCATGACCTAAGTTGAAGGCAGAGGCTTTAACCCACTGAGCCACCCAGGTGCTCCCTTCTGGGGTTTTAATGGGTTTCAGGAAACTTTGAATCTGCTGGAAATCAGAGGTGGAATTAAGACAGATTCTTTACCATTGGCCTGGTGCTGAATGACTTGGATGGACACTTGCTGAGGCAATAACGAGTCTTTAGTGATGCAAACTGGCAACTGCTCAGGACTATGGGGTCTGAGATTTATAATCACACATCACTGAGTTTTTGAAAGCTGAAAATCAAGCCAATAATTAAGATGTTGACTACTAATATTTGTTGAGAGATTTTTGGTTTCGTTTTACTTTCTTTTTAATCAGGGGAAATGATAGTAGGGGGAGAAGGAAAAGGAAGATACCCTAATGAGCATCAGAGCCATTAATTATTGAAAATATCCTATGGGATTATTCTGACTCACAATTTTGGTTAAAATTGGAGTCAAATCATCATTTTTAAAGTTCAGATTCCTATTTTGGTTGCTTAAGGTTATTCATTTATACTTTAATTAGAAAACTGTGGTAGAATACTCTCTATGACTTAGTTTAAAGCCCTCATTCCATCATTTGCCCTACTCTTCATTCTAAGAAAAGGGAAAATAGGTCTACTGAATATATATTACTTATGATCCATGAGAGCAGGAACTATATCTTCCTTATTTACTGCTGATTTCAAAGCTTAGTACAGTGTCCAACACAAACTTAGTTCTCAATAAATATCAATTAAATGAATTTCTACCTTCCATATTACCTTGCTTCCAACTTCTAAACCAAATACTAAGAGCTTCACATAACGGCAGCTCTGGTAAGATTCACACCAGTTTTCCTTGTGGTGTGACATTTATTTTTAGGCACCAACTCATTTATTTAGATTAAAGTTAATGAAAACAAATGAAATGACAAATGAAAATAACGTGCTGTGGTCCAGCAGTCTGCAAACTGTCGCCGGCTCCGCGCACGGGTTGGTGGGGGGGGGGGCGTGCCGAGCATCCCCGGGGAGTGGAGGAGCGCTCTTTTTTCTCTCTCCTCTTTCCCCCCACTCCGCACCCCCGGGCACCCTCAACCAGGCCGCGCTGCTTCCCTTTCCCTCTTGTCTCGTCCCCCAGCAAACTTTCGGTCCCTCCCCCGCCGGTCACCCGTTCTTCGTCGTAGCTCCAGCCGGCCTTGCAGCCCGGAGGGCTCCTCCGGACCTCCGTGCCTGCAACTCCGACCATTACAAGATCCAGAAACATGTCGATGACACTTCTGTCTGCCTTCTAGGATATCGACTTCCTGTGCAAGACGGAGAAATCCGTGGCCAATCTCAATCTGAACATGCTGGACAAGAAGCCGGTGGGGACCCCCGTGGCCGCTGCCCCTAGCTCGGGCTTCACGACCTGCTTTCTCCACCCACCCCGCGCCTAGGCCCAGCAGCTGCTCGCCCAAGTTCCTGGGCGGGGCTAACCGCAGCAAGGATGGCAGCTGGGCGGCGGGCGGCCCCGCCTCCTACAGGACCCTCAAGGAGTTGTCAGGGGGCAGAGGCACGGCCCTGCTTAACAAGGAGAACAAATTTCAGTACCGCTCCTTCAGCAAGGGCAAGCGCAGCCAGCACCTCTTGCACCAGCACCTCTTGCACTAGCAGCAGCAGCAGCAGCAGCAGCAGCAGCAGCAGCAGCAGCAGCAGCAGCAGCAGGAGCAGCAGCAGCACCAGCACCAGCAGCAGCACCAGCACCAGCACCAGCACCAGCACCAGCACCAGCACCAGCAGCAGCACCAGCGCAGCAGCACCAGCAGCAGCAGCAGCACGGGGGTGGCGGCTCCCAGATTAACTCGATGCTCCACAAGACTGAGCTGTGCCGGCCCTTCCAGGAGAGCTGCACGTGCAACTACAGCGAGAAGTGCCAGTTCGCGCACTGCTTCCAGGAGCTACCCAGCCTGACCCGGCACTGCAAGTACAAGACCGAGTTGTGCCACACCTTCTACACCATCAGCTTCTGCCTCTACTGGCCGCGCTGCCACTTCATCCACAACGCAGACAAGCGGCGGCCAGCGCCGTCTGGGGGCGCCTCTGGGGACCTGCGCGCCTTAAGCGTGCGGGACGCGCTGCACCTCGGCTTCCCCCGGAAGCCGCTGCCCAAGCTGCATCACAGCCTCAGCTTCTCAGGCTTTCCGTCGGGCCACTACCAGCACCCGGGGGGCCTCGAGTCGCCGCTGCTGCTCAACAGCCCACGTCGCGCACCGCCGCCGCCACCCTCTTGCTCCTCAGCCTCCTCCTGCTCCTCTGCCGCTTCGTCCTGCTCCTCTTCCGCTCTGTCCTGCTCATGCGCCTCCGCAGCCTCCACGCCCTCAGGCGCTCGGACTTGCTGTGCCTCGGCGGCGGCTGCGGCCCTCGGCGGCGTTGCTGTACCGCACAGGGGGCGCGGAGGACCTGCTGGCACCTGGCGCTCGGTGCGCAGCCTGCCGGTCCGCCTCGTGCGCTAACAACGCCTTTGCGTTTGGCCCGTAACTGAGCAGCTTCATCACGCCGCTTGGCATCCAGACCCACAACTTCGCCTCCGTGGCCGCTGCCTATTATCGCAGCCAGCCAGCAGCAGCAGCAGCAGCAGGGCCTGGTACCCCCGTGCAGCCCCCGGCGCCGCCCAGCGCGCCCCTCCCTGCCAGTGCCACCGCGCCGCCCTCGCCGCCCTTCAACTTCCAGCTGCCGCGCCGCCTGTCCGATTTGCCCGTCTTCGACGCGTCCCCTAGCACCCCGGACTCGCTGTCGGACCCTGACAGATACTTGAGCGGCTCACTCAGCTCGGGCAGTCTCAGCGGCTCCGAGTCCCCCAGCCTCGACCCTGGCCGCCGCCTGCCCATCTCTGACGATTGAGGCAAGAGGGCGCCAGCGAGGAGGAGGAGGAAGGGGGAAGGCTGTTCTGTCGGTTGTTGGAGGGCGCCCCTGCCACCTGGAGTCCTTGTTAAGGGCAGGGAGGGGCGCTGGACTGGGGGGTGACAGGCCATGAGCAGAGTCTGCGGGCCGCACCGAGCACTTGGACTCGAACTTGTGTGCCGGGAGGGGCCCCACCCCTCCCCTTTCGGTTTTCTCTCTTTTTTTTTTATTTATTATTTTTATTATTATTATGAAGTTTCATTCTTGTTGAGCAAAAAAAAAAAAAAGGCAATGAACTTTTGTATTGATGAACAAAATACTCACAACAGGGTAGATGTGATGCGAACAGAACAAGATACCAAACACTTAAAACTTTTTTAGGTCTCCTAAGAGTTTGGGACTTTGGGGGGAAAAAAAATCAACCCAGCACCAGCAGCTACCAACCACCATTCCGTATCTTCACTTGAAAAGCATTAGTTACAGTCCAGATGTGGGAACTCTTATGTGAGAGAAGTTCTTAATTGTCGTTTGTCTTCAGACCAATGTAAACAAACAGCCAGCCACCACCTTGCTAAACCTCTAAGCTTCTGGAATCCAATATTCTATCAGGAATATGCCTTTATTGTAGTCCTCCGCTCCACAGGTTTTTGTTTGACACAAAATTCTTTATGTCTGGAAAAAAAAAAAACAAAAACAAACGTGCATTCCAAAGTTTCCTACTGGTTACTGTTTTTTTGCCATCACTTAGTGGATGTTTAATTTTAGAACCATTTTCTCTGCTCTTTCTGGAAGCCTTGGGCAGAGCTTAGTTCCTAATCATTTGGGGGAATAACTGCTGAATTTTTAGCTGTTTTGAGTTGATTCACACCACTGCACCCCAACTCAATATGAAAAAAACTATTTAACCTATTTATTATTTTGTGAAAAGTATACACTGAAATTTTTGTTCATACTGTATTTATCAAGTATGATGAAAAGCAATAGATATATATTCTTTTATTATGTTAAATTATGATTGCCATTATTAATCGCCAAAATGTGGAGTGTATGTTCTTTTCACAGTAATATATGCCTTTTGTAACTTCACTTGGTTATTTTATTGTAAATGAGTAAAAAAATCTTAATTTAAGAGATTGTATGTAATATTTATTTCATTAATTTCTTTCCTTGTTTTGAAAGATTGCATGATTTCTTTACAGAAATCTATCCTGATGCTGTGGAAGTAGTTTGAGGAATATCTTATGAGTTTTCTTAGAATGTATAATGGGTGTAGCCTATTCAACTTTAAAGAAAAAAAAGTTGACCACATACTTTGCAAGCAGGCTTAAATGTGGCATGCTTTTTGTCATTCCAGCTTTTTAAATTAGCAAGAAGCAAAATTTTGTTTTTTGTTTATCCCAGCAATTCTACTGTGACATACTCTGCGTTTAAAGACATGTAGCAATAATGAGGTGGGGGGGTTAGTCTCAGTGCCTTTGGAAAGGGCCAGAACTTGCCTTAAATCTTCCTCAACCAAAAAAGTATTTTTCTATCAGTGCTTGAGAGAATTTGAATGTAGGATGGGTTCAACTGCACAAAAGGAGAAGATATTTACCACTTTCTTATATAGATCTAAAGAGGCCACCTCTTAGTACTAAGAATGGTGTAGTACATGAATATGCCTTGTTTTCATTACATAAAATTCCAAAACTTGTATATTTTTTTTTTCCGTGTGTAGAAAGGCAGGAATGCTTTCCTGGACAGTGGATGAATGAGCAGTAACTTTAGTTTGTACATAGGTACGGTTGGAGCAGTATGTATGTATGTACTCAGGACTGCTTTGACAGAAGTAGGTTTTTGAATGTAACAAGATACGTCAACTTGAGTTGTAATATATTTTGGGGAATCAGTTCACTACAAATTGTGACTGTAAACATTGTATTGTAAATGTTTTGTAGTTTCCCCCCAATAAAATTTTTGGGAAAAAAAACCCAAAACAAAAACAAAAAAAAAACAAACAAAAAAGAAAATAACGTGTTGTGGACCCATTTAGTCAGTGTTTCAATTATATGAGCCATTCTTAATTTTTTTAAAGACTATTTTTAGAGCAGTTTTAGGTTTAAAGCAAATATGAGAGAAAGGTACAGAGATTTCCTTTCTACTCCTTGCCCTCCCCACATTATCAACATCCCCCCCATCCAGATTAGTACATTGGTTATAACTGAGGACCCCAGATCATTACCACCCAAAGTCCACAGTTTACAATAGGGTTCACTCTTGGTGTATGTTCTGGGGGTTTGGACAAATGTATAATGATATATATTTACTACTGTAGTATCATACAGCATTGTTTCACTACCCTAAAATCCTGGTAATTCACCTATTCATCTGTCCCCCAACTCCTGGCAACCACTGATCTTTTTTTACTGTCTCCATAATTTTGCTTTATCCAGAATATCTTTACAATCATACAGTGTATAGTTTTTTCATATTGGCTTTTTTCACTTAGTAATATGTGTTTATCTTTCCTCTGTGACTTTTCATAGCTTGATAAGTCATTTCTTTATAGTGCTGAACAATATTCCATGGTTTAGATGTATCATAGTTTCTCCATTCACCCACTAAAGAACATCTTAGTTGCTTCTAAGTTTTGGTAATTATGAATAATGTTGCTCTAAACATTTAAGAACAGGGTTGTGGGGGTATAAGTTTCCGAATGCTTTGAGTAAATATCAAGTAATGTAATGACTAGGTTGTGTGGGAAGAGTATGTTCAGCTTGAAAGAAAAAAAAAACACACCAAATAGTCATTCAAAGTGAATCCACTGTTTTGTATTCCCACCAGAATAAATGAGAATTCCTGTTGCTCCACAGCCTTGCCAGCCTTTGCTGTTGTCAATGTTCCAGATGTTGGCCTTTCTAATAGGTGTATAGTGGTATCTTATTGTTATAATTCACATTTTCTGATGACATATGATGTGCAGCATTTTTTTTTCATGTTTATTTGCCATTTATATCTTTTCTTTGGTGAGGTGTCTGTTAAGATCATTGGTTTATTTTCAGTCTCTCTCCTTTTTTTTTTCTTTTTAAAGATTTTATTTATTTATTTGACAGAGAGAGATCACAAGTAGGCAGAAAGGCAGGCAGAGAGAGAGAGAGGAGGAAGCAGGCTCCCTGCTGAGCAGAGAGCCAGATATGGAACTCAATCCCAATCCCAGGACCCGGAGATCATGACCTGAGCCGAAGGCAGACTTAATCCACTGAGCCACCCAGGTGCCCTTTTTTTTTTTTTTTTTTTTTTTTTTTTGGTTATTATCCTCTTGAGTTTTAAGATTTTTTAAAAAAGAGTTCTTTATATATTTTGAATAATAGCTCTTTATCAGGTATATCTTTTATAAATATTTTCTCTAAATCTATAGTTTCTTTCTTCATTCTCTCAAAAATATCTTTCATAGATAGACCAGAAATTAATTTTATTTCATCTTTGATTCATCAGATTTTTTTGTTTCTTCCTGTAGAATTTGTACTTTTCATACATTTATATCTAAATATTTCATTTTTGACATTTCTAATGTAAATGATGTTACATTTTCAGTTTCAAATTTCACCTGTTAATTGCTGCTGGTATATAGGAAAGCTATTGACTTATGTACATCAATATTATATCTTAAAACCTTACAATAATCATTTATTAGTTCCAGAATATTTTTATGGATTCATTTGGATTTTTTACATAGATAATAATGCCAAACAAGACATTTTTATTTCTTCCTTCCCTGTCTATATACTTTTAATTTCCTTTCATTATTATACTGCATTAGCTAATACTTCTAGTGCAGTATTGAAAAAGAATGGTGAGAGAGACATCCCTGCTTTATTCCTGATCTTAATGGGAAAGCTTCTATTTTCTCATCATTAAGTATAATGTTAGCTGTAGAGTTTTTTTAATAGATATTCTTTACCAGGTTGAGGAAATTCCCCTCTATTCCTAGTTTACAGGGAGTTTTTATCATGAATGGGTATTGGACTTTGTCAAATACATTTTTTTGCATCTATTGATATGATTTGATATGATCATGTGATTTTATTTAGCCTGTTGCTGTGAAGTATTACATTAATTGATTTTCAGATGGTAAACCAATCTTGCATACCTGTAATAAATCCCATTTGTTCATGGTTTGTATTTGGTCCAGCATGTGGTCTATCTCGATTAATGTTCCATATGAGCTTGAGAAGAATGTCTGTCTGCTGTTAGATGAAATAGTCTATGGATGTCCATTATAGCCAGGTGATTAATAGCAATGTTGATTTCATTTGTGTCCTTACTGATTTTCTGCCTGCTAGATCTATCCATTTCTGATAAAGGGGTGCTGAAGTCTCCAAATATAAATAATGTATTCATCTATTTCTCTTAGTACTTCTACCAGTTTTTGCCTCATAAATTTTGGCCTCATATATTTTGATGATTGTTTATTAAGTTCACACACACTAAGAACTGTTATGTTTCCTTGGAGACTGACTTCCCTTGTTTCCATGTTTGTTCAGTCTAATATTAGTATTATAATCTTCATTTCCTTCTGATCAATATTAGCATTAAATATATTTCTTTATTAACTTACTTTTAATTTATGTATGTCTTTATGTTTTAAAGTTGTTTTCTTTTTTTTTAAGATTTTATTTATTTATTTGACAGAGAGAAAGATCACAAGTAGGCAGAGAGGCAGGCAGAGAGAGAGGAGGAAGCAGGCTCCCTGCGGAGCAGAGAGCCCAATGCGGGGCTTGATGCCAGGACCCTGAGATCATGACCCGAGCCGAAGGCAGCGGCTTAATCCACTGAGCCACAGGCCCTGGGTGGCTCAGTGGTTGGGTATCTGCCTTCTGTTCAGGTCGTGGTCCTGGGGTCTTGGGATCCAGCCCCTCATGGGGCTCTCTGCTCAGCAGGAGGCCTGCTTCTCCCTCTCCCACTCCCCCTGCTTGTGTTCCCTCTCTCGCTGTGTCTCTCTCTGTCAAATAAATACATAAAAATTTTTTAAGATAAATAAGTAAATAAATAAAGTTGTTTTCTTACAGACTACATAGAGTTGGGTTTTTTTTAATCCATTCCGACGATTTTTTTACTGTCATATTTAGATGATTGACATTCAAGGTGATTACTGACATAATTGGATTAATATTTATCATGTTACTATTTTCTATCTGTCACCCCAATTTTTTCTATTTTTGTCTTCCCCTCTTTTTCTGTCATGTTGTTTTTAATTAAGCATTTTTCTTTTGTTCCAAGTTATCTCTTTTCTTAACATATTAACTATATTTTCTTTTAACTATTTTTAGTGGTTGCCATGTGTATGAGGTTTTTTTGTTTGGTTTGTTTTGGTTTGGGTTTGTATTTATCCTGCTTGTTTTCTAAGCTTCCTGGATATGCAGTTTGATGTGTGACATTAATTTGGAGAAGTTCTCAGTCATTATTGCTTCAGTTTCATTTCTGCTCCTTTCTCTCTTATCCTTTGGTATTCCCATTGCACATATGTTACATCTTTTATAGTTGTCCCACATTCTTGGATATTCTGTTCAGTTTTTCATTCTTTATTCCCATATTTTTTACTCTTAGAGGTTTTTATTTATACATCCTCAAGCTCCAAGATCTTTTGCATGTCCAGTCTGTTAATGAGCCCAAAAAGTCACTCTTTGTTTCTGGCACTGTTACTATCTTTGGCATTGTTTTTTTCCTTAGGATTTCCATCTCTCTGCCTCTCTGTTCTTGTATGCTGTCTAATTTATGTACTGGAGCCCTTAGCATATTAATCATAGTTGGTTTTTAAAATTACATTTTAAAGAATTCCAGTATATTTAACATACAGTGTTATATTAGTTTCAGGTGTATAATAAAATGACTTAACAATTATATACATTACTCAGTGCTCATCGTGATAACTGTACTCTTAGTCCTGGTCACCAATTCCACCCATCCTCCACCCACCTTCCTTCTGGTAACCTTCAGTTTGTTCTATATTAAAAGTCATTTTTTTTGGTTTGTCTCATTTTCTTTGATCATTTGTTTCATTTCTTAAACTCTACATACAAATGAATTCATGTATTTGTCTTTCTCTGACTTATTTCACTTAACATTTTACTTTTTAGATTCCTTCATGTTGTTGTAAGTGGCAAGATTTCATTCTTTTTATGGCTGAGTATTATATTATATATATAGATATATAATGTAATATATAGATATAGATACATAATGTAATCTATATCTATATCTATATCTATCTATATATATATATACACACACACATATATATTCTCCCACTTCTTTAGCCGTTCATCTATTGATGAATACTTGGATTGCTTCCATAATTTAGATATAATAAATAATGCTGCCATAAACATAGGGTATCTTAGCCAATTAGTATTTTCATATTCTTTTATTTTTTCTTAGAACATGATGTTATTTTTTCATAAAATATACATTTTACATAATTTTACCCTTTCTGGACTACTTGGTATTCTTTTTTTTTTTTCCATTTTATTTATTTTTTCAGCGTAACAGTATTCATTCTTTTTGCACAACACCCAGTGCTCCATGCAAAACGTGCCCTCCCCATTACCCACCACCTGTTCCCCCACCCTCCCACCCCTGCCCCTTCAAAACCCTCAGGTTGCCCCAACCTCCCACCCCTGACCCTTCAAAACCCTCAGGTTGTTTTTCAGAGTCCATAGTCTCTTATGGCTCGCCTCCCCTCCCCAATGTCCATAGCCCGCTCCCCCTCTCCCAATCCCACCTCCCCCCAGCAACCCCCAGTTTGTTTTGTGAGATTAAGAGTCATTTATGGTTTGTCTCCCTCCCAATCCCATCTTGTTTCATTTATTCTTCTCCTATCCCCCTAACCCCCCATGTTGCTTCTCCATGTCCTCATATCAGGGAGATCATAGGATAGTTGTCTTTCTCCGATTGACTTATTTCACTAAGCATGATACCCTCTAGTTCCATCCATGTCATCGCAAATGGCAAGATTTCATTTCTTTTGATGGCTGCATAGTATTCCATTGTGTATATATACCACCTCTTCTTTATCCATTCATCTGTTGATGGACATCTAGGTTCTTTCCATAGTCTGGCTATTGTAGACATTGCTGCTATAAACATTCGAGTACACGTGCCCTTTCGGATCACTATGTTTGTATCTTTAGGGTAAATACCCAGTAGTGCAATTGCTGGGTCATAGGGTAGTTCTATTTTCAACATTTTGAGGAACCTCCGTGCTGTTTTCCAGAGTGGTTGCACCAGCTCGCATTCCCACCAACAGTGGAGGAGGGTTCCCCTTTCTCCACATCCTCTCCAGCATCTGTCATTTCCTGACTTGTTCATTTTAGCCATTCTGACTGGTGTGAGGTGATATCTCATTGTGGTTTTGATTTGTATTTCCCTGATGCCGAGTGACGTGGAGCACTTTTTCATGTGTCTGTTGGCCATCTGGATGTCTTCTTTGCAGAAATGTCTGTTCATGTCCTCTGCCCATTTCTTGATTGGATTGTTTGTTCTTTGGGTGTTGAGTTTGCTAAGTTCCTTATAGATTTTGGATACTAGCCCTTTATCTGATATGTCATTTGCAAATATCTTCTCCCATTCTGTCAGTTGTCTTTTGGTTTTGTTAACTGTTTCCTTTGCTGTGCAAAAGCTTTTGATCTTGATGAAATCCCAATAGTTCATTTTTGCCCTTGCTTCCCTTGCCTTTGCCGTTGTTCCTAGGAAGATGTTGCTACGGCTGAGGTCAAAGAGGTTGCTGCCTGCATTCTCCTCAAGGATTTTGATGGATTCCTTTCTCACATTGAGGTCCTTCATCCATTTGGAGTCTATTTTTTTTTTAAAGATTTTTTTTTATTTTATTTATTTGACAGAGAGAGATCACAAGTAGACAGAGAGGCAGGCAGAGAGAGAGAGAGGGAAGCAGGCTCCCCGCCAAGCGGAGAGCCCGATGCGGGACTCGATCCCAGGACCCTGAGACCACGACCCGAGCCGAAGGAAGTGGTCCAATTTCATTTTTCTGCATGTGGCTGTCCAATTTTCCCAGCACCATTTATTGAAGAGGCTGTCTTTTTTCCATTGGACATTCTTTCCTGCTTTGTCGAAGATTAGTTGACCATAGAGTTGAGGGTCGATTTCTGGGCTCTCTATTCTGTTCCACTGATCTATGTGTCTGTTTTTGTGCCAGTACCATGCTGTCTTGATGATGACAGCTTTGTAATAGAGCTTGATGTCCGGAATTGTGATGCCACCAACTTTGGCTTTGTTCTTCAATATTCCTTTGGCTATTCGAGGTCTTTTCTGGTTCCATATAAATTTTAGGATTATTTGTTCCATTTCTTTGAAAAAAATGGATGGTATTTTGATAGGGATTGCATTAAATGTGTAGATTGCTTTAGGTAGCATAGACATTTTCACAATATTTATTCTTCCAATCCAGGAGCATGGAACATTTTTCCATATTTTCATATTCTTTGGGGAAAATACCCAGGAGTGGGATTACTGGATTATATAATAGTTCTATTTTTAATTTTTTTGAGAAAACTTCATTCTGTTTTCCCCAGTGACTGTACCAGTTTACATTCTCACCAAGGGTGCACGAGGTTTCCTTTTTCTCCCCATCTTCACCAACGCTTATTTTTTATGTTTTTGATGTTAGCCATTCTGACAAGTATGAGTTGATATCTCATTGTAGTTTTAATTTGCATTTCCTTGAGAGTAGATGATAATGAACATTTTTTTCATGTGTCTGTTGGCCTTATGAGTGTCTTCTGTGGAGAAATGCCTGTTCATGTCTTCAGCCCATTTATAAATTGGAATATTTGGTTTTTGAGCATTGAGCCTTATAAGTTCTTTATATATTTTGAATACTAATCCTTTATCAAATAGGTCATTTCCAAATACCTGCTCCCATTCACTAGGTTGCCTTTTAGTTTTATTGATTGTTTACTTCACTGTGCAGAAGCTTTTTATTTTGATATAGTCCCAATAGTTTATTTTTGCTTTTGTGTCCCTTTCCCCAGGAGACATATCTGGAAAAAAGTTGTTATGGCCAATGTTGAAAAGGTTGCTGCCCATGTTTACTATAGGATTTTTATGGTTTCAAGTTTTGCATTTAGGTCTTTAATCTATTTTTAAAAGTATTTTTGTATATGGTGTAAGAAAGGGGTCCACTTTTATTCTTTTGCATGTAGCTGCCCAGTTTTCTCAAAACCATTTGTTGAAACTTTTCCCCATGGCAATGTCTTGCCTCCTTTGTTGAAGATTAATTGAGCATATAACCAAGTATTTATTTGGGGGATTTCTAATCTGTTCCATAGGTCTATTTTTGTGTCAGTGCCATACTGTCTTGATGACTATAGCTTTGTAATATAGCTTGACATCTGCAATCATGATACCTCCAGTTTTATTTGACTTTTTCATAATTTCTTTGGCTGTTCCAGGTCTGTTGTGGTTCCCAACAAATTTTAGGATTGTTTTTTCTAATTCTGTAAACAATGTTGTTGGGGGGCCTGGATGGCTCAGTTGGCTAAATGTCTGCCTTCGGCTCAGTCATGATCCCAGGGTCCTGGGATCTATTCTGTATTGTGCTCCCTGCTCAGCAGGGAGTCTTTTTGTCCCTCTACCCTCCCCTACCACTTGTGCTTTCTCTCTATCTCTCTCTCTCAAAATAAATAAAATCTTTTAAAAGAATGTTGTTGGTATTTTGGTAGAAACTGTATTAAATCTGTAGATTACTTTGGGTAGTGTGGACATTTTAACAATATTGGATTTCTCCCAATCCATGAACACAGAATGATTTTTCCTTGGTGTTTTCAATTTTTTTCATCACTGTTTATAGTTTTCAGAGTACAGGTCTTTTACCTCCTTGCTTAAGTTTATTCCTAGATATTTTATAGTCCAGGGGGCAATTATAAATTGGATTTTTTGTTGATTTCTCTTTATTCAATTTCATTGCTGGAAATCGGTCTGTTCAAATTTTCCACTTCCTTCTGGTTCCAGTTCAGGAGGTTATATGCTTCCAAAGATTTATCCTTTTCTTTAGGTTTCCCAATTTATTGAATATAATTTTTCATAGTAATCCCATATAATCCTTTGTGTTTCCATGGCATTAGCTGTTATTTCTCATTGTTCATTTCAAATTTGTTTATCTACTGGTATCATCGATCTCTTCTATTGGTTTTTGAAGTTTCTATATTGTTTATTTCTGCTTTAATCTTTATTATTTCCTTCTTTCTACTGATTTGGATTTTGTTTGTCCTTTTTCTAGATCCTTTAGGTGTAAGGTGAGTTTTTTGTTTGTTTGTTTATTTATTTAATTTTTCTTGCTTCTGGAGGTATGCCTGTACTGCTATCATCTTCCCTCTCAGAACATCTTTTGTAACATCAAAGAATTTGGATCATTGTGCTTTTATTTTCATCTGTCTCCATGTATTTTTTTAAATTTCCTCTTTGATGTCTTGGTTGACCCATTCATTGTTTAGTAGCATGTTATTAAGCCTCTGTATATTTGCATTCTTTCCAGATTTTTACTTGTGCTTGATTTCTAGTGTCATAATGGTGTGGTCAAAAGATGCATGGTTAAATTCTAGTCTTTTATAATTTGTTGAGACTTGTTTTATGGCCTAACATGTCATCTCTTCTAGGGAGTATAATATGCGCACCTGAAAGAATGTGTATTCTGCTGTTTTTAAGATGGAATGTCTTGAATATATATGTTAAATCCTCTAGTTCTATGTGTCATTCAAAGCTATGTTTCCTTGTTGATTTTCTATTTAGGTGATCTATCCATTGATGTAAGTGGATTGTTAAACTCCCCTAGTATTGTATTGGTGTGGATTACTTCCTTTAAGTGTGTTATTAGCTGCTTTATGTATTTGGGTTCTCACATGTTGGCTACGTAAATATTTACAATTGTTAGAGCTCCTCGTTGGATTTGTTCCCTTTATGATTATATAGTGTCCTTCTTTGTCTCTTGTTACAATCTTTGTTTTAAAGTCTGTTTTGCCTGATGTAAGTTTTGCTATCCTGGCTTTTATTTCATTTCTATTTGCATAACAAATACTTTTCCTTCTCTCACTGTCAATCTGCATGTGCTCAGAAATGGGACTCTTGTGGGCAGTATATCAATGGTTTTTTCCTTTCTTATCCATGCCATCACCCTATGTCTTTTGATTGGATCATTTAGTTTATTAAATTCAAAGTAATTATTGCTAGGTATGTACTTACTGCCATTTTGTTACTTGTTTTATGGTTGTTTGTGTAGTTCTCTCTTCCATTCTTCTCTTGCTCTCTTCTCTCACAGTTTTCTGGCTTTGTTTTGTGATTTATTTAGTTCTTTTCACATTATTTTTTGCATATATATTACTAATTTTGATTCTCAATTACCATTAGGTTTGTACCTAACATCTCATGCATACAGCAGTCTATATTAAGTTGATGGTCTCTTAAGATTGAACCCATTCTTTACTTTTTTCCCCACCCCCCAAATTTTAGGTATATGGTGTCATATTTTACATCCTTTTAATTGATAAATCCTTTCACTGATAATTACAGATTCACTTAATTTTATTTTATTTTTTTTTCCTTCCTACTTTTCTTATTCTTACTTTTGGTCTTTCCTTTTTACTCTAAGGGTCCCCTTTAACATTCCTTATAGAGTGGCCTTAGTGGTGATGAGTTCCTTTAACTCTTTATTTCTCCTTTTATTCTGAATGATAGCCTTGCTGGATAAAGTATTTTTGATTGCAGGTTCTTTCCCTGTCATTCCCTGAATATATGATGCCACTTTCTTCTGGTTTATAAAATTTCTGCTGAAAAATCAGCTGATAGCCTTATGGGATTTTCTTGTCTGTAACTGGTTTCTCTTGCAGCTTTAAATATTCTCTCTTTATCAGTACTTTTTGTTATTTCAATTACTATGTGTCTTGGTGTGGACCTCCTTTTGTTGATTTTGTTGGTGGCCCTCTGTTCCTCCATGATCTGGATATCTATTTCCTTCCCCATACTCAGGAAGCTTTCAGCTATTATTTCTTCAGATAAACTTTCTGCTCTCTTTTCTCTCTCTTCTCCTTCTGGGACCTCTGTAATGCTAATGCTATTGCACTTGATGGTGTCACTTATTTCCATTCGTCTATTTTCATTTATTATAATTCTTTTTTCTCTCTGCTGTTCAGCTTCATTCCTTTCTATTATTCTACCCTCCAGATCACTGATCCATTCCTCTACTTCCTCTAGTCTACTATTTATTCCCTAGCATATTTTTAATTTTACTTAAGATGTTCATCTCTGACTTGTTCTTTTTTATGTGTTCTATCTCTTTTCCAGGACCTCCTTTAGATCCTCCATTCTTTTCTCTTTTTATGACCATTACTTTAAATTCTGTATCAGGTATATTACTAATCTCCACTTCGTTTAGCTCTCTTGCTGTGATTTTGTCGTGTTCTTTCATTTGTAACCTTCTTTTTTTCCTGTTTCTTCATTTTGTCTAACTCTCTGTGTCTGTTTCCATGTATTACAAAAGTCACCTACATCTCCTGCTCTTGAAAGTAGTAGTCTTATGAAGGAGAGGTCCTTCATAAGTAGTGCTCTGTCCTTTGTTCAACAAAAACTGGCACTTTAGGGTTTTCTCCTATATGTGTTGTATGTACCCTTTTGATGTGGCTGAGCCATGTTTGCCTTCAGTCCAGTCATCTGTAATGGTTCTCTTTGCCTGTTGTATGCAGGGTTTGGTCTCTGTGTTGTTAGTGCGTTAGTGTGGAACCACCTGAAAATCGTGTTGTCAGACCAGGCATTTGCTAAACATGCAGTAACACGAAACTGCAGGGTGCTTTGCCTGTGTTTTCCCTTGAGAAGTTTTCATTGGTGGATGGGGCCTGCAGTCATACCAGATATCTGCCCCTAGCTCATTGCTGGGTCCACAGTGGAACCGGTGTGTGTGGTTATCTTCTCCTCTTCCCAGAAAGGAATCACTTTGGAGTAGTGCTGGCTGCTATTGGACTGCTTGCACAGTGCTAGGCTTGAAACAGTGCATTTGATGGGCTCTGCCCCAAGGGTGCATTGGTGGGAGCAGGTCTGCAGAATGTGGGGGGCAGGACACATGGTGCCAGCAATATTAGAGCTGGCCTGCAGCTGAACAGGACCTGTAGCTGCCTGGAAAACTCCTAGGGAGTCAGGTTGGGATGGAAGGTATGGTTTCAGAGAACTGTGTGGGAACAAGGCATACTGTTTGCAAGCTAGTTCTAGAGTATTGATGCTATGCTAGTTCCCTCAGGTGTCCCTGTATTTAGGCTGGGGTGCAGGGGAGCAAAATGGTACCTGCCAGCTGTTTTGTTCTGGGTGAAGTCTCCCAAAAATCCTTGCCCTCCAGCACATACTCTGAGATTAAGAAATCAATCAATCAATCTTCCTGTGTACTCTAGGCATTTCTCAAACTGCTACTTCTGTGCTATATCTCAGGAGGGGTGTTTGTTGTACTATCTCCGGCTCTCCTAGAACCAAGCTCCTGGTTTTTAAAGTTCCAGGTGGAACTGATTGTTTGCCCACTCTGGTTTTCAAAGCCAAATAATTGCTGAATTGTTTTCCCAGTTTGGATCTCCCATGCCTGGGATGCCTGGTGTGGGGTCTGTTCCTCTCCCCTCCCTGAGCCCACAGCATCCCTTCCTCCTGCAGACAGTCTCACAGGTCTATTTTACTCCCGACTATATCTCTGGCCTTCCTATTGTCTTGAATGTGGGCTTGTCTCTACATTTAGCTGTGGGGAGTCTCTTGTGCTAGTCTTCAGGTCATTTTCTGGATTATTTACACTGATGTTGGTGTTTTCTATCTGTATCCAGGGGCTGAAGAGTGAAGTTAGGAACTTCCTACTCTGCTGTCTTCTCCTGATGTCCAATCTTCACTGTTTTAAATTCCCTGTCTGAAAATTCCAACATCCCTGTCATGGTCAGTTCTGGTACTTGCTTTTTCTCTTCAAACTGTGTTTACTGCCTTTTAATATGCTTTGTAATTTTCTCTGGTTACTGGATATGATGTTCCAGGGGAAATGAACAACAGTAAGTAGGCCTTTGGTAATGTAGTCGTAGTTCTAGTGAGACGGAAGCATTCTACAGTGCTATGGTTAGGTCTCAGTCTTTTAGTGTGCCTATGCCTCTAGATTGTGAACTTCCCAACTATTTCTGGTTTTTGTTTTGTTGGTTTTTTTTTTTTTTAACTCCACAAAGGCTGAAGTTGGGTATTTTCCTCCTTAGGTCAAATAGGTTCAGAGAAAATCCCAGCAGGTTTTCTAGCAGGTTAACTAAGTTTTTCTCAAAGATAGACCATGTTAAGAAGAATAGAGTGCTCTGGCATATTTCCAAATGACTCCTTTCCGCTATCTCTGCCAGAAACATGAAGGGAATTTACTGTGATATTTCCTGTGAGCACCAGTCAAGCTCCTGATGGTAAGGTCACAGAAGTGTGACAGTCCCCTATGACTGGTTTCCCTTAAAGCCTTTAATTCTCAGATTTGTACAGGCCTAGCCTCCAGAAATTTATCAATACAGCTCAGATTTTCTGACTCTATTACTGGTTCCTGGGGAGGTTTCTACTCCAGTATATTGTAATTCTCTATCTGTCCAATTTTGTTGGAAACAGTTTGTCCCTTGACCTTAATCCTCTTAAAGATCCAAAAAAAGTGTTGATTTTTCAGTTTGTTCAGCTTTGTGTCTGTTGTTAAGATAAAGTGGTGACCCTCTAATGTCCTTACATACCAATCCAGAAACCATAACCATCCTTAATTTTTAAGCCAAATAATTCTAATAAAACATACGTTGGCAATATGTTTACACATTCCATAAACCTGATATATCTGTTAATTCAGCCCTTGTGGGCTTACTCCAAACATTTGGATAGGTCAAAAGGACTGAGATGAAGAGTCATTTTCTTATTATGGGGAGATGATGTGCTTCAGGGTAGGCTTTGAATGGAACCCTTCTTGCAGTGATCATCTAACTTTTTAGGTTTCACTTTCTGCCTCTGTTCAGTGAAGGAGGAGCTCCCAGTGGTGTAACTTAAGCTCATTCCACACTCTTAGGACCTCTAAGAAGCTGGAACATACCTTACCATTCTAACTCATCAAGGAAGTGCTTGTGCAAAAGGCAACTAATTTACAGGGTGACCAGCATCTTAGTAGGTGGGCATGCACAAGATGTCCATGCAGCAGGAAGGAGAGTAGCTATCTGAAGAAACCTGAACCTGTGAATTTTGGTTTGGTTTGAGTTTTAGGCTTGTAGAGAACATCAGTACTTGCTATCCTAGGCAGGAGAGAGTAGTGATAGAAATAATGGCTCACGACAAGCTGGGAATAGGTAGCCATTAGAGCAGTGGCTCTATAACAGTAGTTCCAGCTCTGGCAGTAGTGTATGCCTGTTCATGAGAAGACAGCTAGGAGTTGTTTAATCACAGAGCTGCTGTCAGAGGCTGGACATGGCACTCTCCTCACATGACCTTCCTTTCCAGCCCCAGATAGCGATTTCAGATCTTTATCCTTCCTATCTTCTTAGCTAACCTGGAAGAGCCTAATAAGCACGTGTGTAAATAAGTTAGTATTTCTTCTGGTTCTAATATTCTATAATTATTCTGAGCACAGTAGAAACACATTAATTCAGATAGCTTGTTCCAAATTTCTAATTATTATTCCATTTGGACGAAGCTGCAGTTTATTTTTGTTCAGCAAAATTTTATTATAGATAGCTCAAATTAAAAAGAAAGGGAGGTAGAGGAATTATTAAAATATTTAAGGAGACAAACTTAATTTAATATGTTAAAACTGTTTTATCTGATATATATACATATACATATATATACATGGAATATGTATATATATACATATATATACATGATATATACATATATATACATGGAACTTGCATCTAAACAGCTTAAAAATGGATGGGGAAAACAGACAAATCAACAAATAGATTGTTGTGATAAATGCTGAGAGAGAGGTGTACACACGGTGTATTAACAAGAAGAAGAATACCTCAGGTACACTAGGGTTGGGGGTCCAGACAGAGAGAGAGACTCTCTGGCAATTACAGAGTGTGGAGGATAAAACAACACTCCTTCTGTGTCCTGCTTCTCTCTCATTACTCTACTACCGTACTGACAGCACTTCTGATACCAGATGTGTGTGTGTGTGTCTGTTTCCCAAACCAAGCAATTCTCTGCAATGCCTGTTGGGTATCCTAAAGTTTAATTCAATTTTAATATTAGCTGGAATTAATGCAGACTCCACAAGTTAAGGGCTCAGTTCCACAAGACTGCACCCCACTTCAACTTTTCAATTGCAAGTAATAGGTCCCTAGGTTACCCATAACTTAGCTACAAATCAGAGGTTCTCATGATTTCCCCTCCCGCCTTGAATTCAATTATTTCCTAGAAAAACTCACTAAACTCAAGAAAACTCTTACTTGCATTTATTGTGCTTATTATAAATACAGTATATGATTAAGGATATAGATTAGCAGCCAGATGAAGAGCTCCGTAAGACAAGGTCTGGAAGTGTTCTAAGCACAGGAGCATCTATCCCTGTGGAGTTGAGTACTCTCCCAACATGTGGTTGTGTACATCAACCTGGAAGCTCCCTGAATCCCATACCTTTGGGATTTTTATGGAGACTTCATCACATAGGTATGATCAATTGTTAACTCAATTTCCAGCACCTCTTCTGTTCCTTGGGGTTGTGGCTTAGGCTAAAAGTTCCAAGCATCTTCCTGGAAACCAGTCCTCATCCAGGAGCCAGAAAATTCCAAAGGACTTAGGAGCTCTGTGTAAGGAACCAGTGTCAAAGACCAAATATTAGAACAAATGTTCCTAGTGCTCTTACCACTTGGGAAATTACAACGGTTTCAGGAACTCTCTGCCAGGAACCAGGGCCAGAGGCCAATATATATATTTTCTATTATTTCACATGTTGGTCAAGGTTTAATGGTTGAATCTAGGTATCTAGATGAAGAGGAGAGGGAAAGAACACTAGGAAAAGCATTTATAGGCAACCACAAATAGTGCAGTGGAAATGGAGACCATATGGCAATAATATTGGAGAACATAATCAATTTTCACTATTCATGGTAGTTATATACTTTAAACTTGTGAGCACTGAATTAGGGAACACTGAACTATTACTCTGTGGTGTGGGTCACAGGTTAAGTTTCTGTGAGTCTCTGGTCAAAACATTTCATCAACTGAAACACAATATGCGTTACACAGATTTGTTTGCCAGGATCCTTGTGAAACAAGCTGGTCTCATCAGTGTTGAAAGTCTGTCCTTACACATAACACTTTTCTTGTATAACACTTGTCAGGTATCTAAAATTCTTCTGTAGCCTCCAGATTCCTTTGGCCATACTGACTCAGGCCTTTATAAAAAAAGAAAAAAAAATAGTATTCTGTTCAACATAGGTGCTTGAAGTCCTAGCCAGAGCAACTAAATAAGAAAATAATAATAATAATAATAATAATAATAATAATAATAATGGCAACAAAATTGTAAAGGAAGAAGTAAATTTTTTTTCTGTCTGCAGTTGAAATGACCTTATACACATAGAAAACCTTGGAAATTCCACAAAGAAACTGTTAGAATAAGTGAATTCAACAAAGTTGTAAGATACAAAATCAGCACACAGATATCAACAGAGTTTCTATATATTAACAATGAATAATCTAAAAAAGATTTTAAGAAAACTCATTGATGAAGGGTGCCTAGGTGGGTCAGTCAGTTGAGCATCTCACTGTTGTTTTTGGCTCAAGTCATGCTCTCAGGGTCCTGAGATTGAGCCCCATGTTCAGCTCCACACTCAGTGGGAAGTCTGCTTGAAAGATTCTCTCCCTCTGCCCCTTCCCCATTCTCTCAAATAAATAAGTAGATCTTAAAAAGAAAGAAGTCTCATTTACAATCGCATCATAAAGAATAAAATACTCAGAATATAAATATAACCAAGAAGCTGAAAGGCTTATATTTTGAAGTCTATAAAATGTTGCTGAAAGAATTCAAAGACATAAACAACTGGAAAGACACGGCTTGTACATGGATTGGAAGGCTTAACATTTTTAAGACGTCAATACCACCCAAAGTGATCCACAGGTATAATGTAATCCCTATCAACCCCCCCCCCAAATTAGAAAAATCTATCCTAAATTCATATAGAATCTCAAAGAATTCTATATCACTAGCTAAAACAATCTTAAAAAATGAACAAAGTTGGAGGTCTCATGCTTCCTGATTTCAAACTTATTACAAATCTGCAGTGATCAAATGAGCATCATAATGACCTAAGAACCAATGGTAGTTCAATGGAATAGAAATCCCAGAGAGAAACCCATGCATATATGGTCAAACGATCTTCAGTCTGGATACCAAATCCATTCAGTGGGGAAACATGCTACAATGTGGATGAAACTTGAGGCCATTATGCTGTGTAAAATAAACCAGACACAAAAGGACAAATATTATATGATCCTACTTATGTGCAGTACCTAGAATAGTCAAATTCTTAGAGACAGAAAGTAGAATAGTGCTTACCAGGGCTGGGGATGAATGAGGAGTTACTGTTTAATGGTTAGAGAGTTTCACTTTAGAAGATGGAAAAGTTCTTGAGATAATGGTGGTGATGGTTGCACTATATATATGTATATATATATATGTGTGTGTGTGTGTGTGTGTGTGTGTGTGTGTGCATGCGCGCACGCATGTGTATCTTTTATTTTGTAGATATATGTGTGTGTGTGTATGTATTTGTGCATTTTTTTAGTGATTTTATTTATTTATCTGACAGAGATCACAAGGAGGCAGAGAGGCAGGCAGAGAGAGAGAGAGGAAGGGAAGCAGACTCCCTGCAGAGCAGAGAGCCCAATGTGGGGCTCGATCCCAGAACCCTGGGACCATGACCTGAGCTGAAAGCAGAGGCCTTAACGCACTGAGCCACCCAGGCACCCCATGTATTTTTTATTTTGTAGATATATGTGTGTGTGTGTGTATATCTATATTTGTGTATTTTTTATTTTGTATACACACACACACGTATATCTACAAAATAAAAAATACACACACAATTATCCATATACACTGAGAACATTGTTGATGAGAATTTACATGCATACATGGTCTGTTGTTAATACTATATAATGCTGTCTGCTACATGAAGAAAGAAAAGTAAAGTTATGAATCCCAAAATTATATTTTAGAATATTCTGTTACCTTGTTTAAAAAGATAAACATTTCATATTTTGGCTTTCTTTTTCAAAAATTCCAAATTTTAAAAATAGTAAACATTTACACAGCATTAAATTTCCCATAAATTATAATCAATCTATTCCACATATTATATGAGATAGGCTAACAGATTAAGATATATAAAGAGATATTTACTTCCCTTCCTATCATCAGCTGCAAAATATTTGAAGAGCATATATCTAAATACCTTTGCAACTCTGTAAAGTCTTTATTTGCTCTATTTGCTGATGTTCAGTCTTCACAAATACACTGAAAAAGGAAAAGTCAATCTCAACTTGCTTCTTCCTGCTAGATTCAGAATGGAATTATTTTCTTTCTAATATAGTAGAAAACTCTCATTAGCACACAAAACTATTATTGAAATATTGAATGATAATCCTCTCTTAAGACATCAGAAAAAGAAGCCAATTCAAAGTGAATTGGCTTCACTTCAGTATCAAAATATCCTGAAATTGAACCAAAATCTCATTCTAAACCCATACTATATAACTAATGATGTTGAAAACCTGATGATGGTCTGTGGTTTGATTTTTTTGTTCCTTCACCATTGCTATTTTTATTCTGTGATAGATTTTTCTATACTCCCACACAGACCAATTTCCAGTGTCACTTCTAATCAACCAAACTCAAGTTAGGAAACCTTATAATAAGGTTTTTATTCTTGGGATTTCACAATATGACCTAAGACAGAAAACTGAGTAACAGAAAGTTAACTCTTACTCATGCAACCTGACTGGGCATTAAAACATTTAGACTTCCTTGAATATTTGCATTGAACATGAGTTAGATATAGAAATAGTTAATTAGTAAAAAAAAAAAGTCAGCAATACAGAGTTAATTATGCAACTTTATATAGACAAATTAGAGCCAGAGGAGGTGTCAACCAACTTTCTCAACATCTCAATAACACAATAATAGATGCAATCACTTCCATACAATGTTATCCTTAGCTCATAAAAATAAGTTATCTCTCAGCCTTTTTTTTTCCCCCCATCCTTTGTGGAGATGGTTGAATGTACAAAAGGTTAAGAATATGTAGCAGAAATCAATAATTATTCATTTAAGACAATTTAGGAAAAAGTGTACATCCTTCCTCATACCATACAAAATTGATTGTCAATAACTGAAAGACTTAATAACAAAATGAAATTATAAAGACATTGTAAGAAAATAAATATTCTTGCATTGAGAAATGTCTAAGTAGAAAGTAGAAATTATGAAAAACAAAACATGGGGTCAAGAAAAAAAAAGCAAAAACAAAAGAAATGGAAAGCCTGTAAAAAATCTGAATGAGGCAGGACTGGCTGGAATATAAAAGTTGGGAAGCAAAAATCTTAATCCAGTAGTTTATAATTTGTCCAATTCACATAGTGAAGGGATGGAATAACCAAAGGACTAGAAGCCAAGTCAGTGGTTGACTGGGTCCACCAGCCCATAGATCTAATTTTTCTCTCTCCTGTGGCAAGTATGTCACTCTGAAAATTACTAGATTTGGCTGTTGTACCCTAGGGATATTAACACCAATAACGGCGTTTTCCTGTCATAATTATGTGCTCCCCATGCAAGCTTCGAATTAGAATATGACTTGCCTATAAATATCTACTTACAGGGAAAGACTGTGTTGTTATGGTGACCCAAGATTTCTGGTATATTCAGTAACCAAATATTATTCATTTATTTATTCATTCATTTAATAAGCCCAGAGCATATCATGTGCCCTGAGCCCTAAGATTATTAATTTAAATAAACATAAAAGAATTCTTATATGACACCAAAGGAATAGGGATCTTGCTTTTTGCTTAGTTGTTTTTTTTTTTTAAGATTTATTTATTTATTTTAGAAAGAGAGAGTGTGCTCTAGTGAGGTGGAGGGGAAGGGCAGAAAAAGGCACTTGCTGAGTATGGAGGCTGATGTGGGGATGGATCCCAGGACCATGACATCATGACCTGAGCCAAAAATCAAGAGTCAGCCACTTAACTGACTGAGCCAAACAGGTGCCCCATGCCTTGCTTTTTAAATAACTCACTCCATCCTTCAAATTGTTTCAACATGCATAACCATATATAAATTACATATTTGTGACCTTCTATGTGAATGATATACTGTACATGTTGTAAAAATATTTTTAAGAAAGTCAAATTCCATGATGACTTGATGAGCCTTCCATCTTCTTCCTATGAGTAATCCATCTGTATGTCTTCTTTGGAGAAATGTCTGCTCATGGATTCTGCCCATTTTTAATCCATTTAATTAGATTATTAGGTTTTTTTTGTTTTGTTTTATTTTGGGAGGTTTGGCATTGAGTTGTATAAGTTTTTTATGTATTTTGGATACTATTCCTTTATTGGATATATCACTTGTGAATATCTTTTCCCATTCAGTAGATTGTCTCTGTTTTGTTGATTCTTTCTTTTGCTATGCAGAAACGTTTTATTTTGATATAGTGCCAATAGTTTATTTTTGCTTTTGTTTCTCTTGCCTTAGGAGACTTACCTAGGAAAATGTTGCCATGGACAGTGTCAGGGAAATTACTGACTGTGCTCTCTTCAAGGATTTTTATGGTTTTAGGTCTCAGATTTAGGTCTTCACTCCATTTTGAGATTATTTATTTATGTATTTTTAGTGGGTTTTTTTTTTTTGTATGATGTGAGAGAATAATCCAGTTCCATTCTTTTGCAAATAGTTGTCCCATTTTTTAAACACCATTTATAGAAGAGGCTATCTTTTTTCCATTGTGTATCATTGTCTCCTTTATCAAAGTTTGATTGACCACATAATCATGGGTTTATTTCTGGGGCATCTGTTCTGTTCTATAGATCTATGTGTCTATTTTTGTGCCAGTACTATATTGTTTTGATAACTGCATCTTTGTACTGTATCTTGATATCTGGAATTATGATACCTTCAGTTTTGTACTTCTCTTTCAAGACATCTCTGGCTTTTCAGGGTCTTTTGTGATTCCATACAAATTTTAAGATGATTTGTTCTAGTTCTGTGAAAAATGCTGTTGGTATTTTGATAGTGATTGCATTAAATGTGTAGATTGCTTTGGATAGTATGGACATTTTAACAAAATTTGTCTTGCAATCCATGAGCATGGAATATCTCTCCATTGTTTGTGTCATCTTTAATTTCTTTCAGTGATGTTTCATAGTTCTCAGAGTACAGGTCTTTCACCTCTTGGGGAAGTTTATTTGTTAGTGTTTTATTATTTTTGCTATAATTGTAAATGGAATTGTTTTCTTAATTTCTTTTCCTGCTACTTCATTATAAGTGAATAGAAAGGCAACAGATTTCTGTACATTGATTTTGTATCCTGCAACCTTAATGAATCCATTTATTGGTTGTAGTAGCTTTTTGGCGGTCTCCAGGGTTTTCAGCATATTATCATATCATCTGCAAATGATGAAAGTTTTATTTCTCTCTTACCAGTTTGGATCACTTTTATTTCTTTTTGTTGTGTGGTTGCTATGGCTAGGATTTCCAGTACCATGTTGAATAAAAGTGCACAGAATGAATATCTTTGTCTTATTCTTGACCTTAAGGGAAAAGCTCTCATTTTTCTCACCACTGAGTATGACATTAGTTGTGGGTTTTTTATATAAAGCTTTTATTATGTTGAGGGATGCTCCCTCTAAACCTACTTTGTTGAGGGTTTTTATCATGAATTAGTGTAGTACTGGGTCAAATGTATTTTTATCATTTGTCAAAATGACTATATGGTTCTTACTCTTCTCTAATTGATGTGATGTATCATGTTGATTGATTTGCAAATATTGGACAACCTTTTTTTTTAAAGATTTTATTTATTTGACAGAGAGAGAGACAGTGAGAGCAGGAACACAAGCAGGAAGAGCACCTTAATGTGCTTAACGACTGAGCCACCCAGGGACCCCTTATATTGGGCAACTCTTGCATCCCAGAAATAAATCTGACATGATAATAGTGGATGAATTTTTCCTTAATGAGTGGTTGGATTTGGTTTGCTAGTGTTTTGTTGAGGATTTTTGCATCTATGTTCATCAGAGATTTTGGCCTGTAGTTCTTTTCTTTTGTAGTGTCTTCACCTGGTTTTTACCCTGTATCAGGGTAATATTGGCCTCATAGAATGAATTTGGACAATTTTCATTCTCTTCTATTTTTTTGTAATAGTTTGAAAAGAATAGGTATTAACTTTTCTTTAAGTGTTTGGTGAAATTCACCTATGATGTCATCTGGTCCTAGACTTTTGGTTGGGGGAGGTCTTTTTTTTAATTTTTATTTTCCTCATTACTTATTCAATTTCATTGTTCATAATAAGTCTGCTAATTATTTTTAATTCTTCTTGATTCAGTTATGGGGGGTAATATTTTTCTTTTTTTTTTCAAAGATTTTATTTATTTATTTGACAGACAGAGATCATAGGTAGGCAGAGAGGCAGCCAGAGAGAGAGGAGGGGAAGCAGGCTCCCTGCTGAACAGAGAGCCTGATGCGGGGCTCGATCCCAGGACCCTGGGACCATGACCTGGGCCGAAGGCAGAGGCTTTAACCCACTGAGCCATCCAGGTGCCCCGGGAGGTAATATTTTTCTAAGAATTTATCCATTTCTTCTAGGTTGTCCAATTTGTTGGCATATAATTTTTCATAATATTGTCATGCCTTTGTTTTTCTGTGGTGATGATTGTTATTTCTCCTCTTTTATTTCTGATTTTGAATCCCATTTCTCTCTCTCTCTCTTTCTCTTTCTCTCATTCCAATGGGTTTGACTAGTAGTTTATCAGTTTTTTATTTTTCATGTTCTCCAAGAACCAGCTACTGATTTCATTTATCTCTTCCAATGTTTTGTTTGTTTGTTTTGAACTTCCATTTCATTTATCTCTGCTTCAATCTTTTTTTCAATCTCTGCTTTCAATCTTTTTTTATATCCTTCCTTCTGCTGGTTTTGGGTTTGTTTTTTTTTTTTCCTCTCTAGCTCCTTTAGGTTTAAGGTTAGGTTAATTATTTGAAAATTTTCTCACTTCTTGAGGTAGGCCTCTAAACTTGCTTTAAAATTCCCTTTTAGGCTCCGTAGCTCAGGGGTTAGAGCACTGGTCTCGTAAAATTCCCTTTTAGAATAGCTTTTGCTGCTTCCAAAAGATTCCAGGCTATTGTGTTTCATTTTCATTCATATTCATGTATTTTTAAACTTTCTCTTTGATTTCTTAGTTGACATTTCCTTGTTTAGTTGCATGTTATTTAACCTAGTTGTATGTGTGTGCTTTCCAGAGTTTTTCTTATAGTTGTTTTCTAGGTTTATAGCACTGTGGCCAGAAAAGATGCATGGTATGATTTCAGTCCTTTTTAATTTGTGGAGACTTTTTTTATGGTCTAACACATGATCTATTCTGGAGAATATTCGATGTGTACTTGAAAAGAATGTATATTCTGCTATATTAGAATGGAATGTTCTGAATATACCAATTAGATACATCTGGTCAAATGTGTGATTCAAAGCCATTGTTTCCTCATTGATTTTCTGTTTGAATGATCTATCCACTGATGTAAGTAGGGTGTTAAAGTCCCATATTATTTTGTATTAGTATTGATTACTTCCTTTATGTTTGTTAGTAGTTGCTTTATGTATTTGAAGGCTCCATTGGTTGGTGCATAAATATTTATAATTCTTATATCTTCTTGTTGAATTGTTTCCTTTATGGTTATATAGTGTCCTTCTTTGTAACTTGTTATAGTCTTTGTTTTCAAAGTCTATTTTGTCTGGAAGAATCCTGTAGATGATGGAAAAGTAGTGTTTCATCTGTTCCCTTGAATTTACCTAGATATCTAACAGATCATTCAGAATATCTATAAATTCAACCTGAGATCTAAGGAAAGAATTGATACAATTCTACAAATAGAAAAGAGACCACTTTTTGCAAAGGAAGAAGGTGCAGATACATGAATTTGAGGGGATATATAAACCACAGTGGGGAGGAGCCTCTGTAAGCAGGCCACTGGAAAGTGATATAGCAGCAGTACATAAAACCGGAACTTTTAGAAGTCTGCTTCCATGAGGGACATCGCTGGCTGAAATATGCTCAGGCAGTGAAGCAGAGCAGACTCTTAAGCAGCATGGTCTCAGGATCCCCAGGGTCACAGAAAGAAGGGGGATGTCTGAGTGCAGCAGAGTGCCCAAGTGTTGGAGCAGAGAAGCCAGCTATAATTAGAGAGCTCCAGCCAGAGTGACCTCTCAGCTACGTGTTGCAATAAACTGTGAACCCCAGCACAATCAGGAAACCACTCTCCAAGCAGGGACCCAAAAGACAGAGGATATTAGATTGAATAAAAAAGCAAGAACCATCCATATGCTGTGTACAAGAGACTCATTTTAGACCTAAAACACCACCAGATTGAAAGTGAGGAGGTGGAGAACCATTAATCATGCTAATGAATGTTAAAAGAAAGCTGAAGTAGGAATCCTTATATCAGACAGATTAGGTTTTAAACCAAAGATGATAATAGAAGGTGAGGAAGGACAGTATATCATACTTAAAGGGTCTATCCAACAAGAAGATCTAACAATTATAAATATTTATGCTCCTAATTTGGAAACAGCCAGTTACATAAACCAATTAATAACCAAATTAAAGCAACAGATTGATAATTATACAATAGTAATAGGGGACTTCAACACCCCACTCACAGCAATGGACAATCATCTAAGCAGAAGATCAACGAGGAAACAAGGGCTTTGAATGACAATGACACACTGGACCAGGTGGACTTCATGGATATATACAGAGCATTCAATCCTAAAACAACAGAAAACACATTCTTCTTGAGTGCACATGGAACATTTTTCAGAACAGACCACATACTGGGTCACAACTAAGGTCTCAATGGGTACCAAAAGGTTGGGATTATTCCCAGTAATTTTCATACTACAATCCTTTAGAACTTGAACTCAATCACAAGAGGAAATTTGGAAGAAACTTAAACACTTGGAGGTTAAAGAGCATCTTACTAAAGAATGAATGGGTCAACCAGGAAATTAAAGAAAATTTTTAAAAATTCATGGAAACAAATGAAAATGAAAACACAACTCTTCAAAACCTTTGGGACACAGGATAAGTGGTCCTAAGGGGGAAATATGTAACCATCCAAGCCTTTCTCAAAAAAATTAGATAAGTCTCAAATACACAGTCTAACCTTATACCTAAAGAAACTGGAGAAAAACAACAAATAAAGCTTAAACCAAGCAGAAAAGAAATAATAAAGATTAGAGCAGAAATCTATGAAACAGAAACAAAAGAAGAGTAGAACATATCAATAAAACTAGAAGCCGGTTCCTTGAAAGACTTAATAGGATCGATAAACCCCTAACCAGATTTATTTAAAAGAGAAGAGAAAGGACCCAAATTAATGAATTGAAAATTAATAAATTGAAAAATGAAAGAGGAGAGATCATGATCAACATCAAGGAAATACAAACAATTATAAGAACATATTTTGAGTTACTATATGCCAACAAATTAAGCAACCTGGGAGAAATGGATACATTCCTGGAGACTTATAAACTACCAGAACTCTTAGAGGAAGAAACAGAAAACATGAACAAACCTTCACCAGCAAGGAAATTGAAGCAGTGATAAAAAAATCTCCCAACACCTGAGTCCAGGTCTGAATGGATTTCCAGGGATATTTTGCCAAACATTTAAAAAAGAACTAATACCCACTCTTCTGAACCTGTTCCAAAAAATAGAAATAGAAAGAAAACTTCCAAACTCTTTCTATGAGGCCAGCATTATCTTGATCTCAAATCCAAAGAACTCACCAAAAAGAAGAATTACAGACCAACATCCCTGATGAGCATGGGTGCCAAAATTCTCACCAAGATATTAGTAAGGTCCAACAGATACATTAAAAGGATTATTCACCATGACCAAGTGGAGTTTATTCCTGGGCTGCAAGGGTGTTTCAACATTTGCAAATCAAACATGACATATCACTTTAATAAAACTAAAGACAAGAAACATATGATCCTCTCAATTGATGCAGAAAAAGCACTTGACTAAATACACCATTCTTTCTTAATTAAAACTCTCCAAAGGATTTAGGACAAGATGGCAGGGAAGTAGGAAGAGGAGGCACCGTTTCAAACTGTACCCTAAAGTGAGCTGATTACCTACCAAAGGACTCCGACCACCCATGAAATCAGCCTGAGATCAGAATTATACACGGCTGGATCTCTACAGGAGCAGAAGACACCAGTGGCAGGTAAAGCAGACTGGGAGCATTGCACTGATATCGGAAGATAAACAAAAGGGGAGGGAGCCACCAGAGGTGACTGATTGGAAAGTAATACCCCAATACGAGAGTGCCCTGCGTCTGAGGACCAGCATTAACTTGGAGTCTGGTTGAAAGCACTCAAAAAAAAAAAAAAAGAGCAAACGATCGCGGGGGGGTGGGGTATAGTGGGAATCTGGGCGGTTAGGGTCAGGGACCTAAGTCCCAGGACCCAGGACAGCCTCCCCTGGCACTGAGCAAGAGAGAGTGTGGCGGAGAAATCAGGTCTCAATCCCTGAGCTGCCAGTGCACCTGACCCGCCAGCGTGCCCGAAAATGAGTGGGGACTGGCTCCCGTGAGGGGCTGGGAGCCTGGCCAGACGGCAATCCTAAAACGCGCACGTCCCACACCCTCCCTTGGGAGAGGAGCTCATAGGTGCTAGCCTGGAGCTCTGGCATCCAGAAAAACCAGACATTCCCAGCCCGGGACAGCGGGAAAATCTCAGTGTGCGATCTCTGCTCGGAACCTCTCTGGCGGTCTGGAGCTGCCTAGACAGCCACTGCTTCCCTGGTATTGGGTACAACGAGGAGCTCCTGCATCCCCAGGGACAGTGACTCAGCTCTGCAGAACATTCTGAGGCTTCTCTCTAAGAGGGAGGTCAGGGTGCACTTTGGTCTCCTCTAAAACTCCAAAAACCATCAAATGCTGTCAAGGCGAGAGAAAACAGATAAAAGAACATAAAAACCACCAGAGAACAAAAGCCTGAAAAAAATAGTTTCCTCAGAGCCCACCCACTTGAGGAGAGCGGGAGGACCTAACTCAGGGAACATCATTGTCTGAAAACCCACGTGGCAGGTCCCTCCCCCAGAAAACCAACCAGGAAGGAAGAAAAAAAAAAAGAAGAAAACTACAAGAGAACAACCACCACTACTTCATAAATACAACTTTTATTTTTAACTCTTTACCAATATTCTGGTTCTTTTATTTTTATACATACAGATAATTTTTTAACCTATTTACCATCACACTGAGATGTCCAGTACATCAAATTCTTTAATAACCTTCTAACCTGAACTTTTTGATACATACACCCATGTTTTTCTTTTGCTTTTCTATTTCTTTAATTCTTTTTTTATTTTAACTTAGTTTAGTCTAGTTTATTCTTTTTTAATTTTTATTTTCTACTATACATATAGAGTTAAACTTCAAGGTAATCCCCTTTCCCCAGTCAATGCTACCCCTATAGGCAAACCAGTTTCTAATCCCCCTGTAACTTAGGAAAGTTGAGTCCCTTAACAAAAACATCAGGATACATTCAGGAAGAATCAAAATAACCTTCCTCAAATACACTGAGAATTTATAACCACTCTCCCAATTTTTCCTTCTGTCAGTGTTTCTGTGAATTTGTGTTTGTCCTGATAATATATAAATCTTATACTTGGGGTTCTTTCTGATGAGGTTCTTCCCTTTTTTTGCTTATATATATATATTTTTTTCTCTTGTCATATACTTTTATCAGTCTTTTTGTTTGTCTGTTTTTGTTTGTATACTCCACAAATTTTACCTTGTGGCCCATTTGGGCTGAGCCTTCTCTTTTATCTTCCCTTTTTTTCCTATCTCTCTCTCTCTCTCTTTTTTTTTTCCTTTTTTCTTTTCCCCTTTTTTTTCTTTCTTCTTCTCTATTTCTTTTTCTTTTCTTTTTTCTCTCATTTGGGTGGGGAATCCTGATTGCACAGAGGCATTCCAGGGTGCACCTTGACTGCACCACAATCGATAAATCCAGCTGCATCTGTTCAGTCATCTCTTACCAAAATGACTAGGAGGAGGAATACCCAACAGAAGAAAAATACAGAGGATGGACCTTCTGCAACAGAGCTAATGGCTATCGACATAGACAATATGTCAGAAAAGGAATTCAGACTAACAATTATCCAGGCAATAGCTAGGTTGGAGAAAGCCATGGATGACCAAACAATTGATTAGGGCAGAACTGAAAGCCACCAGGGATGATGTTCACAATGTTAGGGCAGAACTGAAAGCCACCAGGGATGATGTTCAAAATGCTCTCAATGAGTTCCAATCTAATATAAATTCTCTAAAAGCTAGGGTAACTGAGACAGAAGATAGAATTAGTGATCTGGAGGACAAAGAGATAGAGAGAAAGGATCAGGAGGAAGCCTGGAACAAACAGCTCAGAAGCCACGAAAACAGAATCAGGGAAATAAACGATGCCATGAAACGTTCCAACGTCAGAATTATTGGAATCCCTGAAGGGGAGGAAAAAGAAAGAAGTCTAGAAGATATAGTGGAACAAGTTGTCTATGAAAATTTTCCCAATCTCACGAATGGAAACAATGTTCATGTACTAGAGGCAGAGAGATTTCCTCCCAAGATTTTAGATTCTCGAAAGTCCTCACGACACCTTATAGTTAAAATGAGGAATTATGTTTCATGACAGTCCCTCTTAAAAGCAGCTAGGACAAAGAAGCTCCTTACATACAGAGGAAAGCCCACTAGAATAACGTCAGACCTTTCCACAGAGACCTGGCAAGCCAGGAAGGGCTGGCAAAATATATTCAGAGTACTAAATGAGAAGAACATGCAAGCAAGAATACTCTATCCAGCAAGACTGACATTTAAAATGGATGGAGAGATAAAGAGTTTTCAAGACCGGCAAGGCTTAAAAGACTATGCAACCACCAAGCTGACACTGCAGGAAATATTAAGGGGGGCCCTATAAAAGAGAAAAAATCCTAAGAATATCATTGAACAGAAATATAGAAACAATCTACAGACAGAAAGACTTCAAAGGCAACACGATGTCAATAAAAATGTATCTATCAATAATCACTCTCAATGTGAATGGCTTAAATGCGCCCATAAAATGACACAGGGTTGCATATTGGATAAAACGACAGGACCCATCTATATGTTGTCTACAAGAGACCCATTTGAACTTAAAGATACACCCAGACTGAAAATGAAGGGATGGAGAAGCATCTTTCATGCCAATGGGCCTCAAAAGAAGGCCGGGGTAGCTATTCTCATATCAGATAAATTAGATTTTAAACGAAAGACTGTAGTCAGAGATACAGAAGGACACTACATAATTCTTAAAGGGACTATCTGCTAAGATGATCTAACAATTGTGAATATCTATGCCCCCAATATGGGAGCACCCAATTACATAAGAAAACTATTAATCAAGATAAAGAGTCATATTGATATGAATACAATAATAGTAGGAGGTCTTAATACGCCTCTCTCAGAAATAGACAGATCATCAAAGCAGAAATTAATAAAGAAATAAGAGCATTGAATGAAACATTGGGCCAGATGGACCTCATAGACATATACAGAACATTCCACCCTAAAACAACAGAATACTCCTTCTTCTCAAGTGCACATGGAACCTTCTCCAGAATAGACCACATACTGGGTCACAAAGCAGGACTCAACCGATACCAAAAGACTGACATTATTCCCTGCATATTCTCAGATCACAATGCTTTGAAACTGGAACTCAATCACAAGGAAAAGTTCGGAAGGAACTCAAACACCTGGAAGCTAAAGACCACCTTGCTTAAGAATGCTTGGATCAACCAGGAGATCAAAGACGAACTTAAACAATTCATGGAAAACAATGAGAATGAAGACATTTTGGTCCAAAACCTATGGGATACAGCAAAGGTGGTTCTAAGGGGGAAATACATAGCCATCCAAGCCTCCCTCAAAAAAATTGAAAAATCAGAATACACCAGCTGTCTCTACACCTTAAAGAACTGGAGAATCAACAACAAATCAAACCAACTCCACACGCAAGAAGGGAAATAATCAAGATTAGAGCAGAGATCAATGAGGTAGAAACCAGAGATACAGTAGAACGTATCAATGAAACTAGAAGCTGGTTTTTTGAAAGAATCAATAAGATCGATAAACCATTGGCCACACTAATCCAAAAGAAAAGAGAGAAAGCCCAAATTAATAAAATTATGAATGAAAAGGGAGAGATCACAACTAACACCAAGGAAATAGAAACAATCATCAGAAATTATTACCAACAGTTATATGCCAATAAGCTAAGCAACCTAGATGAAATGGATACATTCCTGGAAAACTGCAAACTCCCAAAATTGAACCAGGAAGAAACTGACAACCTGAATAGACCGATATCTAGTAATGAGATTGAAGCAGTGATCAAAAACCTCCCCAAAAACAAGAGCCCAGGACCTGATGGATTCCCTGGGGAATTCTACCAAACTTTCAAAGAAGAAATAACACCAATTCTCCTGAAGCTGTCCCAAATAATTGAAGCAGAAGGAAAACTTCCAGACTCTTTTTATGAAGCCAGCATTACCCTGATCCCCAAACCAGGCAATGACCCTACCAAAAAAGAAAATTTCAGACCAATATCACTGATGAATATGGATTCAAAGATTCTCAACAAGATCCTACCAAACAGGATCCAGCAGCACATTAAAATGATTATCCACCATGACCAGGTGGGATTCATCCCTGGGTTGCAAGGTTGGTTCAACATTCGCAAATCAATCAATGTGATAGAACAAATCAATAAGAGAAGAGAGAAGAACCACATGGTCCTCTCAATTGATGCAGAAAAAAGCATTTGACAAAATCCAGCATCCGTTCCTGATGAAAACGCTTCAAAGTATAGGGATAGAGGGAACATTCCTGAACTTCATAAAATCTATCTATGAAAGACCCACAGCAAATATCATCCTCAATGGGAAAAAGCTTGCAGCCTTCCCGCTGAGATCAGGAACACGACAAGGATGCCCACTCTCACCACTCTTGTTCAACATAGTATTAGAAGTTCTTGCAACAGCAATCAGACAACAAAGAGAAATAAAATGTATCCAAATTGGCAAGGAAGAAGTCAAACTCTCTCTCTTCGCAGATGACATGATTCTTTATATGGAAAACCCCAAAGACTCCACTCCCAAACTACTAGAACTCATACAGCAATTCAGTAACGTGGCAGGATACAAAGTCAATGTACAGAAATCAGTGGCTTTCTTATACACTAACAATGAAAATACAGAAAGGGAAATTTGAGAATCGATTCCATTTACTATAGCACCAAGAACCATAAGATACCTGGGAATAAACCTAACCAAAGAGGTAAAGGACCTGTACTCGAGGAACTACAGAACACTCATGAAAGAAATTGAAGAAGACACAAAAAGATGGAAGACTGTTCCATGTGCTTGGATTGGAAAAATAAACATTGTTAAAATGTCTATACTGCCTAGAGCAATCTATACTTTTAATGCCATTCTGATCAAAATTCCACTGGTATTTTTCAAAGAGCTGGAGCAAATAATCCTAAAATTTGTATGGAATCATAAGAGACCCTGAATTCCTAAGGAAATGTTGAAAAACAAAAACAAAACTGGTGGCATCACGTTACCCGATTTCATGCTTTACTACAAAGCTGTGATCACCAAGACAGCATGGTACTGGCATAAAAACAGACACATAGACCAGTGGAACAGAGTGGAGAGCCCACATATGGACCCTCAACTCTATGGTCAAATAATCTTCGACAAAACAGGAAAAAATATACAATGGAAAAAAGACAGTCTCTTCAATAAATGGTGCTGGGAAAACTGGACAGCGATATGTAGAAGAATGAAACTCGACCATTCTCTTACACCCTACACAAAGATAAACTCAAAATGGATAAAAGACCTCAACGTGAGACAGGAATCCATCAGAATCCTAGAGGAGAACATAGGCAGTAACCTCTTCGATATCAGCCACAGCAACTTCTTTCAAGATATGTCTCCAAAGGCCAAGGAAACAAAAGCGAAAATGAACTTTTGGGACTTCATCAAGATCAAAAGCTTCTGCACAGCAAAGGAAACAGTCAACAAAGCAAAAAGGCAACCCATGGAACGGGAGAAGATATTTGCAAATGACAGTACAGACAAAAGGTTGATATCCAGGATCTATAAAGAACTCCTCAAACTCAACACACACAAAACAGATAATCATATCAAAAAATAGGCAGAAGATATGAACAGACACTTCTCCAATGAAGACATACAAATGGCTATCAGACACATGAAAAAATGTTCTTTATCACTAGCCATCAGGGAGATTCAAATTAAAAGAACATTGAGATACCACCTGACACCAGTTAGAATGGCCAAAATTAGCAAGACAGGAAACAACGTGTGTTGGAGAGGATGTGGAGAAAGGGGAACCCTCTTACATGTTGGTGGGAATGCAAGTTAGTGCAGCCTCTTTGGAGAACAGTGTGGAGATTCCTGAAGAAATTAAGAATAGAGCTTCCCTATGACCCTGCAATTGCACTGCTGGGTATTTACCCCAAAGACACAGATGTAGTGAAAAGAAGGGCCATCTGTACCCCAATGTTTATTGCAGCAATGGCTATGATCGCCAAACTGTGGAAAGAACCAAGATGCCCTTCAACGGATGAATGGATAAGGAAGATGTGGTACATATACACAATGGAGTATTATGCCTCCATCAGAAAGAATGAATACCCAACTTTTGAAGCAACATGGACGGGAATGGAAGAGATTATGCTGAGCGAAATAAGTCAAGCAGAGAGAGTCAAGTATCATATGGTCTCACTTATTTGTGGAGCATAACAAATGACATGGAGGACATGGGGAGATGGAGAGGAGAGGGAGTTGAGGGAAACTGGAAGGGGAGATGAACCACAGAGACTATGGACTCTGAAAAACAACCAGAGGGTTTTGAAGGGGCGGGGGTGTGAGAGGTTGAGGAACCAGGTGGTGGGTAATAGGGAGGGCACGTACTGCATGGAGCACTCTGTGTGATGCCAAAAAAATGAACACTGTTATGCTGTAAATAAAAACAATTAAAAAAAAAACCTCTCCACAGTGTAGGGATAGAGGTAACATACCTCAATATCATAAAAGCTATCTACAAAAAGCCCACACCAAATATTATTCTCAATGGGAAAATACTGAGAACTTTTCCCTTAAGGTCAGGGACACAACAATGGATGCCCACTCTCAACCACTGTTGTTCAACATAGTACTAGAAGTCCTAGCCTCAGCCGTCAGACAACAAAAGGAAATAAAAATAATTCAAATTAGCAAGGAAGAGGTGAAACTCTCACTCTTCACAGATGACATGATCCTTTATGTGGGAAAATCCAAAAAACTCCACCCCAATTGAAATTCCTTACTCTCTTTTTTGCGTATCTATCACCAGTTTTTTATTTGTGGTTATTGTTAGATTTGTATATAACATCTGCATATAGCAGTCCATAATTAGTTAATAGTTGCTTATGTTTGAACCCATTTTTTCTCCTCTCCTTCCCAAGTTTTATGCATATGGTGTCTTACTTTACATCTTTTTATTTTGTGAATTCCTTGACTGGTTTTTGTAATTATACTTAATTTTACCACTTTCTGCTTTCTCCTTTTTTGCTCCTTCTTATGGTCTTTACTTTTCATTCAGAGTCCCTGATATCATTTTTTTTTTTTTGTAGGATTTCTTTGGTGGTGATGAATTCCTCTAATTTCTTTTTTGTCTGTGAAACTTTTTATCTCCCCTTTTATTCTGAAGGATAGCCCTGATGTATAGAGTATTCTTGTTTGCAGAGTTTTTTTGTTAGCACATTTAATATATCGTGACACTCCCATTTGGCCTGCAAAGTTTCTGTTGAAAAATTAGCTGATAACCTTATGGGATTTTGTTGTATGTAACTGTTTTCTTTTCTCTTGCTGCTTTTAAAATTCTCCTCTTGCCATTTTAATTAATATATGTCTTGGTGTAGACCTCCTTGGGTTGATTTCACTGGGATTCTCTGTGCTTCCTGGATCTGTGTATTTGTTCCCACCCCAGATTCAGGAAGTTTTCAGCTATTATTTCTTCAAATAATTTTTCTGCCCACTTTCCTCTCTGTTCTTTTGGGATCCCTATAATGTGAATGTTATTATGCTGAATGTATCACTAAATTCCCTTAGTCTATTTTTTTTTGTTTGTTTGGTTTTTTTGTTTTGTTTTGTTATTTTTTTCTCTCTGTCACCCCACTTCATTGTTTTCCACTACTCTGTTCTCCAGGTCGCTGATCTGTTCTGCTTTCTCTTGTCTACTATTTATTTCCCCTAGTTTATTTTTAATATCCATTACTGGATATTTCTTCATCTTTGATTGGTTCCTTTTTATGTTTTCTATCTATTAAAGGTCTCACTGAGGTCCTCCACTCTTAAGTCAAGTATCTTTTTGACCATCACTTAAAGTGCTCTCTCAAGCATATTATGTTTCTTTATTTTATTTAACTTTCTTACTGTGATTTTGTCCTGTTCTTTCATTTGGGATATATTTTTCTGTCTCATTTTTTTCTAACTACCTGTGTCTTGTCTAACTACATCAGCTACATCCTTTGCTCTTGCAAGTAGTGGCCTTATGACAAAGAGGTCTTGTAATACCCTGCAGTGCCATGTCTCCTGTTCCTTAGGACCTGGCACTTCAAGGAGTGACTCCTGTGTGTGTTGTGTGTGTCCTGTTTTGTTCTGGACACTTTTTCCTTCAGTCCTTTTGGCTGCAGTGGCTTTCTTGCCTGTAGTGAGCAGTGTTTGGTCCATCGCTGACATAGAGTGCATTTTACAACTTGCTAGAGTGGGTTTTAATCTACTTACTAAGTGAGACTTGGAGCCCCTGCTTCAGGCTTTAATCTACTTGCTAAGTGAGACTTGGAGCCCCTGCTTCAGGACTGGGCTGACCTAGCAGAAGTGCAGAGAGTGCATGGGCTGTCACTTCCAGGAAAGAGGATCTCACAAAAGGCAGGGGTTGTCTTGCTGTGAAAATTTGCACTGATCTTCTAGGGGCATGAACTGGCAGCACCAGGACTGAGGCAAGTGTAACTAGTAAAGGTGTATCTGCTGAAGTGAGGGGGGCAGGGCTTGGTCCAAACATGTTAATTAGGGAGTGTGGGCACTGATCTGGTTTCTGCAGATGGCAGTGTGTTTATGCTAAGAGCTGGGGGCAGGGAGGAGGGGAAGGAGAGGGGAATGGTGCCCATCAGTTCCTTTGATCCTGGAGGAGTCTCTGTGAGATCCATGTATCTCTAGGATATGCCCTGTGATGAGTAAATCACTCTCCCTCCAGTCTTTCCCTGGTGGTTTTTCAAATTGCTGGTTCTATGTTCTGTCTGCTAAGGTTTCTTGGCATACTATCTCTTAAAGGCTAGGGACTCAACTTTCTAACATTCTCAGGGTTCTCCTAGAGCTGAGCTTACTGACATTTAGAATTCTATCCAGGTAATAGCCAGGCCAACCTTTAAGGCTGCTTGTTGTTAAGAACTAGTGAAATGTGTCCCCTCTCACCTTCAAAGCCAAATGTTATGGGTTTGTCTTACCCTTGCAGTTTCCTCTGTGTGACAGTCTGTTTCTCACCCTTCTCAGCACCCCTGGCTCCTTCCTCTCCACAAGTAGCCATGGTCTATTTAGGCTTCGAAACACCTCTCCACCTTTCCTACCTTCTTCAAGGTGACCTCTCCTTGCCAGTCTTTGGGTAGTTTTCTGGGTCATTAACCTGATGTGAGTGTTAGCTGGTTATGTCTGTGAGACAAGGCAAGCTTAGGTTCCTTCTATTCCACCACCTACCCAGTGTCCTATATATGTATATACTTATTGGCTTAAAATAGGATGACCACTCTGGAGGTTTGCAAAACAAGCACTTGCCAATATTGGTTATAATATTACTTGGCAGGACAGGGAGGGAGGAAATAGAGGTTGAAACCCATGCCTATGGCTGTGCTTTTTGACTGTGCCCAGGCCATGCATCAGACATTTGAGCTATGAAGCCATCAGGATGTCTCTAGTCCGGCCACTCTCTGCCTATACTACAGGAGACATCCTCAGTGAAAAATACTTGACTGAGTCCCGTCTATCCTCAGATCTACAACAGATCATAACAATAAATGATACTTGCTACAGGACGCTAATTTTGGGGTAGCTCTCTTACAGAAATAGGCAACTGAAACAGGTAGTAACCACTACCATTACTCATACTCTACTTTTATGTTTTTCCTAATAGATGGGACTTTAATATTTACTTGGGTTATTTAACTAATTTAGATTTTTTTCACTTCATCTATGACAGAAACAGCTTTTGACCCAAAGGCTTTACCTTTGTCTTATGGATTAGTTGAACATATTTTGATCTTTTAAACTCTACTTCTGGGAACACTCTGACTAACACTGTGATCTTTTATAAGTCACCTATACAAAAGTTTAGAGAAAAAAACACTCCTTGAAAATAACTTTTTATTTCCAAAGTTTGTGGGGCACCTAGGTGGCTCAGTGGGTTAAAGCCTCTGCCTTCTGCTCAGGTCATGATCCCAGGGTCCTGGGATCAAATCCCGAGTCGGGCTCTCTGCTCAGCAGGGAGCCTGCTTCCTCTTCTCTCTCTGCCTACCTCTCTGCCTACTTGTGATCTCTGTCTGTCAAATAAATTTAAAAAAAAATCTTTAAAACAAAACAAAACAAAAACCAAAGTTTGCATGACATCTTTACAAAAGAATAAAATAAATACACCAGTAGGATAAAATGAAGGCATATTATAACAATCTATAATAGTAAAAAATTTGTGGTTTTTATTGCTTAATTTTATTCACTTAATTGACCGTTTCTTCTGTTTAGTAAGCATTAAAAATAGAACTTGCCTTCTACATACTCTGTTGAGCAGATCTCTTGCTTTGTCCCTTCCTCTGTTCAGACATGAAACAATTACCTTCTTCAAACTGAAAATAGCTTTCAAATGTCATTTATAAACATTTATAAACATATAAACATTATAAACATTTATTAAACATTTATTAAACATAGTATTTAACATTATCCATCTCCTTGTGAATTTTTAAAACCACAACACATGATTTTAACAACCACAGCTATGTACTATGGGAAAGTCGAAGCCAAAAAACACAGGAATTGGAGCCAGTGAGTGAAAGGAGGGAGCATGAGATTGATGTATGGAAAGCTTACAAAGAAAAAAATTCAGGACTTTCCAAAAGCACAGAACTAAAGTCAGTCCCATAGCTACATAAAGAAACTCTTAACTAAAATAGACATGCTATTCAGTGTTCTGAAATTATAATTGGCCTTCTAGCATTATTTTACATGGAATTAGTCTCCTCTATTAATCCAGAAATACCAGCCCCAACCAGTGCATCTCCCCGTACCCCTAAAATTTGATAAAGATCATTACTTTCTTTAGTATACATGAATTTCTCATTTCTGCTGAATGATTTCTCAAACTACGTCCTAAACAGGATTACAGGCATTGGCACAGAGGAATGCTAATGAGGAGCTACAGGCATTTCCCAATTTAAAACTTGATTGCATTCCAAAAATTTATCGGAAAGTTTGACTAATTGGAACTCAGAATGTATCTTCTTGTGGAAATAAATGGTGGATAATTTCCTGAACTGACCCAAGCCAGGCCATGAGATACCTAAGCCATCATTTCCAACAGCACAACCTAAAATCTGGGTCCAGACAACAGGATCTTTTGGGAAGAGTAGGAGTAAAGGCAATACAGTGAGGTTTACCCCCCTTTTACTTACCACTACTATTATTATACCTTAAATAGGTTAAAAGTGTCTTGGCTATTCTCTCTCCTCCCCCTTTAAATACCACTTCAGCCCTCCTATCCCTGCTAGTGAAATGCTCCAAGCTCCAAAGGTATCTTCCCTACCTCTGCCCCAACCCTACCCCACAGTCTTCATGTCAAGAGTTCAACAGAATGGGAGGCAGTGATAGAAAGACACATTTGTCACTCTTGAGATTTGCCACTTACAAGCTTCCTCACTGGCCAGAATTACATTGGTAGCAGCAGTTCCTCTAATTGCTTGTTCTGGCTTTTGGGAGCTCAAATTGTCATTAAGAAAAAAAATCAATAACTTTTCAGATGTTCTATTCTTCGCAGAAAAAGAGCCCTGGGAAATGTCCATATAGCAGAAGTCCCTGCTGCCATCAATTCTTGCTCCTGTGCCAGTTTTGAATCGATTTAAGAAAAGCTGTCTATGGCTTATGTCTCTCGTCTTCTCTTTCCTTGAATCTTTAGCACAGTTTCTCTAAACATTCAGTGCTCCCTTCAAGGGAGATCTTTGTCTTTTGGAGCAGGTACATTTTCCACTGCCCTATTCTGGTCATGAATATCCTTACTCAGGACCACGTGTCTTTGCATCCAGGGCGAACTTGGATAATTAGGCAGCAGGTGAGGAAAGGCATGACAGGGAAGGTTTGGCTCAATGCAAATGGCATTGGCAGAAGGTTTGGCTCAATGCAAACTCTAATGATCAATGAGGGCTGCCTGAAAAGTGGCAAATAGGGGCTGGCAGAAAGAGAAGGATTCCAGGGAGATCCCAGCTCCAGAGCAAGAGTCTCATAGTTGATTGTTGACTCTGGCAAGAGTACTGGCCAGAGGACAGTGAGGGAACCCACACACTTACACCCTCAATCCTTGGCAGTATGGAGTCAGGATGATTTGGATTCATATCTGGTTTTTCCATTTGGTAGTTATGTGGCATTGGGCAATTTACTTTTAGTTTCTTCTTTTGAAAACTTGAGATAAAAATCTACATCAAAGATCCTTGTGGTAAAGTTAACATTTACAAAGATACAAAAATCCCAAAATATTAATTCTTATCCCCTTCACTAACACTGTCTGCCATTTAATCTTGTTAAATGTTCACAGTTTGTCTCTCCCTCCGATTTCCCCCAACTCACTTCTGAGAGACTGTAGATTCTGAGAAACAAACTGAGGGTTTTGGAGGGGAGGGGAGTGGGGGGTTGGGTGAGCCTGGTGATGGGTATTATGGAGGGCACGTATTGCATGGAGCACTGAGTGTGGTGCATAAACAATGAATTTTGGAACACACACACACACAATTTAATTTAATTTAATTTTAAAAAAGAATATATACACATAGATGTAGCATCAGCTAATTCAGATTCTTTTGAAAATTTGGCCTGAAGCCAATAAGAGTTTAATTCGTTTGAAAGAACAGACCCATTAAGAATATTTATGTTATAATCAAACATAATTGTAAATAAATATTTAACCTAATTAAAATAAAACTCAATTGTTTTAGCTTAATAATTTTAGTTGCAACTAGAATGTTAATTATGAAAAAAATTATTTTTCATAATGGCCCTTTCCATGAATTTACTTGATTGTTTATTACTTTAAATGACTGGGGTTTTTTTTGTAATGGATAATCCTAGGTTTATTTTATAATAATTTAAAATTTTAATTTCCAGCTAGTTCAACTTAATAAAATGCAGAAAATTTGGAAAAGAACTCTTGTTAAATGTTCAGTTTATGACTTAAATTTCAAATGATGAAACTCTGTTCATTGATTTCCAGTCATCTTCTGAACAGCCTTCTGGGTGCTCTTCCATTACTAGCACACCTGTTAATGCCTTTTTGCACAAGACCTCTACCCAAGTGCCCGGAGAGATGTTTGTACACCTATCATTTCCAGAAGTACCCACTAAATGAGCCAGACAGAGCTCAGTCCCTCCCTATATCTCTTGGATTCAAAACACAAAGCTAAAGTTAGAAATTCAAATAGCAAAACAAAACAAAGGAAAATGATCAGATCATGAGTCCTGTGGACAGAGAACTCAAATCAGGTGATCTAAGGCTTTCACTGATCATTTGTCTCAAACCTAGTATGGTAGGCCGAAAAATTATCTCTCAGAACCTATGAGTATATTACCTTCCATTGTGAAGAGACTAGCAGAGATTATTAAGATTAAAAATCTTAAAATGGAGAGCTGTTTTGGATTATCCAGGTGGACCAGTCTCGTCCCAAGAACTCAAATTCAGAAGAGGGAGGCAGAGGGAGGGGGCCCCAAAACATGAGATGGAAGACAGAGGGGAGATAAGAAGTGTGAGAGGGGACTGACCATTGCTGGCTTTGTAGAAGAGACAGGACCACAGGCCAGCAGAACCTCAGTGCTCCTCAACTGAGAGCTATAAGAAAATAAAGACCATGGAACAGAATTCTGCCAACCACCTGAAATGAACAGGGAAATAGATTCTCCCTTAGAGCCTCCAGAAAGGCACACAGCCTTAAGAAACTTTTCGTTTAGCTCTGTGAAACCTGTTTTGGGCTTCTGATCTACAGAACTGTGAGGTAATTTATTTGTGTCATTTAGCTGCTACATTTGTAGGAATTTGTTAGGACAGCCCTAGGATGCATCAGGCCACTGCAGATGGGATGGGAGAGTTGTCTCTTCCAGGTCCCATTCAATGCCTTCCTTAGTTTGCATGGTGCTCTCAGATTCTAGAACATACCCCAAGTTTTTCAGCTCACCCACAATTCCACTAAGTCTTTCTGCAGGAGATGGTGCCTGAGTCTTGTAGGAAAAGTTAGCCAAAAGAAAAGGGAGTTGATCCAGGTGGAAGCCATTCATAAACTGTTAGGTAGAGTTTAGGCAAAGTTTAAGTTTGTGCTTCATTGGGGACTATTCTTATAGCTATTAGGAAAAAAGATGCATGGGAAATGAAATATTAGAATATTCATACAGAAGCCCAGGTAAGAAACAATCATGACATAAGACATTGGTAGGAAGGATGGCTGTTTGAAAATGAATCCAACAGATACTTAGCTCATGAAATCAGCAAAACTTAGTGACTGATTTTATATGGGCTTTGAGTGAGAGGTAGGGCCATGTCTAACTCCCAGAGCCTGAGTAAATGGTAGTGTCTCCAACAGAGATGAAAATATACAAAAGGAGGGGGTGTTTAGTGGAAAAGAAGGTAATATGCTCTTTTTGGCAAATGTTATGGAATTGGAGATGTCTTTCATATGTCACGGATAAGCTATCTAGCACTCAGCTGGATTTTTGAGTCTAAAATTCAAGGGAGATGTTTATTTTAAAAGTATGAATATGGAAGTTATCAATATATGGCAGCTAGGGAGTTGTAAAAATCATGAGTGGCAGTGATTCCCAGAAAGACTATGTAGAATAAAAAGAAATAAGAATCTCAGGTTAAACCTTTGAGCACACAGTATTAGAGCCATGGAGAGAAAAAAGAACCCACAAAGAGACCAGAAAAGGAAAGTCAGGGGTAGAGTGTGGAGTAACCAAAGCAAAGAGAGAAGAGAGATTCCAGAAAAAGGAAATGGCTAGCAGTAAGGTGAGACCTACAACATGTCCTCGAGTCCAGCATTTAGGAAGCCATTGGTGATGGCACTCCCCGTAGCACAGGTGAAGTTGAGGCAAGTTACAGAGAAATGAGGAGTATATAGTACATGATGAAATAAAGAGAGATATTTCTTCCTTCAGACGAAGATAACATTTTCATGTCTTACCAGGAAATGGTGTCTTGCCTGTTTCATTAATGACAGTACAGACAAAAGGTTGATATCCAGGATCTACAAAGAACTTCTCAAACTCAACACACACAAAACAGATAATCATATCAAAAAATGGGCAGAAGATATGAATAGACACTTCTCCAACAAAGACATACAAATGGCTATCAGACACATGAAAAAATGTTCTTTATCACTAGCCATCAGGGAGGTTCAAATTAAAACAACATTGAGATTCCACCTGACACCAGTTAGAATGGCCAAAATTAGCAAGACAGGAAACAACGTGTGCTGGAGAGGATGTGGAGAAAGGGGAACCCTCTTCCACTGTTGGTGGGAATACAAGTTAGTGCAGCCACTTTGGAGAACAGTGTGGAGATTCCTGAAGAAATTAAGAGTAGAGCTTCCCTATGACCCTGCAATTGCACTGCTGGGTATTTACCCCAAAGATACAGATGTAGTGAAAAGAAGGGCCATTTGTACCCCAATGTTTATTGCAGCAATGGCTACGGTCACCAAACTGTGGAAAGAACCAAGATGCCCTTCAACGGATGAATGGATAAGGAAGATGTGGTCCATATACACAATGGAGTATTATGCCTCCATCAGAAAGGATGAATACCCAACTTTTGTAGCAACATGGACAGGACTGGAAGAAATTATGCTGAGCGAAATAAGTCAAGCAGAGAGAGTCAAGTATCATATGGTCTCACTTATTTGTGGAGCATAACAAATAACATGGAGGACATGGGGAGATGGAGAGGAGAGGGAGTTGAGGGAAACTGGAAGGGGAGATGAACCATGAGAGACTATGGACTCTGAAAAACAACCAGAGGGTTATGAAGGGGCGGCGGGAGGGGGTGGGGTAGGGTGGGAGGTTGAGGAACCAGGTGGTGGGTAATAGGGAGGGCACGTACTGCATGGAGCACTGGGTGTGATGCCAAAACAATGAACACTGTTATGCTGTAAATAAGCAAATAAAAATAAATAAATTAATTAAAAAAAAAACAAAACTAAAGTTTACTGAGCATCTGCTTAATGCAATACTATGGTAAAGGGATCTATGGAGAAGACAAAGATAACATGAAGATGTAGGGTTTCTCTTAAAGAACTTATAATTAAAATACAAAATAATGCATAATAAAAACAATAATTGGTCTTTATTGAACATTTTCAATGTGCTAGGCATTAATTTTACAAACTCTTTTAATCTTTATAACCATTAATTGGTCATGATTATGACCCTTGGTTTTTGTTTTGGGTTTTTTTTGTTGTTGTTGTTTTTCAGGTGAAGAAACTGAAGCACAGAAAAATTATGTAACTTGCCCAAGGTCACTCACTTAGTGAATATTCACATAAGAATTCAACTCTGGGAGATAAGGCTTCAGAATGTGTTTACTTAACTATTATGGACCGCAACTATGAGGAAATGTTGAACAAAATAAGAGTCAGGAAGAGAGGAAGCAGGAAGCACTTCAGGGGTTCAGAAGAGAGTAACTTCTGTTTAGAACCAGGAAGAAGTCCATGAGGATGTGGGCATTTGGGTAAGCCTTAATGGACACATGAGGCATGGTGTGATGACAACAAGGGCAACTAAGCTAAAGAAGGTAGGTGATCAAAGGTCCGGAGGTGGAGATGGGTTGCCTGTGGGATGCACAGTACAGAGGTGTGTCTGGTTTGGTGTAAAAAGACAAAAAGGAGCAGTATAGCTAAAAAGGAAGTGTGGCCGGAATGTAGAGGAAGCTAATTAGGCTTTTTAAAAATCATCCTTCCACCAAAAATCATCATCATCTTCATCATCATCTACAGATGATTTTGAAAAAGGTTAGTAATATGATTGGTATTATATTTTTAGAGGGATTAATTCAGTAGCAGTGCTTAGGGAGAGCTAAAATATCATCTCTTTTTAATCCCATGAACCTCCCCGAATTGTCTTAGAAGCTATCCAAGAATTTGCATTATTCTTTTATGGCTGTGATAACAAAGTACAAAACTTGGCTTAAACAACATACATCCATTCTTTTGTACTTCTGGAGGCCATAAATCCAAAATGGGTTCCACTGGCCTGAAAGTGTTAACAAGGCCATGTCCCCTCTAGAAACCCTAGGGGAGAATCTGTTTCCTTGCTTTTTCCAGTTTCTAGTGCTGCATTTCTCACATTATTTGACTTGTGGCCGCTACCATCTTCAAAGCCAATAGTGTAGCATCTTGCTTCAGTGGTCACTTTGCCCTCTTTCTTGGTGTTAAATCTCCCTAAGATGTTATGCCTCCTTCTTTTAAGAATACTTGCGATTGCATTTAGGACCCACCTGGATAATCCAGGATCATCTTCTCCTAGAACATTTAGTTTAATCACATCTGTGATATCCTTTTTTGCCTTAAGAGGTAACACTCACAGGTTCTAGAGATTAAGACTTGGATATCTTTGGAGGCCACTATCCAGCCTAGAACAACATTGTTTAGAAAAACAATCCCAAATTCTTTGGCCTCTTTTTCATTCTTGTCCTCAAGTGACTGAATGGTGACAAAAATATAATCATTCAATTGGAAGATTGGTCTGGAATTGGCAGTGGGATATGGAGAATATGCCAATCCCTCTATCCACCCCTGTGGTGTTGAAGGAAGGAAGGATAGGAGGAAGGAAGGAGAGAGATACTAAAACACCATTTGACCAAGAGATTAGTGAGATGCCCACTACAGTTCATGTGGGCAAAGTGTGTGATTTACTTACAAAAGATGTATTCTTTTCATGGAATGGTGGATGAGACCAGCATGCAGGTATACTGGAGTAGACACTGCCATCACTTAGGATCACCCTGGCTGAAGACATGGAGTATGAGAGGAAAAATCAGTGAGGAAGAGCTAATACTAGGGCATGAGTCAGTTATAAGGACCAAGTGCAGAGCCCCTCGTTGCAGCTGAGTTACATGGAAAGGAGAGGAGCCCTAAGCTGAATGAAGTCCTGAAAACTTGGATGCAATGATGAATGGATTTACAAAGGAGAGGTTGGTTCAGCCTCTGTCATAATGATCAGAAATTCTGAATGTAAAATAACTAGTTCCTGAAATTTTACAACATCAGTAGCTCATCTTTTGCTCTATTACAGTTTTCTGCAAAATTTGGATTTTTATCTTCTTTTTATATTGTTCTATGCAACATAAGTATACAATGTGTAATAATCAAAAAGTAATTAAGTTGTATTAAGGAATGTTTATTAGTGAAAAAGTATTGCTAAAAGAGATCAAACCTTTGGGGATTGAATGACAATGATCTTTCATAAGGCATTCATGTCATCTGGGCCAGAATGAAAACTGGAAATAAAATAGTGGCTTTTTATAAATACACAATTAAAAATCTAAAGAAATTATTTTAAGCTGATAAGCATAAGATGTTACCATATTGGGGGCGCCTGGGTGGCTCAGTGTCATGATCCCAGCTCAGGTCATGATCCCAGGATCCTGGGATCGAGTCCCACGTTGGGCTCTCTGCTCAGCAAGGAGCCTGCTTCCACCTCTCTCTCTGCCTGCCTCTCTGCCTACTTGTGATCTCTGTCTGTCAAATAAATAAATAAAACCTTAAAAAAAAAGATGTTACCATACTGATAAATCTCCAGAATGGAAGTGGGAGTTATCTACTTTGGAAACCCATGGTAAGATATTACTATGAAGATGTTTGCATACTACATGTTTCCATCAAGGTCCTGGAATTGGACAGACAACACCATTAGTTGGTATGTTTGTGGAAGCCTCTTTGGTGAGGAATTGTTTGCAGTGGTGTAGACAGGGTTAAGGAAACCAACAGGAGGTGTTGAAGCATGCTTGAGGACTAGCAGCAGCTGAAAACCATTACCACCCACAGGCCTGAAGGGGAAGAAGAGGAAGGCTTTCCTAGACCAGACCTGGCCAAGGCCTTGGGAGACAAAGAATAATCATCACACTAGACAACATCATATACTTTGGTAAGACTGGGAAACTTCAAGAACTAAAGTGTAAGCAACTCTACCCCTTCTCCCACTAGTCACAGCATGTAAGATCGTGCCCTGAGGTGTAAGAGTTGACCACAATCCAGAATAAAGATAATTATTTTTGGAGATCGCTTTTGAAAGATTGAGTGTATCCTCAATTTCAGGCAAACACAGGAACTAAGGTGCCTCTAAGCAGCCTTCCATTTCTCAGAGCTCTGATGGGCTTGACACAGACTGAAGATTAGAGTAGCCTGAAGCATGGACTGTTCCATCTTGTCATCAACGCTGTACGAAATACAGAACCTTACTCAGGCCCTAAGCCACTGTTTTAACTTCACCTAAGAGAGGAAGAGAATGGACCTTATTTCTCATTTGCATAGCCCCGTGTAGGGGAAACTCAATATTGAGCGGGGCTTAAAGTGAGCCTTAAATACAGTAGCTGGGAGGAGCATGCTCTTCCCTCAGGGCAGGAAACGATTCCTGTAGGACTTGACCCCCAAAGGGATATCCCTAGAAGGTGACATAAAAGCTTTGAACAGGAAACACTCTTGCTAAAGGATTCCATATTTTCTAAATGAGAAATGTCAAGACTGGAGTATTATTTTGAGTGTCATTATTATCATTTTTGCTGGAATAAACAAATCATCGCATATGGACTTTACAGCTGAACAGTATTTTCCAGCTTTTTAGTTCCTCTGTCAGTCCCAAAATAGGTAATTACAGAAGCAAATGAAACCCTTCATACAATCCAAAGGTTTGGAGGGAGCCATCACCACCTACGCACTGGGCAGCAGGTCCTATGGGAAACATTTATTGTGCGCCACATGTGAATCAAAGTGGAAACCAACAGCTTTAGTTCTGGCTTTGGAACATATGGTGCGGTAAATTATCAGCAGGCAGTCTATAATTAGGGACACAGTTTCTCAATAATAATGCCTAAATGTGCATGTACTCAGCTGCACATTACCTTCTGAAATGGAGTCAGATATGGTCAAGCTTTGGTCTGAGGAAACACTGATGCTTTTGGAGTGTAATGAACAGTCCCTGAATTATAAATGCCTTCCTCACCTCCCCCCCCCAGCCTCCAAGCAACCAGCAGAACTTTCTCACTCACATGTTTCATATCTTGTATTGTGTGATCCATCATCTTGGCCACAAGCAAATGGGATCAGGGCCTGGGGTCTGAGCCAACACCCGTGATCAGCAGCCAATGGTCCAGTTTAGCCTGAGAACCCCACAGAGGCACGCTGCACTGAAGAGTGTCAACGTAGTCCAATAACATATTCTCTCCAGAAGTCTCAATGGAAGCAGAAGCCAGGCAGCAGAAGCATCCAGGAGCAGACAAAAATGTGCTATAGAATGCAAGAAAACAGTGAAGAAGGCAGTAGGAGGTGACAGAGAAGCTGTAGCTTGGCATAAAACAAAGCAATAGAAACTGAGGGTCCAGAATATTGGTGTAATTAAAATAGAGAATGGGGAAGGGAGGGGAATGGAGGCCTGGTGTTGGTACAGCTCCTGCAGTGGCCCGAACAGCCAGGAGTGACACTTCACTTCCTTAGGTGCCTGGCTGTGAAATTGCAGGTGTCATTTCCTTATGTATCCCTATAAAAATTCCTATCCCTGATGATGTTTTTGTGAAATCACTGAGCAGGTGCTGTCTCTGAGTGTGTCTCTGTGCCTTGCAACTTGAAAACAAAACAAGACAAAACAAAACACAGGTTCTGTGTTGAGACCGCATTGGTACAAAGGAAGGTCATCCCCATCAGGGACGTTCTTTTTGCACGAATAGGATGATGAGAGAGGGATATAGGGCCTGGCAGTAACTCAGACACCAAAGCAGCATTCCATTTCAGCTCTGCCAAACCAACTGAATAGGGACTATGTGTCAGAATTGTGCTAAGACAAAATTGGTCACAATTTGGGAAAATCATTGCAAGTAACTTTTAAGAAACAGGAATGCTTATAGATTTTAATTCCTGCTGATCATAGCACTACAATATTTGCATCAACACAACCTTGAGCACCAGAAATGCATTAGTGATCTTTGTACTTACGTAGGGCCTTACAAGCTTATTGGACTCTGTGACGCTGATCACCACTTCTTAAGTCTAGGTTGTCAAGGGGCCTGGTCTGGCCTTTATGTAGATGCACACTTGGAACTGCATTGTCTTAGATTTATGGTCTTGTGTGATTTCCCCACCTGTAAATCAGTGAACTAACCAAAAGTAATCTCTTTTGACTATAATTGTTAACAAATACCTCATTATGAAGAACAAGCAAAAGATAACTCTACCAATTCCTAGGTAGAAACACCCTGTAGTTTGCAATGGAAGCAATTCTCACTGCCCAGGAGAAGGCCAGCTAGTAGACCAGTCACTCACAAAATGGCAGCGAGTGGTGAATTCCCTAAAAGGGCAAGGTTGGGCCTCAGATTTGCAGACTCACATAGATGAACTTCTGAGGTAGAATGCTGGCTTCTAATAATTTACATTAACAATGTCACCACCAGGTGGCACTCAATTCACATCTGCTGGGTGAAATCTCCCAAGAGGAAGGGTGCATGAAAGGCCATATTCCAAAGGGTTCTTCATTTGAACAGATCAAAGGAAAAGGGGTAAAGTGCCCATTTTTTAAAAAAAGATTTTATTTTTTTATTTGACAGAATCACAAGCAGGCAGAGGCAGGCAGAGAGAGAGAGGAGGAAACAGGCTCTCTGCGGAGCAGAGAGCCCGATGCGCAGCTCTATCCCAGGACCCTGAGGTCATGACCTGAGCTGAAGGCAGAGGCTTTTACCCGCTGAGCCACCCAGGCACCCCCAAAATATCCATTTTTAAATTCGTGGCATCAGGCTGTGTTACCTCACGACATCCATCTCTAGCATGGGCAGGTTTCTGCCTCGATATGGTCCCTTTCACTGGCCTGACAGGACACACTGTCTTCTAAACAGGGTTAGGATGATCACCGTCACCTAGTTCTCACCTTCCGCGTCCCTTTTTTATGTTACTGGTCTGAAATTATTAACTTTGTTGGCCACCAACTCCTTTGGCTGTTCGACAAAGCCCATGAATCCCTTCTTAGAATAGTAATTTTAAATGCTTACAACAACACATAGGATTATAAATGAAACCATTATAATGAAACATAGTTCAGTCCACTCAGGTTAAGATCCCCTGCAACCTGACTAATTCATATAGTCTGTCTCCAAATCTGGCATAATAAATTTGACTAGATTTCCCCTTGTTAAAGTAAATTCCTATTTCTGCCTGACCTCTTAATTATTGCTTCGATTGCCTTAGTTAGAGTTTGGTAAATTTCCAACTCTTTTGTTCTCGTGCTGCACAATCACACACCATTTCCTGGTCATGTCAGCACACGGCTCAACACATGGCTGACAAAATCCACCATTTCTTCCATCTCCAAGTCCTTGAGATTTAGAGGGATAATGAGGAAGCCTCAGTATCCTCCTGAGTAATAATACAAAGGTGAGAACTAGTAAGAAGCAATGCAGTATAGTGAGACAGCCTAGAGATGGAATCCCCTAATTGTAGCCTGCCTTATACACACCAAGCACTTACTATGTTTCAAATTCTACACAAAGACCCACTCCCTGCTCTACTGTAAGTCTGGAGTCAGAAAACTTGTTTTGCAATTCAGTTTCATCTCCCAAGCAACCCCGGACAAATCACCTAACCCTCTGGGGTTCAATTTCCTCATGTGTAAAATATGTAAATAACAGCGATAGTTTTTTTTTTTTAACAGGTTTCTAGGTGTTTTTTGTTTTGTTTTGTTTTGTTTTTTACAGCTTTCTTTTTTGGTTTTACAGATTTCCTTATCAGAACTTCTGGAACAATCTATCTGCACTTGCTCTATAGGACTGGTGTTAGGGTTTTCCTTCTGAGTCATCCTTTCAAATTGCCTCCCTACTTCATCTTCATGTCATGGATGGGTTACAAGCTACACTCACATGTAAAAGGAAAGTCACAATGGACTTTCCAGAAGAAAGGACTTCTTCTTCCTCTAAAGCTGCCAAACACATACCAACTTTGTCACTGAATTCTAAACCCTGCTAATATTAGAAAGGACCTCTGGCTCTTTTTCCTGTGTTCACCATATCAAAATTCTTTTGAGGAGTGAAGAGGGAGCACAAGAAATTTTTTTTTCTTTCTCTCTCTGAAATACAAGAGAAGCCCTGTTATTAGCCCTCAAAGACATGTGACAGCCTTTCTACAGTCGTCACCACTGTCTTATTCAGAGTGAGGAAAATTCTCTCCTATTTGACATCAGTTCACAGGAAAGAAATTCTGCTAGCTACATCTAACTCCCAGAAACTACACATTTCCTAGAAATGTCGTTTAAAGTCAGAAATATTCTTGTCTCAAAACTTGGAATACACCAGAGCAACTTTTATGTCATGGAGCAGAAACACCTGTTCCCACATCCGCATTTCCACTATAGTTTATCACTGGACTCCTATCCCCAGTGCCACGGCGTTTACCTCTACAGCAGGTGTGTTTGAAGTTAGAGCAGGCCATACGAGGATGAGTGAGACAAAGTCCTTGCCCTCTAAGAATTTATGATCTTGGTACGGGTTTTAATACTGGCATCATCACACATAAGTTATAAAGTAATTTCTTACCATCAATGGTACCATTACTGACCTACTAAAGAGAGTGGATAATTTCCTTTCTTTTTATAAATTAGACCACATTTAAAGTCATCCCTATAGTTATATGTGGATTATCCCGATTTGCTTTCTTGAGTGAGATAGAAATGGGTAGAGTTACAGTGACACTCAGATTTTACACGAAGGATATGCAAACATTACATTTCACAGAGAGAAAGAGGACACTGAGAACAGCTGCCCTGGTACATGCAATGATGTGTTGACTTTGATAGTTACAAGAAAGTTAAGACATGGCTCCTGGCCTTAAGGAGCTTGTAATTAGCAGTATCTATCAAATAACCATATGGATAAGATATAATTAAGAGCTAAATTATGGAGTTTAGACAATGGACCTGGGGGAGAGCAGGACCCAGGGAGGAATGACTTCATATCAGTCTTGAAACATGTTGTAGAAGTGGGGCAGTACAGTGTTGAGGAGGTTTTGACAGGTGAAAGTCATAGAGACAAGCATATCAGAGAGAGGAGTCTTCTCCAAAGTGAGAGACTGGTCCTGGTGTCTTCAAGAGTCTTCCTACATTCCTGCGAATGTACTCAGAGCTACAGCTCTCATCAGGAGGAACTTCAAATCCACCTACTTCTCTGCATCCCTACCCACCTCCACCTTAACCCAGAACCTCATCAGCGCTCACCCCTATTTCTGCTACAGCTAGCAAATCGCTCTCCCAGCCTCCACTATTGCCTTTCTTGAATCCATCCTCCACAGAATGACCCTCTCCATATTAAACTGACCAGATACTAACTCCTCTGCTTAAAATCATTCAGTGCCTCACCTGCTACCTCCAGGAAGAAGCCCAACCATGGGATACAAGACCTTTTATAGTATAGTTATCACTTAGTCTTCAGCCTTATCTCTTGCCTTTTCCCCGCTTCCATCCTTCTCCCCAGCTATTAAATTACTTGTCTCAGTGGAGTCAGGTTGCCACAACAAAATACCATAGGCTGGGTGGCTGAAACAACAGAAATACACTTCTAGGGACTAGAAATCCGAGATCAAGGTGCTAACAGGATCAGTGTCTGGTGAGAGCTCTCCTTGGGTTGTAGATGGTGGACTTCTTACTATGACTTCACATGGCCTTACCTTGGCACACATGCATAGAGAGTGAGAAAGAGATGAGTAAGCTTTCTTATGTATCTTCTTGTAAGGACAGTAATCCTATTGCATCTGGGCTCTACCCTTATGACTTAATCTATCCTTAATTACTTCCCAAAGGTCCTATCTCCAGATACTACAACATTGGAGTATCTGGAGATAGGGCCTTATTCAATATGTGAATAAGGGAAGGAACACAATTTTGAATCCATATGGTTGCTATTCCCTGAGCACACCATATTTTCCCACATAACCCAATGCCTTTGGACCCAAAGCTGTTCCCTCTACCCGGTATGCCCCTCTCTGAACCACTCCCTAACACCCTCATCTTCCACCCCCTCTACCTCTTATCTTTGTTTTGATAATTCCTTTTTCCTCTTGAGGCTCAGGCTGGGCCATGTTTTCTAGGGTAGGCTCCAATGGGGGTCTCTGTGCCTCCACTGGAAATGAAATATAGTTAAATAATGCAGGACTGTGAATTCCTTCAGGGAGAAAATATGCCTTATCCTTATCCATCATCATGTCCCTAATGCTTAGCATAGTGGCTAGCACATGCTTGTTGCACGCAGGCATGTGTGAATAAATGAATTAATGAACGAATGATGAATGTTAAGTAAGGCAAGTCCATATTATGCGAAAAAATGAAGCAAAAAATTTAGGCTAGATTAAATAAGTAGTGTGAAGGCCTTAAAAGCCTTTCATCATAAAAATATGATTCAAGGGGTGCCTGGGTGGCTCAGTGGGTTAAAGTCTCTGCCTTTGGCTCAGGTCATGATCCCAGGGTCCTGGGATGGAGCCCTGCATCAGGCTCTCTGCTCAGCAGGGAGCCTGCTTCCTCCTCTCTCTCTTTCTGCCTGCCTCTCTGCCTACTTGTAATCTCTGTCTGTTAAATTAAAAAAATAATCTTTAAAAAATATGATTCAAGTGGTTTTAGAAGGATGATTGGGAAGGTTTATTCAAGAAGGCTTGAGGATGGGTAAGGAAACCACCTAGGAGAGTATCATAATAATCCTATAGTAATGTAATGATACTAGAAATAGTAATGGTAACAATTATATCTAACATTTATTCAATCCTATATGCCAGGCCATGGTTTTTTTGTTTTGTTTCATTTTCAGTTTTTTGGTTTTTTTAATTGAAGGATAGTTGACACACAGTGTTACCTAAAGCTTAAAGTGTACAACATAGTGATTCCACAAGTTTATACATTATGCTATGCTCACCACAGGTACAGCTACCATCTGTCACCATACACCACTTTGACTATATTCCCTATGTTACCTTAAGCTTAAAGTGTACAACATAGTGATTCCACAAGTTTATACATTATGCTATGCTCACCACAAGTACAGTTACCATCTGACACCATACACCACTTTGACTATATTCCCTAAGATAAAAGATATCTTTTATCTCCATGACTTATTCATTCCATAACCAAAAGTGCCAGGCACTGTTTTAAGTGTTTCATATATATTAACTTATTCTCACAAGAACCCCAGACTAAGGGATTAAAAAGGATATATGTAAAACACACATTATTTTTATCCCATTTCACACATAAGGAAGCTGAAATAAAGAGAGATTGGGTAACTTATCCAAGGTCATAAAGCTAGGAAGTGACAGAGATTAAAGGAAAACTATGAGATATTTCAAAGGGGAAAAGAAACACAGCTTGATAAAAGTCAAGATATAATGGGATGGGAAGAATAAATGAAACAAGATGGGATTGGGAGGGAGACAAACCATAAATGACTCTTAATCTCACAAAACAAACTGGGGGTTGCTGGGGGGAGGTAGGGTTGGGAAAGGGGGAGGGGGTTATGGACATTGGGGAGGGCATTTGCTATCATGAGTGCTGTGAAGTATGTAAACCTGGCGATTCACAAACCTGTACCTCTGGGGATAAAAATACATTATATGTTTATTAAAAAAAAAATTGGAAGGGGAGGTGAACCATAAGAGACTATGGACTCTGAAAAACAACCTGAGGGTTTTGAAGGGCGGGGGTGGGAGGTTGGGGGAACCAGGTGGTGGGTAATAGGGAGGGCACGTATTGCATGGAGCACTGGGTGTTGTGCAAAAACAATGAATACTGTTATGCTGAAAAAAAATAAATAAATTTATTTTTAAAAAAAAGATATAATGGGATGGGAGAGGCAAAGGCCTTTAGGTTTCTCACCCAGGAAAAGAGAAAACTGAAGAAGTCAGGGTAAGAAGTCAGTTTGCTAAGAGATGTTATGGTTGTTGGGGACAAATAAGCCTTGATGACGTGACTGGACATCTCCATAAATATTCATAGCAAGCCTGCATAGACCTACTGAAAGTCTACTGTAACCGATTTGTCTAGGTTTAAGGAGTTGCAAACACGGATTTTATAGGACATTTTTAAAGGTATTGACTTTATATTCTGTTGGCAAAAGGGAGTCAGTGAAGCATCATAAACAGCATGTAAATGTGGTTTTAGTTCATTTGAGCAACCAACTGAAAGCTGGAATTGAGAAGGACTCAGTGAAGTCAGGGACATGGGTTAAGAGTTAAGGGTTTCTACACTTAAAAATGATTGAAGTGGTAAACTTAATATTACATATATTTTTCCACAATAAAAATTAAGAAGCTGTTTTAGGAGTCCAGGTAACAGATGATAAAGGCATCATCTGGGGAAGGGTCAGGGGAAATGTAATAAGGAAGATTTACTGAGTCATCCATCCCCCCAGTTATTCTAGCTAGACTCATAGGAGTTATTTATTATTTAACATTTATTGACCTGGTACTAAATACCAGGCACTGTGCTGGGGCACAAAGATGAATAATAATCGCTATCTTCAACTGCATAATGCACTCAATTGTCTAGTGAGATAAACAGATACATATGCAATATTCATAATACAACATATCAGGGCAGCACTGGAGACAAGTCAAAGGCATTATGGAAGCACAGGGGAGGGCAACCTATTGGTTGTGGCAAACAGGGAGGAGTTCTGAGACATTGTGGCTCCTTTACTTAAGACAGTAAAGAAGATTTTGCCAGGTGAAGGAGAATTGGAGGGAGGAAGGGCATTCTGAGTAGAAAAGAACATATGAGGTGTTATTGAAATATTTGCTGGGATGCATAGAGGCACAAAGGAAGGGACTGAGAGGCCCTGGCACTCAAGGGACCCATGTTACTCCAGCACACCCACTCCTACCTTGACAGTAGCCATTCCCTTTGCCCATAAATGGTGGTGGAGCCCAGAATCCCAACCACCCCAGATGGGAAGAGCAGCCCTCTCAGGCAAAGCAGACAGCCTAATGCCTTTGGAGGCAGTGGGAGACAGCCCCTGTGAAGTTCCTGGGTCCCACTCCAGAAGGCAAAGCAGTGGAGAGGGTCTTTCAGAAGATTTGGAGGACAGCATAAACCTCACGAATGGTGTAGTTATCACCAAGAGAAGACTATGGGTGGGGAAATGGAAGATTCCTCAGGTTAACTTTAGAATTTTATTAATGAGTGCTCATGGGACACAGCTTAGAGATTCCCAGAATAACTATAGTAGTCACCTGAGGGGAAACGAATTTCCAGGGGTGTCTCTAACAGTGGCTAAAGGCAGAAAAATGCATTGTGTACTGGATAAAAGCAGCCCTCTAAGTCAAGCATACTTGCTTTAAAATTTGCTCTACCAGCTAATAACTATCTGAACTTTTGTTAAGCTTTCTGAGCCTCTACTACTTTTTCTATAAAATGAAGATTATAATAATATCTGCTACATGATGCTTCCATGGCAACTAATAATAAGAACACCCCTGTTCTTTGCATAGTCCCTAACACAAGGTAAGTAAGGTTAGTCACTACAACCATTAGTACAGTCAGAAGAACGAGACATACAGAAATGGGGAGATCAGTGGTAACATTTTCATATTTATAAGGTAAATCAGTTATCTTTTTAAAAGAGTTAGTTTTCTAGATGTTTCCCTCCCATGGAGTGAAGGATACCTATGTAATTAGTCTTTTTAATGACTAAATATCTATTTATGAAGCAAAAAATGGGGGAAGTTATAGGTTATTGAGAAATTGCTTTCAGTTTACTGGAAATGCAAAATAAAATGCCAACTATGTCTCAACATTAACTTTGGAGTGAACTAACTGACGATAATTTTCTGTTTCTGTTCTTATTTTCATAGTTTCTTTGTTTAGTAAAAACCAAGTGGTCCAGTTAATGAAGTTAGTTCCATAAATGAAGTTGGCATCCTCAGAGATTCTTGCAGGGGAAGGGCTGATGTTTCACAAACAGGGTAAAGGAGCACACAGCAGCTATTTCTGGAGCTGAAAAAGGGAACATCAACACATTTCAGTTTTTCCCCTTGGGAAATTGTGCCAGGTACACATTTTACATTTTCTCATATTAGGAAGCTAAATATCTTAAAATATAGGAACTAATTCAGTTCCAGTGCTATATATTAACAATCCTAAATTACTCTTATCCTGTAAACCCAAAAGTTAAGTGAAATGAAGCTTTCTGTTTTTTTAATAAAGAGAAAAATAAAGCCAAGGAGGGAAATGATGCCTGCCTCCTTCAGAAGTAGAATTCTAAAGAATAAAAATATAATTTATAGGGAAAAACATAAAATTCATCTATGTGAAACTCAATCTTATATTCATTTTGGAAAACAATACTCCCAGTACTGTAATGAAACTGATGCCTTAAAAAAAAATTGAGAGTACATGGGGTGGCTCAGTTGGTTGATCGTCCAACTCTTAATCTCAGCTCAGGTCTTGATCTCAGGGTTGTGACTTCAAGCTCTGCACTGGAATCCATTCCCAGCCTGGAACCTACTTGAAAATTAAAAACGTACATATATACATACATACATACATACTGGGGGTACAAAATTATCTGACAATGTTAACAATTTCTGTCTTGTCCATTGAGACAAAAGGTCTTCAAAGCATGCAAACAAGTCAAATATAGTTAAGAGGGAACTGAATTCCAAGATATGGAGAAGAGTGAAAGACCACGGTTTATCGGTCACAATAAAGACTACCATACTTTCAGACCAAGATATATCACAGGATACAAAAGGAATGTGCAGGTGTAGTCAAGGACCCAGATAGATTATTAGCGAGAAATCATAGAGAGATAAAGCATCTTAAGACTTGAGAAAAAAAGACAGCTCTCTCTTCCAAAAAGGTTAGCCCAAGAAACTACCGACAAATAAACTTTGTACCTATATCTAACAAAATCCTAAAATTATCTACGACTTGCCAATACTTCGGACACAAAAAAGTGGTCACAATGACTGACAGAGACCAGATGGGTTCACTAAAAGAAAGAATTGCTCAACTAAGCAGCAGTTAAGGAATTTCACGGATACCAAATACCAGGATTTTAGCAATGCAGTTTAAAAGCTTCTCAAAAACCCTCATGAACCAAGGACATATTCACATGCTTAATGTAGGTAAATTCATAGGTGGATGAATAATGTTAAAGATGAATGAGAATCTACTTAGAGGCTTAAGGAGTTTTGATCTGGTCTAGTTCTTTTCTGTAATGATGGTGAAAGGACACCAAGAAGGCACATAAATCACAATTGCATGATTATTTCATTGAATTAGAGAATAAAAAGACCTTTTTAACTTATAGAATAAATACTTCTGTAGAGGCAAATAGATCTTTGCCTTTTTTCCAAGACTGGTGAAAAATTGGGTCCAAAATAAGTAAGGTGAAATTTATGAAATATAAACAGAGAATTTTACCTACCAATTCAGAAGGCAAATATGTAAAGCATTTCTAACCTTATCTTTAGAACGACCCTGTGAGGTAGGTATTATATTGGTCATGTTGTAGATGATACAACCAAGGTTTGCTGAATTAGTAATTTTCCCAAGTTATATTACAGTTTCTTCCATTGTCACATCTCCATTTATTCAGTCTGACTTCCTCTTCCAGGAATCTTGTGATTACATTGGGCCTACCCAGGTAATCCAGGATGATCTCCTCATCTCAAAATCTCTAATTTAATCCTATCTGCAGAGTCTCTTTACATATGTATAAAGGAACATTCACAGCTTCCAGAGATCCAGACATGGACACATTTGAGGACTATTGTTCAGCCTAACCAAACTGTGCATAGTGAGCAAGGTGAGGAGTGGTTGGAGGTGACTAAGAACTAAATTACATGGGCCTTGAAAGCCGTCATAAGAATCTTGGGTTTTACCATATATTAAATGGAGAGCTATGCAGAGCAGTGACACAGCTGAACTTGTGTCTTTAGAGGATCACTGCAGTGGCTGTATCGAGAAGAGATACAGGGACACATGATACAAGAACTGTGAGAAGGTGCTTGCGGTGGTCTGGGAGACAGAGGTGGCAACTCATACCAGGCTGGTAACACTGAAAGTGGTCAGAAGTGGTTGGATTCTGGAGATAACTTTGAAGAATAGATCCAACATGACAGATTCTATGTGCTCAGAGAAAGAGTCAACCAAGGATTATTTCGTTTAAGTCTGAGCAGCTTGAATTGCCATCAACTCAAATGGAAACTTCTGTAAAAGGACTAGTGTTGGAGGGGTGGTTGGAATAGAGCCACACATTCTGCTTTTTAGTCAGTATTATCATGACTATTAGACATCTCAGTCAAGATATTGAATGGAGAATTGTATTTAGGAATCTGCAAGTTAGAAAAAAATTCAGAGTTACAAATATCAATATGGGCATATAGGAATTGTCAGCTCGTAGGTAATGTTTTCAGCCATAAGACTAGATGAGATCATCAAGGGGGTAAGTGTAAGATAAATAGGAAATGATCAAGGATACATTCTGGAGCACATCCTCATAAGGAGGATGAGAAGAAGGGAAGCCATAAACAGGGGCTAAGAGAAAATGACAGTGCAAATACAGTTTCCTGGAAGACAAGTAAAAGAATACGTATTTTAAGGATGATGAATTATTAAATGTGACCTGTGAGCTGAACCGTGAGTACTGGATTGACCAGCCCACGTGATCTGGGATAATCTGATAACTCAGAGTGGTAATGGCCAAGACTCTGAACAGATATATTGATAAATCACTTAGAACAATCGCTGCATTTTTGGAATCAATCACTTGAGAATCTACTTAAAATGGTGATACCTAGGCACACCCCCCCCCAAAAAAAAACCCCACACCACTCTGATTAGCATTTTGTAAGCTCTCCAGCTGAATCTAATGGGCAGGAAAGCTTGATACACACTAGTTTAGAACAATGCCAGCATCTAGAAAACTTTTTTGGTATGATTAAGTTGAGGAAGCTTGGTGGGAAGGGACAGGGTTTGTGGGGGAAAGAGAGTGGAAATTATTGTGCAATTGACAAATTGTAAATTTATTGCTCATTATCTAAGGGTTTCCTTGGCAAGTATATTTACATCATGTTTTCCTCATTCAGCGCACCAAAACTTTTGGTTCTTATACAAAAATTGAGTAGATACTTAGCTCTGCTCAGCAAACGTTGGACAAAGGCAAAGAAAATGTATCTAAGAGTGAGACTATACCTCCAAATAGTGGGCAAAGCCAGAATGCAAAGACTAAATAAGAGGCAATGAGAGTCACCTTCATCCCCAGTGACAATTTGCAGTGAAACTTTCTAAGCAGCTCTGAAAACAGTTTATACCACCACTTCAGACTGCCTGAAGAATTAAGATCACAGATAGGTTTTATTTCTTCTTTAGCTGATGTAACCCTATTCAAACTATTTTTCTCCCTCCTAGAAATCTTGCAGCTGTGAGTTTTAGGCCAAGTCGCATGTTTCAAATAAAGTTCAATAAAGAAGGCCTAATTCAGATAACAAGAGACTCTCTGAGATTCTTTATATACCAGCTGTTAACTTTTGTGTTGAAATGCTCGTTGGATATTTGATGCTTTCCTTTAATTCAGAAAAGCACTTAAAGCACTTAGGGAAGCACTGGATTGATTTTCAATTTGGGAATTCCATGTCTGCAGAGCAACTCAGAAATAGTTCAATAAAATTTTGTGAGTAAGTTTTCTGCTCTAGCAAGCAGGTAAAATGGAGTTAAAATGCATTCTGGAAAGACAAAAGTTTGCTTATGATACAGTAAGATGTTCACACAGAAAGAAACATGCATGCAATCAGGAAGGAAATTGGTGCAAGCCCCCCAGAAGGAGGATTCCAAAGTTACTCGAGGGAGTCAAAGATTAAAAGTTGGGGTGGCAATTTAAAAGAAAAAGGAAAAAGGAATGAGAGAGATCCCTGATCAGACAGAACAGGTAGATAAAAGAATAAAGAACTAATGATTAGGAATAGGAGAGACAAGAAATGAAAGAAACAGTCAAAAAAGAGAGTCCCCAAACAAGAGAGAAGAGGCATAAGAAGGTCCATTAATATGGCAAACTTTGGGGCAGGGAAAGGAAAAGGAGTGTGCCTGGAACCAAAAGGGACAGTGGTTATGCCAGCAGCTGGGAGAAAGCCACTCATATCCTGTTTTGAAGGAGGAAAAAGGTCAAACTCCCTATTTTCTGTCATTGCTGATGACTTTTGAAACTGTTATCTCTACAGCAAAAAAAGCATCAGAGTAAAACAAAACTATCTGTAGATGACAGAAATTGAAACAGTTGTGGCTGACTTATTACTGATCATTTTCAAATGTGAAAGGTCTGGTGAAAGTTCATAACAAGAGTGGTGTAATTGACAAGCAAATTTGACTTATATGTGGCATGAAAAACAAGATAACAACGTCCTTTCAAGACGCTTCAGTAAATGTCTATAAGGACCACACATAAGCCTATTTGCAAAGAAGTCGGTGGATGTTGTATCTGATTTGTAAAATTAAATGAAGATACGGAAGAAATACTTTTGAGATAGAATAATCCTGAGACATAACACACATACCAACAGTATGCAAATAGTATGTTAAGAATATCCTAAGATTATCGAGTAAAGAGATCTAGTAAGTCTGGAGTACATCATAAAATTTAAAGCATGAATCTGATGTACATCCTCACTGAGAGTCACTGGCCTAGAAGATATTAGATCCAAATGAAGCATGCTTATAGCCAATAAGAATTTTAAATGATAACTGAAATCTATGAGTAATAACACTTTAGCATTTAGTTTCATGTCTCAATATCATCAGACAAAATAGCACCAAGCAGAAACATGTCATGGATAGAAAAAGCATTGACAATTCCCTAGGAACTTCATATACAGGATGCAATTTCTGAGTTATTTATATTAATAATATTTTGTTTATAAAAAGTTTTACCTCAGGGAGAATAAACATCTCTTTTGATTCAACAACTCTTCTCATGTAACACATTGATAGGAATACAGATTTCTTTCTTTTTTTTTTAAAGATTTTATTTATCTGGCAGGGAGAGATCAGGTATTTTATTTATTTGACAGTGAGAGATCAGATTATTTGACAGCAGAGAGGCAGGCTGAGAGAGAGGGGGAAACAGGCTCCCTACTGAGCAGAGAGCCAAATGCAGAGCTCCATCCCAGGACCCTGGGATCATAACCTGAGCCAAAGGCAGAGGCTTTAACCCACTGAGCCACCCAGGTGCCCCTCATTGTGCTTTTCAGTATTCTACAACATACTGGGACTTTAGGGCAAATCTTGCAAGACCATGAGAACTAATTTTATAAGAAACAGAATACAAGGCTTTCACCATTACTACCCTCAAATGAACCAATAAACAGGCATTTTTTAAAGTTCTCCATTTTAGTTGCCAATACAGTTAAATACCAGTAGACATAACACACATGAGCAAACTCTTTGGTGTCCTTGATAAATCTTCAGGGTGTAAATGGGTCTGAAGAACCCCCCCCCAAAAAGAGGAAAAGGAACAAAGAAGTACTGTATTAGGGAAAAAATTATTATTTCCCTTGAAAATAGAAGTACATATATTGTTCTATTTTCTCTGTTACTATTGCTCCTAGTAGTCTCAATCAACAATACTAATGATAATTTTTTTTCAGTGTTCCAAGATTCATTGTTTATGCACCACACCCTGTCTTCCATGCAACATGTGCCCTCCTTAATACCCACCACCAGGCTCACCCGTCCCCCCATCCCTCTCCCCTCCAAAACCCTCAGTTTGTTTCTCAGAGTCCACAGTCTCTCATGGTTTGTCTCCCCCTCTGATTTCCCCCAACTCATTTCTTCTCTCCATCTCCCAATGTCCTCCATGTTATTCCTTATGCTCCACAAGTAAGTGAAACCATATGATAATTGACTCTCTCTCTCTGCTTGTCTTATTTCACTCAGCATAAAATCTTCCAGTCCTGTACATGTTGATACAAAACTTGGGTACTCAATCTTTCTGATGGCTGCATAATATTTCATTGTATATATGTACCTTATCTTCTTTATCCATTTGTCTGTTGAAGGGCATCTTTGGAGAAAGGGGAACCATCTTCACTGTGGGTAGGAATGCAAGTTGGTGCAGCCACTTTGGAAAACAGTGTGGAGAGTCCTCAAAAAATTAAAAATAGAGCTATCCTATGACCCTGCAATTACACTACTGGGTATTTACCCCAAAGATACAGATGTAGTGAGAAGAAGGGCCATATGTACCCCAATAATCATAGCAGCAATGGCCTCAATTGCCAAACTGTGGAAAGAACTAATGACATTTTTTTTTCAAAAGAAGCCTTTAATTTAATTTTTTTCAGTGTTCGAAAATTCATTGTTTATGCACCACACCCAGTGCTCTATGCAATACATGCCCTCCATAATACCCACCACCAGGTTCACCCAACCTCCCACCCCCTCCCCTCCAAAACCCCAGTTTTTTTTTTCTCAGAGTCCACAGTCTCTCATGGTTTGTATCCCCCTACAATTTCCCCCAGCTCATCTCTCCTCTCCGTGTCCCAACATCCTCCGTGTTATTCCTTTTTCTCCGCAAGTAATTGAAGCCATATGGTACTTGACTCTCTCTGCTTGACTTATTTCACTCAGCATAATCTCTTCCAGTCCGTCCAAAAGTTGGGTACAAAAGTTGGGTATTCATCCTTTCTGATGGAGGCATAACGCCCCATTGTATATATGGACCATAACTTCTTCAACCATTTGTCTGTTGAAGGGCATCTTAGTTCTTTCCAGTTTGGCAACTGTGGCCATTGCTGCTACGAACATTGGGATACAGATGGCCCTTCTTTTCACCACATCAGTATCTTTGGGATAAATACCCAGTAGTGCAATTGCAGGGTCATAGGGAAGCTCCATGTTTAATTTCTTAAGGAATCTCCACACTGTTTTTCAAAGGGGCTGCACCCACTTGCATTCCCACCAACAGTGTAAGAGGGTTCCCCTTTCTCCACATCCTCTCCAACACTTGTTGTTTATTGTCTTGTTGATTTTGGCCATTCTAACTGGTGTAAGGCGGTGTATCTCAATGCGGCTTTGCTTTGAATCTCCCTGATAGCCAATGATGATGAACATTTTTTCATGTGTCTGTTAGCCATTTGTATGTCTTCTTTGGATTATTGTCTGTTCATGTCTTCTGCTGAGTTTCAGGAGTTCTTTACAGACCTTGGATATCAGCCCTTTGTCTGTAGTGTCATTTGCGGTTCTCTTTTCCCATTCCGTGGGTTGCCTCTTTGTTTTGTTGACTGTTTCCTTTGCTGCGTAGAAGCTTTTGATTTTGATGAAGTCCCAAAGTTCACTTTCGCTTCTGTTTCCTTTGCCTTTGGGGACATGTCTTGAAAGAAGTTGCTGTGGCTGATAATGATAACTTTTTTTTTTAAAGATTTATTTATTTGACAGATAGAGATTACAAGTAGGCAGAGTGGCAGGCGGAGAGAAAGAGAGAGGAGGAAGCAGGCTCCCAGCTAAGCAGAGAGCCTGATGTGGGGCTTGATCCCAGGACCCTGGGATCATGACCTGAGCTGAAGGCAGAGGTTTTTTTTTTTTTTTTTTTTTTTTTTAATTTTTATTTTTATTTGTTTATTTACAGCATAACAGTGTTCATTGTTTTGGCATCACACCCAGTGCTCCATGCAGTACGTGCCCTCCCTATTACCCACCACCTGGTTCCTCAACCTCCCAACCCCCCCACCCCCCCGCCGCCCCTTCATAACCCTCTAGTTGTTTTTCAGAGTCCATAGTCTCTCATGGTTCATCTCCCCTTCCAGTTTCCCTCAACTCTCCTCTCCATCTCCCCATGTCCTCCATGTTAATTGTTATGCTCCACAAATAAGTGAGACCATATGATACTTGACTCTCTCTGCTTGACTTATTTCACTCAGCATAATTTCTTCCAGTCCTGTCCATGTTGCTACAAAAGTTGGGTATTCGTCCTTTCTGATGGAGGCATAATACTCCATTGTGTATATGGACCACATCTTCCTTATCCATTCATCCGTTGAAGGACATCTTGGTTCTTTCCACAGTTTGGCGACCATAGCTATTGCTGCAATAAACATTGGGGTACAAATGGCCCTTCTTTTCACTACATCTGTATCTTTGGGGTAAATACCCAGCAGTGCAATTGCAGGGTCATAGGGAAGCTCTATTTTTAATTTCTTCAGGAATCTCCACACTGTTCTCCAAAGTGGCTGCACTAACTTGCATTCCCACCAACAGTGGAAGAGGGTTCCCCTTTCTCCACATCCTCTCCAGCACACGTTGTTTCCTGTCTTGCTAAATTTGGCCATTCTGACTGGTGTTAGGTGGTATCTCAATGTTGTTTTAATTTGAATCTCCCTGATGGCTAGTGATGATGAACATTTTTTCATGTGTCTGATAGCCATTTGTATGTCTTCGTTGGAGAAGTGTCTGTTCATATCTTCTGCCCATTTTTTGATATGATTATCTGTTTTGTGTGTGTTGAGTTTGAGAAGTTCTTTATAGATCCTGGATATCAACCTTTTGTCTGTACTGTCATTTGCAAATATCTTCTCCCATTCCGTGGGTTGCCTCTTTGTTTTGTTGACTGTTTCCTTTGCTGTGCAGAAGCTTTTGATCTTGATGAAGTCCCAAAAGTTCATTTTTGCTTTTGTTTCCTTGGCCTTTGGAGACATATCTTGAAAAAAGTTGCTGTGGCTGATATCGAAGAGGTTACTGCCTATGTTCTCCTCTAGGATTCTGATAGATTCCTGTCTCACGTTGAGGTCTTTTATCCATTTCGAGTTTATCTTTGTGTATGGCATAAGAGAATGGTCGAGTTTCATTCTTCTACATATCGCTGTCCAGTTTTCCCAGCACCATTTATTGAAGAGACTGTCTTTTTTCCATTGAATATTTTTTCCTGTTTTGTCGAAGATTATTTGACCATAGAGTTGAGGGTCCATATCAGGGCTCTCCACTCTGTTCCACTGGTCTATGTGTCTGTTTTTATGCCAGTACCACGCTGTCTTGGTGATCACAGCTTTGTAGTAAAGCTTGAAATCGGGTAACGTGATGCCGCCAGTTTTGTTTTTGTTTTTCAACATTTCCTTAGCAATTCGGGGTCTCTTCTGGCTCCATACAAATTTTAGGATTATTTGCTCCAGCTCTTTGAAAAATATCGGTGGAATTTTGATCGGAATGGCATTAAAAGTATAGATTGCTCTAGGCAGTATAGACATTTTAACAATGTTTATTCTTCCAATCCAAGAGCATGGAACAGTCTTGCATCTTTTTGTGTCTTCTTCAATTTCTTTCATGAGTGTTTTGTAGTTCCTCGAGTATAGGTCCTTTACTTCTTTGGTTAGGTTTATGCTCAGGTATCTTATGGTTCTTGGTGCTATAGTAAATGGAATCGATTCTCTAATTTCCCTTTCTGTATTTTCATTGTTGGTGTATAAGAAATCCACTGATTTCTGTACATTGACTTTGTATCCTGCCACGTTACTGAATTGCTGTATGAGTTCTAGTAGTTTGGGGGTGGAGTCTTTGGGGTTTTCCATATAAAGAATCATGTCATCTGCGAAGAGAGAGAGTTTGACTTCTTCCTTGCCAATTTGGATACCTTTTATTTCTCTTTGTTGTCTGATTGCTGTTGCTAGGACTTCTAATACTATGTTGAACAAGAGTGGTGAGAGTGGGCATCCTTGTCGTGTTCCTGATCTCAACGGGAAGAGTGCAAGCTTTTTCCCATTGAGGATGATATTTGCTGTGGGTCTTTCATAGATAGATTTTATGAAGTTCAGGAATGCTCCCTCTATCCCTATACTTTGAAGCGTTTTCATCAGGAACGGATGCTGGATTTTGTCAAATTTTTTCTGCATCAATTGAGAGGACCATGTGGTTCTTCTCTCTTCTCTTATTGATGTGTTCTATCACACTGATTGATTTGCGAATGTTGAACCAACCTTGCAACCCAGGGATGAATCCCACCTGGTCATGGTGGATAATCTTTTGAATGTGCTGCTGGATCCTGTTTGCTAGGATCTTGTTGAGAATCTTTGCATCCATATTCATCAGTGATATTGGTCTGAAATTCTCCTTTTTGGTAGGGTCTTTGCCTGGTTTGGGGATCAGGGTAATGCTGGCTTCATAAAAAGAGTCTGGAAGTTTTCCTTCTGCTTCAATGTTTTGGAACAGCTTCAGGAGAATTGGTGTTATTTCTTCTTTGAAAGTTTGGTAGAATTCCCCAGGGAATCCGTCAGGTCCTGGGGTCTTGTTTTTTGGGAGGTTTTTGATCACTGCTTCAATCTCATTACTAGATATCGGTCTATTCAGGTTGTCAATTTCTTCCTGGTTCAATTTTGGGAGTTTGTAGCTTTCCAGGAATGCATCCATTTCATCTAGGTTGCTTAGCTTATTGGCATATAACTGTTGGTAATAATTTCTGATGATTGTTTCTATTTCCTTGGTATTAGTTGTGATCTCTCCCTTTTCATTCATAATTTTATTAATTTGGGCTTTCTCTCTTTTCTTTTGGATTAGTGTGGCCAGTGGTTTATCGATCTTATTGATTCTTTCAAAAAACCAGCTTCTGGTTTCATTGATCCGTTCTACTGTATCTCTCGTTTCTACCTCATTGATCTCTGCTCTAATCTTGATTATTTCCCTTCTTGCGTGTGGAGTTGGTTTGATTTGTTGTTGATTCTCCAGTTCTTTAAGGTGTAGAGATAGCTGGTGTATTCTGGATTTTTCAATGTTTTGAGGGAGGCTTGGATGGCTATGTATTTCCCCCTTAGAACCGCCTTTGCTGTATCCCATAGGTTTTGGACGGAGGTGTCTTCATTCTCATTGGTTTCCATGAATTGTTTAAGTTCGTCTTTGATCTCCTGGTTGATCCAAGCATTCTTAAGCAAGGTGGTCTTTAGCTTCCAGGTGTTTGAGTTCCTTCTGAACTTTTCCTTGTGATTGAGCTCCAGTTTCAAAGCATTGTGATCGGAGAATATGCAGGGAATAATGTCAGTCTTTTGGTATCGGTTGAGTCCTGCTTTGTGACCCAGTATGTGGTCTATTCTGGAGAAGGTTCCATGTGCACTTGAGAAGAATGAGTATTCTGTTGTTTTAGGGTGGAATGTTCTGTATACGTCGATGAGGTCCATCTGGTCCAATGTTTCATTCAATGCTCTTATTTCTTTATTAATTTTCTGCTTCGATGATCTGTCTATTTCTGAGAGAGGTGTATTAAGATCTCCTACTATTATTGTATTCATATCAATATGACTCTTTATCTTGATTAATAGTTTTCTTATGTAATTGGGTGCTCCCATATTGGGGGCATAGATATTCACAATTGTTAGATCGTCTTGTCGGATAGTCCCTTTAAGAATGATGTAGTGTCCTTCTGTATCTCTGACTACAGTCTTTAGTTTAAAATCTAATTTATCTGATATGAGAATCGCTACTCCGGCCTTCTTTTGAGGCCCATTGGCATGAAAGATGCTTCTCCATCCCTTCACTTTCAGTCTGGGTGTATCCTTAGGTTCAAAATGGGTCTCTTGTAGACAACATATGGATGGGTCCTGTCGTTTTATCCAATCTGCAGCCCTGTGTCGTTTTATGGGCGCATTTAGGCCATTCACATTGAGAGTGATTATTGAGAGATAGGTTTTTATTGACATCGTGTTGCCTTTGAAGTCTTTCTGTCTATAGATTGTTTCTATATTTCTGTTCAATGATATTCTTAGGATTTTTTCTCTTTTATAGGACCCCCCTTAATATTTCCTGCAGTGTCGGTTTGGTGGTTGCATAGTCTTTTAAGCCTTGCCGGTCTTGGAAACTCTTTATCTCTCCTTCCATTTTAAATGTCAGTCTTGCTGGATAGAGTATTCTTGGTTGCATGTTCTTCTCATTTAGTACTCTGAATATATTTTGCCAGCCCTTCCTGGCTTGCCAGGTCTCTGTGGAAAGGTCTGACGTTATTCTAATGGGCTTTCCTCTGTATGTAAGAAGCTTCTTTGTCCTAGCTGCTTTTAAGAGGGTCTCTCTTGAAACATAATTCCCCATTTTAACGATAAGGTGCCATGAGGACTTTCGAGAATCTAAAATCTTGGGAGGAAATCTTTCTGCCTCTAGTACATGAACATTGTTTCCATTCGTGAGATTGGGAAAATTTTCATAGACGACTTCTTCCACTATATCTTCTAGACTTCTTTCTTTTTCTTCCCCTTCAGGGATTCCAATAATTCTGATGTTGGAACATTTCATGGCATCGTTTATTTCCCTGATTCTGTTTTCGTGGCTTCTGAGCTGTTTGTTCCAGGCTTCCTCCTGATCCTTTCTCTCTATCTGTTTGTCCTCCAGATCACTAATTCTATCTTCTGTCTCAGTTACCCTAGCTTTTAGAGAATTTAGATTGGATTGGAACTCATTGAGAGCATTTTGAACATCATCCCTGGTGGCTTTCAGTTCTGCCCTAACATTGTGAACATCATCCCTGGTGGCTTTCAGTTCTGCCCTAATCAATTCTGTTTGGTCATCCATGGCTTTCTCCAACCTAGCTATTGCCTGGATAATTGTTAGTCTGAATTCCTTTTCTGACATATTGTCTATGTCGATAGCCATTAGCTCTGTTGCAGAAGGCCCATCCTCTGTATTTTTCTTCTGTTGGGTATTCCTCCTCCTAGTCATTTTGGTAAGAGATGACTAAACAGATGCAGCTGGACTTATCGATTGTGGTGCAGTCAATGTGCACCCTGGAACGCTTCTGTGCAATCAGGATTCCCCACCCAAATGAGAGAAAAAAGAAAAGAAAAAGAAATAGAGAAGAAGAAAGAAAAAAAAGGGGGGGAAAGAAAAAAGGAAAAAAAAAGAGAGAGAGAGATAGGGAAAAAAAAAGGAAGATAAAAGAGAAGGCTCAGCTCAAATGGGCCACAAGGTAAGATTTGTGGAGTATACAAACAAAAACAGACAGACAAAAAGAGTGATAAAAGTATATGACAAGAGGAAAAAATATGTATATATAAGCAAAAAAAAAAAGGGGAAGAACCTCATCAGAAAGAACCCCAAGTATAAGGTTTATATATTATCAGGACAAACACAAATTCACAGAAACACTGACAGAAGGAAAAATTGGGAGAATGGTTATAGATTCTCAGTGTGGGTGAAGAAGGTTATTTTGATTCTTCCTGAAGGTATCTTGATGTTTTTGTTAAGGGACTCAACTTTCCTAAGTTACAGGGGGATTAGAAACTGGTTTGCCTATTGGGGTAGCATTGATTGGGGAAAGGGGATTACCTTGAAGTTTAACTCTATATGTATAGTAGAAAATAAAAATTAAAAAAGAATAAACTAGACTAAACTAAGTTAAAATTAAAAAGAATTAAAAAAATAGAAAAACAAAAGAAAAACACGGGTATATGTATCAAAAAGTTCAGGTTAGAAGGTTATTAAAGAATTTGATGTACTGGACATCTCAGTGTGATGGTAAATAGGTTAAAAATTATCTGTATGTATAAAAAAAAAAGAACCAGAATATTGGTAAAGAGTTAAAAATAAAAGTTGTATTTATGAAGTAGTGGTGATTGTTCTCTTGTAGTCTTTTTTTTTTTTTTCTTCCTTCCTGGTTGGTTTTCTGGGGGAGGGGCCTGCCACGTGGGTTTTCAGACAATGATGTTCCCTGAGTTAGGTCCTCCCGCTCCCCTCAAGGGGGTGAGCTCTTTTTTTTTCAGGAAACTGTTTTTTTTCAGCCTTTTGTTCTCTGGGGGTTTTTATGTTCTTTCATCTGCTTTCTCTCGCCTTGACAGCTTTTGATGGTTTTTGGAGGTTTAGAGGAGAGCAAACAGCACCCCAACCTCCCTCTCAGAGAGAAGCCTCAGACTGTTTTGCAAAAGCTGCTGGCAGAGTCGGTTCTGAGTCACTGTCCCTGGGGATGAAGGAGCTCCTCGTTGTACCCAAAACCAGGGCCGCGGTGGCTGTCTAGGCAGCTCCAGACCGCCAGAGAGGTTCCGAGCAGAGATCGCACACTGAGATTTTCCCGCTGTCCCGGGCTGGGGATGTCTGGTTTTTCCGGCTGCCAGAGCTCCAGGCTAGCGCCTATGAGCACCTATCCCAAGGGAGGGTGTGGGACGCGCGCATTTCAGGATTGCCTTCTTGCCAGGCTCCCAGCCCCTCACGGGAGCCAGACCCCACTCGTTCTTGGGCGCACTGGCATTCAAGCGCACTGGCGGCTCAGGGACGGGGACCTGATTTCTCCGCCGCACTCTCTCTGGCTCCGCGCCAGGGGAGGCTGTCCTGGGTCCGGGGACTTAGGTCCCTGACCCTAACCGCCCAGGTTCCCACTATTACCCCCCTGTGATCCTTTGCTGTTTGTTTTTTGAGTGCTTTCAACCAGACTCCAAGTTAATGCTGGTCCCCAGACGCAGAGCACTCTGGTATTGGGGTGTTACTTTGCGATCGGTCACCTCTGGTGGCTCCCTCCCCCTTTTGTTTATCTTCTGCTATCAGTTGGACGTTCCCAGTCTGCTTTACCTGCCACTGGCATCTTCTGCTCCTGTAGAGATCCAGACGTGTATAATTCTGATCTCAGGCTGATTTCATGAGTGGTCGGAGTTCTTTGGTAGGTAATCAGCTCACTTTAGGGTACAGGTTGAAATGGTGCCTCCTCCTACTTCCCCGCCATCTTGACTCCCCCAAGGCAGAGGTTTTAACCCACTGAGCCACCCAGGTGCCCCTGATAATGATAACTTTTAACCTAACTAACTGACTTCTATTTCACAGAGAAAATTTGGTTGTGGATAATGGAGAACAGTCTGCCACAAATCAGCATTTTAGCCACAAGCAGAACTCATAAGTATACATAACACAACTTTCTATAGACAAATGCTTGCTACAGCCTAATACACATTCTAAATGTGGCAGAACTTAACCAAAGATAAAGCCTATCTGTAGCATATTAAAAGCAAAAGCATATAAACATGAAAGTGTGCTTTCATCACTTTTTTCATCAGTGTTTCTATGTTCTTACTTAGAAATGATTTAGGTATCCAGGATTATTCACTGATTAGCTCCGTTTAATTAATCTAAGGTTTCAAGTTCCCTTGAACTTTTTCAAGTTCCCAAGATCTTTTTTTTTAATAATTGAGACAAAATTTATATACCATAGAATTCCCCATTTAACATGTACAATTCAGTCGGTTTTGGTATATTTGCAAGATTGTACAACCATCACCATTAACCAATTCCAGAATATTTTCATCATTCCCAAAGAAAACCCCATCCCCTTTCCCCCACTCTCAGCGATCACTAATATGCTTATTGTATGTCTATATGTTTTACCTATTCTGTACATTTCATATGACCTTTTGTTTCTGGCTCCTTTCAATCAGCATGATGTTTTCAAGGTTCATCCATGGTACCATATATATCAGTATTTCCTTCCTTTTTATGGCCAAATAATATTCCATTGTATGAATATACCACATTATGTATACCTCTATCAGTTGATGGATATATGGGTTTTTTTCTACATTAGGCTATTAATAACACTGCTATGAATGTATGTGTACAAGTCTTGATATGAACATATGATTGGATTTTCTGGAATGGAACGTGGGAGTTGGAGTTTCTAGATCATATGATAGCTCTGCATTTAATTGTTGAAGAAAAACAAAACTATTTTCCACAGCAGCTGCATTATTTTGCATTCATATTAGCAATGTCTGAGAGTTCTTATTTTTCTACATTCTCACAAATGGTCATTATTATGTGCTTTTGATTATAGCCATCTCAATGTTTGTGAAGTGGTATTTCATTGTAGTTTTTAATTGCAATCCCCTAGTGATTAATGATGTTAAGCATCTTTTTCATGTACTTACTGGTCATTTGTATATATTTATTAAATGTCTATTCACATCCCTTGCCCATTTCTCAATTCATTATTTGTCTTTTTATTGTTAAGTTCCCTAAAGATCTTAGAAATTCAAGCTGGCATACTAGAAAACACGATTCCTATGGAAATAAGGTGTTTCAAGATAGTGTGTTGAATGTTAATGAATTTTAAATACATAGAATCACATTTTTATAACCAATCTGTATAGGTTTACAGAAAGCATACCCAATAGAATTGAGAAAGCACTTTTATATTATATTTAACATTGGTAAATTAAAGTAAATATCGCTGTTATCATACCAAAATTACTCAACTAGTCATATTTGCCAAAATTTTACCTTAATTATATGAACTTGGATTCTTAAAATGTTTCTTAGTTTCTGTATGAGCATCTTAAAAAAAATTATAGCACATTGGAAGTATTATTCAAGTTCTGTATATTCTTGGAATTTGGGGAATATCCAAAGTACACATTTCTCTCTCTAAGTTCATTGGAATAGAGCTCCTTTATTTTTCTGTTTACTCTTTCTCTCTGTCTTTTAGCATCAGGAGCACATTCTCCTCCTTCTGCCTTTATGAGTAGTCTGACCATGAAACATTGCTGCCTGCCTGACTTTCCTCATTCCTCACAGCTTTTCTTCCTTAGGACAGGTTCCATCCCCTATTTTCCTGATCTTTGTTGTATCAGAAACTTCCCCTCTACCTAGTCTTCTTTTTTTAAGTGTTGTTTATATCTGAGCCTTTTCTGTCATTACTTTGTTTCCATGCTTACTTGTTTTTGTCTTTTTTCACCTCCCACTACCATAGGCAAATGGATGGAAGGGCAGTACTTCAATCATTTGCTTAAATATTGCTTTAGACTTTATTCTAATCAAACTTTCTTAATCTCACTTTCATGCCTCATCTGTCTCAAATTTCTCTTAATTTTCATTGAAACACTTAATGTTACAAATGGTATAATACAAACATCCATTCTCTGTCATTTGAAATAATATTTAAAGTATTTTTTATTTACTATTTTTCCCTACCTTCTTTCTTCATGAGAGTCTTGGAGACAGGTATCAGGAAGGAAGGGGAGCCAGGAGGGAGAAGAGAAGGGAAGGAGGGAGAGAAAAGAACAAAAAGACAAAGAGAAGGAAAAAGAAGGGAAGTCTCTTCTGCTGTTTGGAATCAGCAGACCAAACTCCTTGTTCCCACCTTCCTGCATTAAAATACTTTGACTTTGCTCCATACATTTTGTAAAACATCTTTGTGACATAATTACAAGAGCTTAAAAATGTAATAATAGGTTTGTCCATCAATAAAGCTTGCTCCTCAAATTGTTCTTTCATCTGAGTGAGCAAGATTCTCTTTGTGAGAGACCTAGCCAAGGACAAAGGTGAAGTCTGGAGTTCTAGAAAAGGGCTCTCCTGACAGCTGAAAGGTCCCATGAGTACTGGGCTGAAAAGCAAGCCAACAGCTTTGTTGTTAATGGATGTTAATTGTAGACCCAACAGAACTCTAGGCACTATGGACCATGAAGATGTACACAATAGAGTACCTGCCCTTGAGCAGTTTATAGTAAATGGTGCTACTGAATTAAGCGTCAATACACACTAGAACATAAGGGTACACAAGAATGAATGTATCAGTGCCGGGAAGGTGAGGACTGTGGACAGAAGTGGGATTGGAACAGTTTCATAAATGAGACTGACTTGAACTGTGTCTGGAAGGGATGGAAGGATTGGCTGGATTGAGGACAAGAAGGAGAGAGGTGGTCATTATTATCAAAGAAATATAAACCAACCCAGAGGAAGGAAAAGATAATACAGAGTATTAAGGAAATATTGAAGAAGACAAAAGTGGAAACATTCTCAAGGGCCTTGAATGCCAGACTGAGGATGCTGAATGTCCCTCTTTTTATCCTGTCTCAACATAAAGAAGGACAGTAATTTCTGAACAGGACTTCTTTGTCTAAGATCCAGCCTGAGCTGCAATGGTCTTGTTCCTACCCATACTCCCCCCACCACCCTTTTCTTGCTACAGCTGTTTCCTTCGTGTATTTGCTTTAAATGTCCACTTCCTCATAACACCTTGTACATGTAATCTACTCCCCTTTAATATTCTATCATAGCATCTCTGACTTGTTTGCATATAATTAATTCAACCACCAAGAGCAACTCTATGTTTATTTATCTGCCCAGCCCCTCTGGCAGTAGTACCAAGTGTCACAAACTCAAGGTCCACATCCTCTGTATTTGCTTACAATGTTTTCTTTTCTTTTTTTTAAAAGATTTTATTTATTTATTTGACAGAGATCACAAGTAAGCAGAGAGGCAGGCAGAGAGAGAGAGAGAGGAGGAAGCAGGCTGTCCACAGAGCAGAGAGCCCGATGCGGGGCTCAATCCCAGAACCCTGGGATCATGACCTGAGCCGAAGGCAGAGGCTTTAACCCACTGAGCCACCCAGGCACCCGCTTACAATGTTTTTTTGATAATAAGGGCCACCTTTCTCCAGCCCTTCTTATCTCAGTCCAGCCAAATATTTCCTTCCCTTCCAGACCCAGCTCAAGCCATTCTCATCCACAAAATTGTTCCAGCCCATTTCTGTCCACAGTACATCAAGAAGAGAAGGCCAACACTGCCATGAAACATCAACTTTGTAAGCAGTCAAAAAATAGGAAGTAACCCTAGGAAAGAAAGGAATAGGAGAAACAATGTCCCAGTCACAGAAAGAAGAGTTTCAAACAGGAGGTGATAAATAGCCTTAGAAAACTTACAAATATAGAGTGACAACAGAGGGCCTCTCACTTAGAAATAACCATGGATCTTTAAGAGACAGTTTCATTGGGGTGGTAGGGATGGAAAACATTTTGTCAGGGTTAAGAGTGTGCTTTTGAGAAGGCTGAAAAAAGAAAGGGGTAAGCTTGCATTTGAGGAAGGCAGAAATATGGAGAGTTAACAAGAGAAAGATTAAAAACATAGGGTCAAGAAGAGATGGCTGATGGTGCTGAAAAAGACAGTTGCGGGAATCATTAGCAATGCATTGTTAAAGGAAGCTTCAGAACATTCCTCCCAGAATTGCCAAGACTGCATAAGGCAGCAACCTGAAATCACATTTGCTAATTCCTCACATGTTGGAACAATAGCAAAAGGCCATAAAAGAGACCTGACGAGCAATAGGTCTATGTTAATAAGACATTGAAGAATGAGCATGAAAGAATGGGAGGGTTTTCTGTATCACAAAGCCCAGCCGTACCCATTCATCTTCTCCTCCAGGTATCTTTACAAAAATAAATCTACATGGCTCTCATTCACATACATAAGAAAAGGTTTTGCACAATCTTTCCCTATAACATCATATAATTTCAGATATGAAAGGTACATTAAAAATATCTAGTCTACAATTCAATAACAAAAACCCAGAAAAATCCAATTTAAAAATGGGCAGAAGATCTCAATAGACATTTCTTCAAAGAAGACATATAGATGACCAACAGACACATGAAAAGATACTCACCATCATTAACCATGAGGAAAATGCACATCCAAACCACAATGAGGTGTCACCTTACACCAGTCAGAATGGCTATTATCAAAAACACAAGAAATGACAAGGGTTGGCAAGCCTGTGGCAAAAAGGGAATGCTCATAGTGTTGGTGGGAATGTAAATTGATACAGCCACTGTGGAAAAGAGTATGGAGGTTCTTCAAAAAATTAAAAATAGAACTACTCTATGACCCAGTTATTGCACTGCTAGGTATATAGCCCCCAAATACAAAAACACAAATTCAGAGGGATACATGCACCACTATGTTTATTGCAGCATTATTTACAACAACCAAACGATGGAAGCTGTCCAAGGGCCCATCAATAGATGAAAGGATAAAGAAGATGTGAACCATAAAAGGAATGAAATCTTGCCATTTGCAACAACGTGGATGGAGCTAGAGAGCATTATGCTAAGTGAAATAAGTCAGTCAGAGAAAGACAGATACCATATGATCTCATTCATACGTGGAATCTAAGAAACAAAACAAACAAGCAAAGGAAAAAGAGAGACAGACCAAGAAACAGAGGGAGGTGGACCGGGGGACAAGGGAAGTAGGGGATGGGGATTAAAGTGTGTACTTTGATGAGCACTAAATAATTGTATAGAATTATTGAATCACTATATTGTACACCTGAAACTAACATAACACTGTATGTTAGCTATACTGGAACTAAAATCAAAAACATAATATAAGAAAAGAAAATGAAAACACTAAGTCGAAAAGGTATGTATACCCCTATGTTCATTGTAGCATTATTTACAATAGCTGTGATACAGAAGCAACCAAAGTGTCCATTGATAGATGAATGAATAAAGAATATGTGGATATATATCCAACAGTAATAACTTGAGCATAAAAAATAATGAAATCTGGGCACCTGGGTGGCTCAGTTGGTTAAACAACTGCCTTCAGCTCAGGTCATGATCCCGGAATCCCAGGATCCAGTCCCACATCAGGCTCCCAGCTCCCTGGGGAGTCTGCTTCTCCCTCTGACCTTCTCCCCTCTCATGCTTTCTCTCACTCTCTCCTCAAATGGATAAATACAATCTTTTTCAAAAATGAAATCTTGCCATTTGTGACATTAATGAACCTAGATGGTATTATGCTCAGTGAAATAAGTCAGACAGAGAAAGACAAATGCTGTATGACTTCACTTATATGTGGATTCTAAAAAACAAAACAAAACAAACAAACAAAACCAGACTCAGATAAAGAGAACAGACTGATGGTTTCCAGAGGAGAGGAGGATTTGGTGGTGGAGGGAGGGGGAGTGAAATAGGTGAAGGGGATCAAGAGGTACAATCTTGTAGTTATAAAATAAATAAGCCATGGTTATATAAGGTACAACAGATGGAATATTGTCAATAATATCATATTAGCTTTGTATGGTGACAGATGGTAACTAGACTAATTGTGGTGATCATTTCATAACATATATGAATGTTGAATCACTATAATGTACATAGGAAACTAATACAATATTGTAGTCAACTATACTTTAATAAAAATTTATCTATTCATGGACAACAATGGACCCAAATCAAGATGACATTTTCCTTTCCCAATTGTAGTTTCCTTTTGTTTCTCTGCAGGGTAATAATAATTTCTTTTTAAAAAGTTCACTCTTCAACTAAAATATGACAAAGGCATAGTTGATAAATAGAAATTCTCATCTTTCCATCTCTAAATCTTCCACTGGTTTAATAATTCACTCCTTCTCAGTGCCTTAAAAACGGGACTTTTATCTTCGAATCCATCTGTAAAGCCATTCTCTTCTCCTCCCACTTACTAAATGGACTCCATTTATCACTCATTTTATGGGAGCTTATCTACTCCAGGAGAAGTTTGATCAGATAACCTGGCCCTTAGAAAACCAGAGGAAGATTGTTAGGAATGACTTCTATTGTTTGAGAACTTCTCTTTGATCTGAAATATTGAGGGAGACTATAGGATGTCCCCTGGGTCTCTTGTGTTTTTGATAGTCCAGGAAATGATTACCCTGGTCTCAGAGTCTGGAGAGCCTTTGATGAACATGCTCACTGGATCCCATTCTTCAGAATGATTTGAGGATGAGCTTAATCCCCAGCCAGAGACTGAACATTCCTAGTCTAATGTTGTGATAGAATAGACAGATTTATACATTATTCTGACATAATAAAATGCAAAGAGATGAAGTGTTTTATTTACACAGTAACCTCTTATTTCAACAGTTCAGTCATGGTTACATAGGCTTTCTTGGCCTTGTCAGAAATGGCTTCAAGACGCATGGCCATGACTTGCAGAGCAGCCTCACCCCTTCAAAGACAGGAGATCCAGGCCATAAAGTCATGAAGGAAAAAAACGACAACATAAACAAACAAGAAACAAAACCAGGAGACCTGGGACCATCCACTGCTCTAGGGCTTCCATCTTCCTCTGTTTGGATACAAAAGTCACAGAATAAATGTTGAATGAACCCCTTTTCAGGTTCGTCATTCACTCAACAAACATGGCTGATAATTGCTTCAGGAAACATTGTGTTCCCTCTAGGAGATATAAGGAAGTGACATAAAGGTGAAAGGGGGTGCTGTTCTGCACTCAAGGAGAAGGCAGCCTTGGGAGGGAACCACACAAATACTTAAATTCAATGTGCTATGCCCTTTAGTAGACAACACACTGGTTATTAGAGAGGGGGACACAGAGAAGAGATTAAACTAACCTTAGGGTAGTCAAGAAAGCTTTAGAGAATCATTCTAACTGAAAATCATTACGGCTCTCTTACACCAAACTTATGACTTCAGTAGAGAAGATAAGGAAAGATATGGTACTTTCTCTTCTAACCAGTGTTCTGGACATAATATTGGAGGGCACAGAATCCTTGGCTATGAATCTTTGGGAAATTTGAAAAGTGTGTGAGCATATAGAGAGATGCTGGCTCCCACACTCTTCCAGAATAGGACCAGGCCTTGGCATGGGGTGAAATGGGAGTCACCCTAGATAACGCCATTCTTATTTACTAGAGCAAAGTGTATCCTTCCAGATGGGTTTTCTTGTATATCTGGATAGGAGCACGTAGATGAAAAAAACACCTTCTTCATCACCAACATGGAGAAAATGAGGAGATGGTTTGCTCCAAGGTTTTTACCCACTCCCCCTCCAGTTTTGAGAGAAAGGAGAAAAAGCAGACCTCGTTCTAAAGTAAAGCCTCATTACTCAAACTGTGACTGATGCACCAGCAACATGAGCATCACCTGGAAGCTCGTTAGAAATGCAGAATCTTGGGACATCTGGGTGGCTCAGTTGTTAAACATCTGCCTTCATCTTGGGTCATGATCCTAGCATCCTGGGATCCAGCACCACATCGGGCTCCCTGCTAGGCAGGAAGCCTGCTTCTTCCCTCTGCCCCTGCTTGTGTTCCCTCTCTCGCGGTGCCTCTCTCTGTCAAATAAATAAAATCTTCAAAAAAGAAAGGAAGGAAAGAAGGAAGGAAGGAGGGAAGGGAGGGAGAAAAAGAAAAGAAAGAAAAAGAAATGCAGAATCTTGGGTCCCAGCCCCAAATGACTTCATCAGAAGGGGCAGCTTAACAGGATGCACAGGTGATTAGATTTGTGCGCATGTTAAAGTTTGAGAAGCCCCACTCTAGACCAGCATGGTGACTGAACATTGGAATCACCTCAATCTCCTTTTAAAGCACTGATCCCACCCCCAGGAATTCTGATTTAAATGGTCTGGCTTCCTAAGTGATTCCAAATGTGAGTGACGGTAGTAAAGCACATGGGAGCCTCTTGTTCCCTATAAGAACCTCTGAAATTGCAGCGGGTCTGTGTGTTGCTGACATGGAATGGATACGGAGAGCTGCTGGAAATCCGGCGAACCTGCTGCCCCTTCTCTATACAGGTAGGAGCTGGGACCAAGCCTGGCTCTTCGGATTCACGGCCTGACCTTATCCTTGCTCCTATACTCACGAAGGCTACTCACCATGCATCTCAGTATGTGGAATCCATGTAGAAATTCGTTATGGTAGCTCAGAACTTTAAGCCCAGAATGTTGAATGTATGCCTAAGTGTTTTGCTCATCCACAGCAAATCATTTGTGTTCAGGATAGGGTCCTGTGCCATAGAATGTAATAAAAGGAGAAAGGTTGTCCAGGAAAGTTAGGGGCCTAAAGTCGTAAAGCAAGAAACAAACAAACAAAAAAAACCCAAAAAAAGTTATCCAAAGGAAGCAGCATCCAGTGAACCCCAGCTATGAGTCAGCACAGGGGGAGGCCCAGCCCCTTCTAGGGGAGCCTGATTAAGGATCAGGCACAGCTGCTGGGCTGGGCTGGTGTGCTGCTGCTTCTAGTCCCAAGACCAAGTGTTTTTGTTTTTTGTTTTTTTTGCATTTTAATTATTTTTTTATTCGTTTATTTGTTTATTTACAGCATAACAGTGTTCATTGTTTTGGCATCACACCCAAGACCAAGTTTTAATAGCAACTTCCCTTCTTAGGCTGATAAAACTCCACCCCCCCCACCCCCCTAACCCCCCCCCCCCCCCCCCGTGGCTGGAAAGAAGTGTCACACTTTACTTGCTCCCCAGCCTTTGTCCCCAGCCCCTCCCAGAGAAGGTTTGGGCATGTAGAGGGGGCCCTGTGAGCCACCTCCAGCCTAGGGTGACTGTTGTAAGGGAACTTTCAGCGCCTCTCCTTGCAACACTATGACGTGCCTCAGGAAGCCCAGGACTCAGACAGCTGCTTTTCTGCCTCATTGCCTGCTTTTTTTGAAGATTCTGCAAGCAGGGTTGGCCACCTTTATAACAACAGCTATGCTGGGTGAGTAGAGTGACTTTCGTTTCCTGTGACTTTTAGTTGGATAAGGATGCTGGTTTGCTCTTGAGTCTGCCTCTGAATTTTTTTTTTTCTCATCTGTGATTTTTGTGTGAATCTGTACACTTCGCCCTCACCTAAAGTAAAGTGTGTGTGCATTTCCCAGCTCTTGGGTCGAGCTCACTGAGAGAACGTGGTGGTCGCAAGTCTAGCTTTTCACACTTTTTATAGTGTGCCACCCTCCACTGTGGACCAGTGTTGAATGGGATTCTGTCCTTGGCGTGGCCAGTATTTACAGTATCCGCATAAGAAGGATGCTGTTGTGCCACGTGAATTATGACCTGAAAACTAGAGCTTCTCCTTCAGGATTGTAGACAGAAAGGGTTGAAATTCACCAGTGATTAAGACCAGAGTGTGTGTGGGGTGTGTGTGTGCATGCATGCATGTGTGTGTGTGTATGTGCTTGTTAGCCTGCATAGTAGTTATTAGAAAGATTTTAAAATCTGAGCCACGCAAATGAGCCAGCTCAAAATAAGCTGAATAAAAGTAGTCAACAGTAAAATTGGGTGTTTTTTTCGGAAGGGAAGAATGTAGAACGGGAAAAAACAATTAGTTCCCCCCCTGCCCTGTGTCTGTAGCTTAGGGTACCTTGTGTTTGCCTTTCTTAAGGAGGCACAGGACTGTGTATGAAGTAGTGTGCGACTCTGCACCTCTTCTCCCAAAGGCTTGCTGTGGATTCTACAACATTTGTTTTACTCAGATTTGCAGGGGGTTGTTCTTTGAATCTGGAAATTATGGCATTACTGCATTTTAAATCAGGAAGAACCTTAAATAGCTCATCTAATTCAGTTGCTTTTTATAGAGGAGGAAAACCAGGGTCTTAAATCTTTATCATTCTGTAACTATCAATTGAGGAAAACTTTCCCCTAGGTGTGTCCAGTGTGTTAAGGCACAGTTGTTCTTACTAGGAATAATGTAAAGAAGAACTTGTAAGTATGACCCTGGAAAGAGAAATACTTCCCTTTTGTGTTCTAAAGAATCAAGTGCTGGGGTGCCTGGGTGGCTCAGTGGGTTGGGCCTCTGCCTTCTGCTCAGGTCATGATCTCAGGGTCATTCTTCCCCCACCCCCTTTGCCTGCCCCTCTGCCTACTTGTGATCTCTCTGTCCAATAAATAAAATTTTAAAAAATAATAAACAATCTAGGCCCTGCCTTTACTGTTTCTCCCGAGTATGGTGCTTACAGAGAAAACTTAAAACAATACAAAAAAACCTGTCCTCAGTTTTGGGGACAATAAGATGGGGGAGGAGGCATTGGTGGAGTTAAGGGCTATAGATGGTAATACAATCCTGATTTTTCCACCCCTTGTTCCAGGGAGAAAGAGAAAGGGGCGAACATCAGAAGCATTGCTTATCAGTCTCCTAAACACACAGGGTTCAGGCTTCACATCCTGTCTTTCGTCATGCCTTTGGAGATCTGGACAAGGGAGCCATGTTTTATGACTGGTATTGGCCCCACTGTGGACTTTCTAGACTCTCTTGTCTGGTGTCAGGCCATGTGATAATCACAGATCACAGGTTTAAACACACCCGTATGACCTAGGTTTAGACACACCCGTATGACCTAGGACCACACTGCTCCACTCAGCTGGGGTCCTGTTCTTAATTATTTCAGTGTGTGGTGCTTGATGATGACCAAGTTAGCAGACCTGCTTCAGTGGAGCAGGTGCAGGCACTTAGCTAAGCACCACGTAGAGGAAACGCAGCCAATGGCAGTAAATTTTTCCTTCTAGAATTTGCTGCAGCTGGAACTTTTCTGGAGCAAGCCGCACTATTTTTCTGTTCTGCAATGAAAGCATTAATTGCTGTTTTCCCTTTGCCTGCGACATAATAAGTCAGTCCCAAATGTATAAATTACCGGATGTGTGAAAGTTGGAGAAAAAAGCTGAAACATTTGAGAAACTGAAGACCGCCTTACCTGTCCATCACTGTAGAAGCCTAGAGCTTCTTTAAAACTGGAAGTGTCTGAGCACATTCCCACCAGAAATGGGGGATTTTAACTTCCTCTTACTAAATAGGTCATTCTCTCATCAGGAAAGACAGAAATGCTGCTTATGTTTGGGATTCCTTCGCTTGCTTCCCCCAGGAACTACTTTCTGCCTGTCTCGTTCTAGAGTGAGTAAGAACCTGATGGCATGACATGGTGGCATAGTTACTTTGTGTGATCTTTGTTGCCAATTCAAGGTTAAAATTCTAGACCACCTCACTTTTTCTCCTTTAATAGGTTTAGGCTTTGTTAATTATGGAGCGGCCCCGTTTCTTGCATTTTGGTAAAAACAATTTTGTAGGTCTTTATCAACAATATAATGCAGTTTTGGGTATCCCCATTTTACAGTTAAGCTAAATGAAGTACAACTGGGTAATCCAACTTCAGAGCTAACTAACCCAAGGTCATTGTAAGGGCACAGTTGGGATTCTAACCTGGCTCTGCTTGACTGGACAAACTACTTCCTATTCCATCACTCGCTTAAGATACAGAAGATAATTGGTCTTAAGGAAAACTGAAGGTTTAATCTTGTTTGGGGAACTGATAGTTTCAGGGTAATAAAGAAGTGGATTATGTAGCTAAAACTGGAAGTCTAATTGAGGTTCCCTTCTCAGGTGATGAGTCACTGATGGTGAATCTTCATTAGAAAAGCAGGCAAGGGGCACCTGGGTGGCTCAGTGGTTTAAGCCTCTGCCTTCGGCTCAGGTCATGATCTCAGGGTCCTGGGATCGAGCCCTGCATCGGGCTCTCTGCTTGGTGGGGAGCCTGTTTCTCCCTCTCTCTCTGCCTGCTTCTCTGCCTACTTGTGACCTCTCTCTCTGTCAAATAAATGAATAAAATATTAAAAAAAAAAAGAAAAGCAGGCAAACACAAGGGATGGAAAGTGGAAGATGAATAAAAACAAAGTAGCACAGGAACTGGCCGTGGGTGTGTGCCTTCATTCATTCAACAAGTAATATTACTCTGTGCCAAGAACATTAACCAACAGAGTCCATGCCGTCTGATAGCTTGGTTTAGTAAATAACCCCACACATAACATTAGTAGACAATGTATAAATATTGGGTGGAATGAAGAGACCATGAGGATTGATTAGTGAGCTCTGAACCAAGAAGGGAGGAGTGGAAATCTATTCTAGGCTTGGCCTGTTCTGATCACTCAGCCCTGCTATAGCTCAGCTGGGGAGGAATGTGAACGTGCTTCCTGACACTAGGGTTCCTTGTTGGACTTGAGCCCACTGGTATTGGATGTGCCTGCTGAGGACTGGAACACTCCTTCCTCACTCAGCCCTACACATGCTGAAGACTCCTTTCCTATCACTGTGTGGTCATTTCTCCTTTCAGGGGAGCAACTCTAAGGACTGCCTTTGTCCCATGACCATAGGTATGTATGTGCAAGGCTGGTTATGGCCCATTAGATGGCTGGTGCATGCTGAACAGTCAGTGTCCATGCAGTATCCACACCCCCATCCTTAACCCTGTTGCCCCCAACACCCCATACCCTCACCTTGGTTTACTAGTCCTTCATGGGAACAGGATATGGAGAATTAGGAATGGAAGGGAACAGGGTTTGTTTTTGAAGAAGGCAGTTTGGTCCTTGAAACCGTTAAACAAAGAGACCCCAAATCAGGATGTGACCTATTGAAAAGCAGACAACTATGAGAAATACAGTGACTCAGAACAGCTTGAACTTCAGGGACATCATATTTGTTTTCCAACTTACTACTCTGGCTCTTCCTCAGTCTCTCAACAGCAGCTTTTTATTTTCATCCTCCAATGGTAGTTTCCTTTTAATGTCTAACTTTTAGAAACCCAGAGCTAGAGTTCAAGAGCACAGGGTGGTCATTGGAATCTGAGTTGTGTTCTATGGTGGTAGTTAAAACTCCTTTCAGGTAAGATGGCTCGAAATCCCTGTTTGCCTCAGACTGGTGCTGTTCTCACCTGCTCTTCTGGCCTAGTAATTGGCAATACCCCATTTCAGTCTGAGCAGAGTCCTGATTTAGATGGTAAATCATGGATTCAGCCTTATTCACTGTGTTTCCTTCTTTAATAAGCATTGTTTCAAGTATTCAGCTACCTTCTTATTTCAAGACTGCAAATTCAGTTCCTAACTATCTTCCTATAAAAAGTCTCCTCCTTGTCCTCTCTCTCTTCTCCCTTGCCAAAACCACCATTCATATTCAGTATTTCCTTATCATAGCCCAAATTAAGGTGGCTTTCTCCAAACTGCTCTACCTCTCTACTCCATTCTCATTCTAATGATCTTACTAAAATAAGCCTTTGCCTGTGTTACTCCCTTGCTCAAAAATCTATTTTGGCTTCCTATTGCTAACTACATCAAATCCAGAATCCTTTGCTTGGCTTTCAAGGCCTCTATAATCAGACTCTCTGGTTCTTCTGTCTCTATTTCACTCTTCTTCAGCCTTGAGACTGCGCTGTAGTCCAGAGAAAGGGAGCGCTTCAGCCTTGATCCATCTTTAACAAAAGAAGGCAGGCCCCATTCATCATAAGGGCCTAAAGCAAGAATGAGCCATCTCAGATCATGAATGATAGATTGGAATGTGTGAGCTAGAGGGGCATTAGGGAATTATGAAAGATGTACAGTAGGTTTTAAGTTTGGTTTTTGAACCTATTCTTCACAAGTCAGTGTGGTTTATAGAATAGTTCTTCAGTGTTCTCTGGAAAGTTCCTTTGAGCTCTTGACCCTTATTAATGGGAGAATAACTTAAGTTTTCCTTATGCACTAGCTCAAAGGGAAACTCCTAAGTGCTGATTATGAGGTGTTTATTCCAAAAGCTTTATTCCCCACGGTCTGTTCTGTGTGTTGAGGCCTCCTGCTTTGCTTGGTAAAAGAATACAATGCTGTAGGTCTCCATTTCCTCTGACCTGAACTCCCAGGCAGGCATAGGGATCAGCATTCCCTCTGCCACTGAGCTAGTAGAAAGAGGAGTGTTTTATGTGCTTCTGGGCCACTTCTTGGAGCCCAGTCTTATAATGAAGACTTTATTTTATGGCACCAGGATACATTCTGGGTAATACCGTTAAGCATGGTCACTTCCACTTCCTGAAAAGTAGTGAAGGATGTTACTATTCCATAATTTTATATTGTGAAAGCTACAAAAGCATAAGTCTTTTAGTCTGTGTAAATGGAACTGCTGATCAGAAAATGAAGTTATCTTGTGAACTGTTCTAGTCTTCACTTCGATCCCTCAGTAGATAACTGGTTCATAGGATTAGAATTTGCTTTGCCAAACAAATACCTTTTCCAGTCTGCCTCTGGGTGTTAGTTTCTTCATAATAAAGTGGAATGTAGAATATGAAGTTTTCAAGTAGCTTGTTCTGGGTAGTATAGTAAATTTCATAAATTATTTTATTGAAGGTTCAAGCAAACTTTAAAATGACTTCAATAAAATTACCATCTTCCCGGTGTACTTTGAAAAATAATAAAATATTTGTATTTTTTACTAAGAATACTGTTGAGTTGTGGGTTTGCTGGTTTGTTTTTGTTTGTTCTTTTTCTATAGCAACCCCAAATCTCAATGGTTTGAACAAGAAATTTCTTTCTCATGTAGAAATACAAGCAGGTATAGTTGGTAGTGCCAGAGAAATGGACTCTGTCCTGTGTCTATGCTCAACACTCAACTCCCAAATGTGGTTCAATAAGTCTAGCTCTTGAGTTCTGACCAGCAGGACCATGGAAAGTGTTGGTCCCTCTCCTTTAAGAGAAAAATCCTTCACCATCACTCCCTACTGGCCAGAGTTACTTAAATAGATTTAGCTGTATGGGAGGCTATGAAAGAATGGCTGGGAATGGTAAGTATGGCTTGGGGGAAACATAAAAGGAAATAACTAGCAGCTTCTCTCAGTGGTCACTATGACATATAATGATTACCAATCTACTTTCCCTTCTATTTCATTCTCCTATAGAAGCAATCCATCCAAATGGGCTTTTAGAATTGTGTACTTGACACAGATTCAAAATATGCATTTTTATTCTGTAAGTGGTATTTAAGTCATAGAATCAGAAAAAAAGACCACAAAATTAGAGCTCAGTCCCTTTCTTTAATACACGAGGAAGCAGAACTCAAAAAAAAAAAAAATTTGCAGAGCTGGTGGAGTGGGACTAAAACCCAGGTCAGGTGAGTTTGAAGTAGTCCTTATAGTTAACAACACTGTTTGGTGAATCCAGAAATCTTACTCTGTCTTATTCCTTAGGGTTATTGGGGATGAAGTAAAATGACTTCTCAGCCTTGGCAAGTCTGAGAAGTGTTTAATGAGGGAGGATTTAATTTCATTTCTATAAATATTTGTAGCATATCTGGCCCTCTGCTAGTCTGGGACTACAGATAAAAGAGCAGTCCATGTGCATGGGGTGATTAGATGCTAGTCAAGAATTTTGTAAAAAAAAAAAAAAAAATCAAAATCTAGATTACTTTTATTCCCTGCCCCCCAAGGAAAATTCCCTTTTCCATCATTGAGAAGGGAAGACTTGAAGGCTAATAATTGGGGACAAAAGACTAGGATATTATAGTGATCATGGTAATAACATGGTAGAGCCTGGTTTCTGGCAGTAACAATCAAAGGGAAAGGACGGAACCAATTAAAGAAATACTTAACAGGTAGAATTTTCACAATTGGGTAACTGAAGAGGAGATGAAGGAGGAAATAGTGTAAAATGATTCTTAGGATTAATAGAACTGAGCTCTTTGCAGAGAGGGTAAGTACTACTTCAGCTCTGTGTAGTTTGAGGGATTTGTAATGTACCCAACTGATAGATGGCTCTGAAGCTCAAGATATCTAGACTGTGGAATTGATTCCAGGAACTGATGTATGCCTTCTTAAAACCATCGAATATATGATGGGGCATCTAGGAAGCACTGATTACATTAAAAATAAAGAACTCAAACCAAGATAGAACAATGGGGGAAGGGAGAGCCAGAGAAACTAGTAGAAAGTACTAGAAAGAAACCCAGGAGAGTAAGATCCAAGAAAGGTGAGGCCAGTCACATTAAATATGACAAAGTGATATCCATTGGCTTGGCCATTCAAGATCTCAGTTGTATTATCATCAGAGATGCTTTTAGTGAAATGGTGAGGGAAATCCAGAGCACGGTCGGTTGAAGAACAAATGGGATGTGAGGACATTAGCAGTGAGTGTAGACCATAATTTAAAGAAGCTTATCCATGAAGTCAGAGTGGAGAGTTGATAAATAGTTGAAAGGGTTTTGTTCTTGTTTTTACTACTTAAGATAGGGGAGTATGACCATGTTTTATGCCAGGTGGTAGGAATAAGAACAAGACTATAGGTAAGAAATGGAGTTAGGTGTCTGAAGAGATAGGAAGCTACCTGGCCTCTTTCCTAAAAAACAAACAAAAAACAAAACAAAACAAAAAAACCTAGCCCTATGAAGACATAGCAGATAGAGGACCTGATAAAAGAGATGATTTATCAGTATTTTTTTTAAAGATTTTATTTATTTATTTGACAGAAATCACAAGTAGTCAGAGAGGAAGGGAAGCAGGTTCCCTGCTGAGCAGAGAGCCCAATGCAGGGTTCGATGCCAGGACCCTGGGATCATGACCTGTGCAGAAGGCAGAGGCTTTAACCCACTAAGCCACCCAGGTGCCCCTCAGTTTTGTTTTCTTAAACATAAATTTTAGAGTTACTGTACCTGATTCCTACACCTTGCTTCCTCTGTTAACAAATTTCTTACAAAATTTATAAATTGGAATATAATATAGGTGTTAAGTATATTATTATGTGTAATATTAGTTGGAAAGTCTCTCAGGTAGATAACCTATTTCAAAACTGATTACCTTTCATCTTCCTGGGAAATTAAAAGTTCTGTTAAAATGTCTTCATGTTGTCTGAACCAAATGAATGGGCTTCCCTTTTCCCTCCTCCTGTCAATTCCCTCAGGACTGGAGGTAACACCATCCTCTCCATCTTTCCAGTCCCATCTTTCCTCATCGTACCACACTTACAAAGTACCAGCAGAACCAACGTATGCCTTACCACCAATCCTATGTTCCAGGCAGGGTTAGGAATCTCCAAAGCAGAGAGCAGAAGAGTCTCTGCCTCTTGAGGGCTTTTTTCTTTTAATCTTTAAAATTTAATTTAGTTAACATACTCTATTAGTTTCAGGGATAGAATCTTATGATTCATCAATTGCACTTAACACCCAGTGCTCTTCACATCAAGGGCTCTGTTTAATACCCATCATCCAATTATCCTTTCCCTCCAGCAACCTTGAGGGCTTTGATCTTAATCCAGTGATCTAAACTGGGGCAGGGGAGAAGGGGGGAGAATGAAAATGCAACTACATTAGATCAACAACCCTCTTCCTACTCTTGACTTTTGACACACACACTGTGTATTTGTATAGCATTTCAGTCTTAGATTGAACGTTGCTAAATGTTACAACTAGGGTATCACATTTTAACCCCAGATGAGCTTATTTTTGTACTTAAAGAATCTGTGACAACCTATACAGGTGACCTCATTTACCATATTTTCACATCCCTCCTCTATCTTTTAGGTTTCTGTCTTAATGGGACTAATTTATGAATCCTCTAAATGTCTAAGTTCCTATTTGTGATTTTTGTGGACATAATGAAGACACAAGGTTTCTAGTAAGAGACTATAATAGGACTGACCATATCAATCATGTTTCCATGGAAGGTATATAATGTGTGTATGATGTAGTAGCAATAGATTTGGCATAAAAATTGCCAAACATATGGAAGGTTAGAGGGATTTGGGACAACCCTGTATAGCAGGCTGTTTGGAGTAAAAACTTGCTGCTGGAAAATATATTCTATGCCCTTGACTTACAGGGCAGAAAAGGAGGACACAGGAAGAACTGGGCTCCCCCATAGGAGTTTTAAGGCCTCTGTGTGTCAGGAAAAGGGAATGACTGCAAGTGACAAGTAGGAAATCCTCTTAATATATAATACCAGATAGAAAGACTACTTCAGCATTTCAGAGAGAAGTATAGTCTGACTGGTTTTTCCTCTGCCCTAAATGAGGGTGTTTATTCCCTTAGAATATAGTTGGCCTTCACAGCAGCTGTTCTGAAACTCTGCAGTTACTTAAAGCTCTTACTCTACCTCGCTCTCCCTCCCTACTACCCCTGACCCCAAACTTTTTACTAATAAAACCAAAGATGTGTGTCTTTAAGATGGAGTCAATGTGGTGTATGGCCTGAGTTCTCTTGTCTTCCATCCTCTCTGGCTCAATCTATATGAGCCCCAGGCTCACCTCTCTTTCCAAGACAATTTCCTTTATCAAGTCAACACTAATTTTTTCCCCCAAAGTATAGTTGATGGTTACATTAGTTTCAGGTGTACAACATAGCAATTTGACAAGTTTATACCTTATGCTAAGTTCACCACAAGTGTAGCTGCCATCTGTCATCACAGAACCTATTACAATATCATTGACTATTACCCTATGCTGTTCCTGTCATCCCCGTGACTTACTCATTCCGTAACCGGAAGTCCATATCTCCCACTCCCTTTCACTCCTTACGCCCTTTCCCATCTCTGCTCTGGCAACCATCAGTGTGTTGTCTGTATTTGAGTCTGTTTCTGTTGGTTTTATTTTTTAGATTCCACATATAAATGAAATCATATGGTCTTTCTCTAACTTAATTCACTTAGCATAATAACCTTTAGGTCTATCCAAGTTGTTGTAAATGGCAGGATCTCCTCCCTTTTTTACAATTGAATAATATCGGGGTGGGTGTGTGTGTGTGTGTGTGTGTGTGTGTGTGTGTACAATATCTTTATTCATCTATTGGTAGACACTTGTTTCCATATTTTGCCTTTTGTAAATAATGCTGTAATAACATAGGGATGCCTATATATTTTCAAATTAGTGTGTTTGTTTTCTTTGAAAAGATCTCTAGTAGAATTACTAGATCTTATGTTTAATTAAGTTAATTAACTTAATTTTTATTAACTTTTTGAGAAACCTCGATTGTGGCTGCACCAGTCTACATTCCCACCAACAGTGCAAGAGGGTTCCCTTTCCTCCACATTCTCACCGACACTTATTTTACCTTTTTGATTTTAGACAATGTGACACATATTAGGGGGTATCTCACTGTGGTTTTGATTTGCATTTCCCTGATTAGTGATGTTGAACATCTTTTCATGTGTCTATTGGCCACCTGCTGTCATCTTTGGAAAATGTATATTCGGGTTCTCTGCCTATTTCTAATCAGATCATTGGATTTTTGGGGTTTCTGTTTGTTTGTTTGTTTTGATAAGTTGTATTCTTAGTGGGTTACTATTTAAACTATGTAATCGAAGTTATCCTGTACAAGTTTCTCCTCCCATTTCATAAATGAAATGCCTTTTCATTTAGTGTTTCCTTTGCTGTGCTAAGCTCTTTATTTTGGTGTAGTCCTGATAGTTTATTTTGCTTTTATTTATCCCTTAATATTTTAGAAAAATATTGCTAAGGCTGATATCAAAGAACTTACTGCCTATATTTTCTTCTAGGATTTTTACGGCTGCAGGTCTCACATTTAGGTCTTCAATCCATTTAAGTTTATTTCTGTGTATAAGAAGGTGGCTCATTTCATTCTTTCACACGTAGAGGACCAGTTTTTCCAGTACCGCTTGAAGACATTGTCTGTTTCCCATTGCATTTGCTTTTCTCCTTTGTCCTAGACTAATTGACCATATAAGTGTGGGTTTATTTCTGTGTTTGGTTTAGTTCCATTGATCTCATGTCTGTTTTTATGCCACTGCCATACTGTTTTGATCACTATAGTTCTGTATCATATCTTGAAATCTGAGATTGTAGTATCTCTAGTTTTGTTCAAGATTGCATTGGCTTTTTGGGGTCTTTTGTGGTTCTACAAGCTTTAGTATGCAAGTTCTATGAAAAATGTTGTTGGCATGTTGACAGGGATTGTACTGAATCTGTAGATTGCTTTGGGTAATATAGACACTTTAACAGTATTTTTCCATTTGTTCATGTTGTCTTTGGTTTCTTCAGTGTCTTACAGTTTTCAGAGTATAGGTCTTTCACCTCAATTAAACTTGTTCCTAGGCATTTGATTCTTCGGTGCAAGTCAACACTATTTGAGTGCCTACCATGTGCCCAATGGTATTTTAAAGTCTAGAAACACAGAAATTTAGGTGCTAGGAATTATAGCACTGCTTAAAGCAACAAAACTGTCCCTCATGGGATTTATATCTTAATGGGTGATAAAAAAAAAATCACCATAGTGTTAAGATATGATAGGGGTTATGAAGGTACAGCATAGACCAGGAATAAAGAGTGTCAGGAGAAAAAATGAGAAGAATAAACTGAGGCCAGGAGCCATGTGACTATCTGGGGGTAGAAATTTCCATGCAGAAGAAATAGCAAGTGGGATGGGAGCTTGTTGGCCATATATCTGGACAGGGGTTCTCAGACCAGAAGCACCAGCATCACCTGGGAACATCACAGAAATGGGGACTCTCGGGATACACATGTTCCTCCCCCCAACCCCCTCTGCATAAGGAACTCCAGGGGTGGACCTAGCAAGAAAGGCTTTAACAAGCCTTTCAGGTAATGTGAGCTTAAAGTTTGAGAACCCGGTGGTTCTCGTGACATGGCTGGAGCAGAGCCATTGAAGGGAATAGTTACTCTCTTTTTCTGCTCCTCCCCTGCTGAAAAAAAAAAAAAAATCCTTTATTTCCTTTTTCTTTACAGTGCGAAATATCCTCCAACTCCCCTCCACCTCCTCCTCTGGGCCTTTGTCTCTCTGGCATGCATTTTTTTTTTAAGATTTTATTTATTTATTTGACAGAGAGAGATCACAAGTAGGCAGAGAGGCAGGCAGAGAGAGAGGAGGAAGCAGGCTCCCTGTGGAGCAGAGAGCCCTATGCTGGGCTCAATCCCAGGACCCTGAGATCATGACCTGAGCCAAAGGCAGAGGCTTAATCCACTGAGCCACCCAGGTGCCAGCAGGGGCTTAATCCACTGAGCCACCCAGGTGCCCCTCTGGCATGCATTTCTGGGGAATCCCTCCTTCTTCCTCTCTGGAGCCTTCCTGCCTTTCATGGGCTAGTTCAAACATTACTCCTCAGGCTGGAGTTACCTGATCCCACCAACAGCTGTGATTTCTCCCCACTCTGTGATCCCATAGTACTCTATCTGTCCTTTTTTACAATCACAACCGACTGCTGGGTATTAATAGCTTTTTGTGTCTGTCCTATCTTTGCTATTTCAGGAAGAAAGTTGTTTTACAAGCAAGTTGAGAGTAAGGTGCTAGATTTTACTCTTCTTTTATATTCTCCCAGTGCCCAGATAGTATTTGGGCGATTTGGTAAAAGTTTAGAAGGATGTGAGGGAAGGGAAGGAGAAGGCAGGCAAAGGAGGAAACGAATACATTAGGAATCAAACTTCTGACATTTGCAGGCAGTTTCACCAGACTAGATTTCATAAAAATAAAAATGGTAGTGAAAACTAGAAGCCATTTGCCCCTCAGGCCTGCAGGGAGGATGTGGGGAATATTGAAAGCTATCACCTGTATGTACCTATGTGCGATCTATCCCATCCTCGTGTCACTTTCTCCATGCTCAATGCAATTCATGTATCACTCCAATGATTACCCAATTTTGGTCTCAGATACTTTCCTTCTCATGCTCTTAGGACTGCTTTGAACAGTATTGTACCTCATTATGGGCCCAATAACTGGTAGGTCAGTTCTTTTTTTTTTAGCATTTTTTTCCATTTTATTTATTTTTTCAGCGTAACAATATTCATTGTTTTTGCACAACACCCAGTGCTCCATGCAAAACGTGCCCTCCCCATTACCCACCACCTGTTCCCCCAACCTCCCACCCCAGGTCAGTTCTTTCTAAAGGGAACATTGTAAGAAAAAGATGGATGGTAAAGTGGAATTATTACCAATTCAACCATCTCCCCCCAAATTAAGTACTTCTAAAGCAACTACTGTAAAGATGCAAAATCTGTATAGCAGATTTTTCTAGAACAGCAAGATACCTAAAAGGACTTGAGAATGGAAACTATTTAACCAAGATTTTTATATTTACACATACTGCTTGCTTATAGGTTATTCACAGCTTCCGGTTAAAATAAAAAAAAAAAAAGTGCATCTTTAAATATTACTCCTAAGATTGTTCTCTTCATTCATAGTGTAATGGAAGCCAGTTCTTCACTTCACCCAACCTGAAACTGTTAACTTCAGAAAAAGAGAAACGGCCAAAGTGGGGCCCATGAAAATCGTACACCCTAAATGGTGAGACCTGTAAACTCTCATTAACTACTATGACCATTAAAGGACAACATGGTCCTTAGTTTTCTTAGTTCACGTGGCAAGTCATAGCTCCCAAACTTTGTGGAGCACCTTATATACTTAACCAATTGTTTTAAATCCGATTCCGTGAAGCTTCTGAGGATGCCCATATAATATTTTGACTAAGGCTTGTATGCCAGCCTTTTTTGCCACTAACAGAAGCAAATGATTTCCCATGGTTATTTTCCAGAACATCACTTGCCTTCTTCCAAAGCTCTCAGAATGCTCTCCTGTAGCACTTACCAATTTGCAATGTAATTGTTTAATTGTGTTTTCTTCCTGACTAACATGTATATTCACTGGGAATAAAGAACCTCTTCCACTTCAAGTCCAATCTGTACTCAAACTAATACCTGTTTTATTATTGTTATCCTTCCACCCACAGAAGTTGAGCCACACTAAGTTGCCAATATTAAATGTTTTCTCTAAAATAACAGCAGTTTCATATGCTTCAACCTCATAAAAGCTTTAACTAACTGAAAAATGATTTTTTTAATGCTGTGTAAATACTAGTTGTTTACATGCAGATTTTCCATTGAAGTACCAAGATCTATTGCCAGAGCTTCTCCAGCTTTAATGTGCAAAGGAATTACCAGGGGATCTTGTTAACATGCAGATTCTGCTTCAGGAGGGTTGGGGTAGGACCTGACATTCTGCATTTCTAACAAGTTCCCAGGTGGGGCTGATGCTGTGGTTCATGGGCCACCCTTGGAATAACAAGAGTTTGGACTACAGGATGAGGAGTCAAGATGTAAAACCTAGATCTGCCACCAGCGATTTGACTTTGTAGCTTAATCTTTCTAGGCCTTACTTTCTGTAGGGTCCAGGGGTTCAAGTAGGTGGTCTATTACTTCCAAGTCTAATGTGGATGACCTGCGAAGGTCATGTTTACCTAAGTGATTAGAGAGTCCATACAGCACGGGGTTCAGGAGCACCAGCTCCAGCCTCAAATCCCCTGGGGTAGCATCCCAGCTTTTCCACTTACCCTATGACCTTTGAGAATTAATCTCTCTGTGCTTCAGTTTCCCCCATCTGTAAAATTGAACTAATACTAAATGTATATACGTAAAGTGCTGAGGACAGACCCTGAGACAGACACAGAAACTCCAACATAAGCTATTTTCAACACTAATATTCTCTGCAGTTTAATTTCTAAGAAGCGTTCCTAAGGGAATTATCTGAAGTGTGGGCAAAGACTTAAAGTAGATGGAAAGATGTTTATCACCAATTTTATAAAAATGTGGAACACTACATCTAGGTTTAACAAGAAGGGTTACTTATATATTATGAAATCTGTGCCCATTATAAATGCCTAATATATTTAGTGCTCAAGATACAATATGAAATGTTAAGAAAACCACACACCAAACTGTATTAACAGCTTATGTTCATGATTCCTTACAAATGATACAGTTAGCTATCTGGTGGGGGGAAAGGTTCTAAAATATTAAGTGATTATTATGACCGAGAGACAGCATTAGGGGGTCCTGTTTTCTTCCTACATTATTTACTAATTCTACATGAGGGGTGAACAACTTTTGTATTCAGAGAAATTTTTAACCTGTGTAAACCGCATGGTATCTCCCCCTCCAAAAGACAACACTATGGCAAGGATTTCAGCTTCTGTTATGCCCAAAGTGTTCCAGAAGCATTGCAAATATGAATCAGAAGCCAGTAAATTTAATTATACAGCACTCAATACCAAACTAATGACTGAAAAGGGAAACAAATGCGCTCAATTTTTTAGTTCTTTTTTTTAATATTTTATTTATTTATTTGACACAGAGAGAGAGAAGTCACAAGCAGTCAGAGAGGCAGGCAGAGAGAGAGGGAGAAACAGGCTCCTCACCGAGCCGAGAGCCCGATGCGGGGCTCGATCCCAGGACCCTGAGATCATGACCTGAGCCGAAGGCAGAGGCTTAAACCACTGAGCCACCCAGGCGCCCCATCAATTTTTTAGTTCTGAGCAAAATTTGAGATTGAGTATTCTAACGAAGCATTAAATGGCCAAAGCGGCTGCCTTGCTGTGTGTCCCATAGATACCAAGGAAACTAGAAAACACAGGATCAGGGTTTATGACTTTGCAGGTTGGCAAAATACCAGGCACAACCAGCATCATGCTGTTGTGTTGTTTAAGTAGATTTTCAAATAGAAATTCTGTGGTTGCCATACCACACTACAAATAAATTTGTATTTCGATCTTTTTTCATTCAAAAGTTAATACAATGAGTCAGGACATGCATTTGAAATGACTAGAGGGAGACTCCATTATGCTTTTAGTCTGTTCCTCTATTACATATATTTTTCCAAGACTGAGCTAACCCATTATGTCTTGAAGAAATTCCAGAAAAATATTTGCTAGCAGTTTCCTACACCATCAATTTCTTTTTAAAGCTGCCGTAGTAATGATAATCAGAACCTAGTCCAGGTAGAACATTAAGGGTTATTTCATCTTGTCTCTGTGGGGCATGGGTTGAAAGGAAAGTTTGTCTGCATAAATTTTCTGCTGCTACTCCACTGTCTGATAAAATTTCACATCCCTAATTTTTATTTGACTTCTCAGTACTTTGAATTTCTCACTTTTTGAGTAGACTTCACCTCTGATCTATGAATGCTTGATTATCTCCCTCACCAGGACCTTCAACCTGGAAACTAGAAAAAGATCGTCTGAATAAAACCACTTTTCAATCACCTGCAAATCATTTTTCTTTGCCCCTCTCTCATACATTCTAGAACCTTGACTAAAGAGACCTCTGCCTTTAAACACAGGCTTTTGCTTAAAGAATATTGCAAAAGATTAGCTTTGCAGCTAACTTTGTGGCTGATTGTCCTGTAACTCTGGATAACTGTCACCCAGAAAAAAAAAAAAAAGATATAACAGATCTCAAACATTTTCTCATCCTTTAATTTTGTGTATGTTTTGTAATATAATATAGGATAATAAATAGAACTGTAGATAACTCAAATGCTGGAGTCCACCTTACTTGTTGGGGTATATTCCAAGGCCCCCAGTGAGGTCTGAAACTACAGATAGCACTGAACCCATTATATATATGCATACCATGATAAATTTGGATATATGTTAGGCACAATAAGAGGTGAACAATAACAGAACAATTATAGATATAGTATATTATGACAAGTTAGGTGAGTGTGGTCTCTCAAAATGTTGTGTACTGTACTCCCTCTTCTTTTGATGTGAGATGACATCCCTATGTGATACCTTGAAGTGGGGTCAATGACCTAGGCATTGTGAAGGCAGCATTAGAATATTATTGACTTATCTGATGATTTGGTGGGAGGATTATCTGCTTCCAGACCAGTTGACTGCAGGTAACTGGAATCATGGAGAAGGGTGGGGGCAGGCCAGAGGGGATGGGGGAGGGCTACTGTGTGTAGAAACCAGGAGTGCTCACAGCAGTTAATCATGGAGCCTTGAAAATGGAAGGTGGTGACCTCAAAGTTCCATTAAGTCAGCCAACAACAGTCTATACAGAGACCAATATTCATTTATCAAATTCTCATTGAGCACCTACATGTCTCAAGTTCCAGATGTTAAGAATATAAAGGACTAGAAATAAGGAAGGCAAAGCACTTATTCTTGTGAAGCCCATATTTTCATAAGGGAGATAGATAATGTATAAGTGAACAAACAGTAACAATTAGATTCGTACAGTGGGTATGATATAAAATGCTGTGACTTTCATTTCGAATGTTAGTCTATGCACCTAGCATAGTGCTAAGTATACCACAAGAAATGTGGTTCGTGCTTTCAGTGAGTTTGCGCTGAAGTCCAGGTGGCAGACATTAATTAGAACTGTAATTGTTATAAAGGAGAAGTAGCCCAGAGTGCTACCTACTCAGGAAAAACTATTAAGGCAGAGAGGTCTTTCTGAGGATGTTGTTCAAGGCAGGGCTTTGAATGATGCCGATTTCCTAGAAGCAGCTATTCTAGCAAATGGCAGCTGGTGAGAAACGTGCTGTCTCCAAGTAGGGGGTAAGGAACAAGGGGTATGTGATGCTTCCACTGATCACAGATTATTTTTAACCACAGTTTTAAAGGAAAATCTAGTCCAATAGGTTACTATTGAGTACCTGAGACTTTACAAAGTACTTTCTCTTGAAATCTCTCAGGCGTTCCTTACCTACAGTAACTTACAAGAAAGTGCTTTAAATTCTGCTGTAAATAAAGCAAGACATGTGCCTTTCCTAAACTTGGTTTCTAAACTATAGAACTGGATGTGATTCTCCCATTATAGGGTACCCCTGAAATTGTGAATGGTACTCAGTAGAGCTCTTTGCCTGGTACACAAAATTTTCTGAATATTAGCTATTGACTTTAAAAGGCAGGGGCGCCTGGGTGGCTCAGTGGGTTAAGCCTCTGCTTTCGGCTCAGGTCATGATCTCAAGGCCTGGGATCGAGCCCCGTATCGGGCTTTCTGCTTGGCAGGGAGCCTGCTTCCCTTCCTCTCTCTCTGCCTGCCTCTCTGCCTACTTGTGATCTCTCTCTCTGTGTCAAATAAATAAATAAAATCTTTTTTAAAAAAAAAGGCAGCTGAACTGCTGTGAGTTTGCTACAGTGCTACAGAGGGAAGGCTGGAAGGAAGACAAAAGTAAACAAGATGTGATCAGCATGTGAGGCTTACCAAAGGCAACACAGAGGAACTCCCACCTGAGGAAATCAGACCCAAATGCCAAGAGACTCTATAGGCAGAGAACAGATGGCTATGGGAGAAACTTGTATAGGAGGAAATACACCTCCTATTCAATAGTCTGATGTAAACATGTACTTTGTTTATGCTTCAAACACAAGAATCTTCAAAATGGGGTGGAAAAAATATCACTGCTTTTTTTTTCCTTTTGTCTATTTTGTGTACATTTTTTGAGAGAACCGTATTCAGGGATATTAATCCTTTGTTAAAGTCTGTCATGTATATGATATAATTTATTTGTGTTTTGACTTTTCTGTCAGGCAAAAGACAATATAAACAATTTTAATGGCTATAAATTCAACTTTACCTTAATTCTTCCTGCTTTGTTGCAGTTTTAGATTTATCTTAAAATGTCAGTTAGACAATGTCGCCCCCCCCCACTGTCTTTGGACCTTACATGGAATTTTCTTTGTACATGGTGTGAGGAAGAACGTTATTTTATCCTCGAGGGCCATTTACAGAAAAGGGCATACAAAGAGCCAACATAGACAAAAAGGTATAGTTCACTCCCAGAGAAGCGCAAATTAAAGCAAAAAAAGCCATTTTTCAAGTAGAAAATTGAACATTTTTTCAATTTTTTGGAGTTTCACTAATGTTGATGAGGCTGTGGAAAAAACCAACTCACAGTGCTGATGGAAATGTGAAATTGCTACTAACTCCTCAGAAAATAATCCTGCAGAATCTAGTAAGAGTTCTGATTCTTGCACCTTTGCACAAATCAATCTTATTCATAGAAATCATCTGTCCAAAAGTTAGCGTGTGTAAGGGCCTGGTTAGCCAGAAAGAGCCATTTCATTGTAAGCTTGAATTGACCCTGCCCCTCCCGGAGGAACTTACTTGCAAACCCCAGATATAGGGACGGGCCAGGCCGTGTGGAGACATCCAATCAGTGAGGTGCACGTATATTTGCTATGGTGAATTGGAATTCAATTGGCCACCCATATTGCTGACCAATGACTGTGGCAGCTTACCTGTTTGTTGCAATCTCATTGGCCACCTGTGTGTGGGCCGGGCTCAACCACCTCTATAAAGGTTAGTCTGTGAGGTGCTGGCAGTAGGTGCGGGTGATAGTAGTCCTAGGCTTAGTGGTTGGGAGCGTTGTGGTCCTTGCGAGCTTGGTTCCTGGTTGTTGGCGAGCGGGTCTCCGGGGAGCATCATCGTCTTTGTCATGTAGGTAGTGCTCAGGTAGCGGCCTCGCTGGGGAGCAGCGCCGCGGGGGGTGTTGTGGTCGGGTAGGGTAGGCGTGGGGTAGGGTGATCATTGGAGAGGGGCCTCGCCGGGGAGCAGCCTCGCCTCGCGGAGGGGGGGGGGTGGTGTGGACGGGTAGGGGAGTCTTGGGGTAGCGGAGTCGTCGGGAAGCTGCCTTGCTGGGGAGCAGCGCCACTGGGGGTGTTGTGGTTGGGCAGGGTAGTCGCCAGGGAGCGGCTGCCGGGGGCTTCGTGGTCCATTAGGGTGGTCGTTGGGTAGGGTGGTCGACGGGAAGCAGAGTTGTCGGGAAGCGGCGCCGCTGTGGGGCGTTGTGGTCGGGTAGGGTGGGCGTCGGGTAGGGTGGGCGTCGGGTAGCGGCATCGCTGGGGGCGTTGTGGTCGGTTAGCAGAGTCGTGGGGTAGCGGAGTCCTCGGGAAGTGGCCTTGCCAGGGAGCAGCGCCGCTGGGGGCGTTGTGGTTGGGCAGGGTAGTCCGGGGGCAGGGTGGGCGCCGCCGGGGAGCCGCGACACCGCGGGCGTTGTGGTCAGGTAGGGTGGGTGTCGGGTAGGGTAGTCGCCGGGAGCGGTGTCCCCGGGGAGTGGTGCCGCTAAGGGCGTTGTGGTGGGGTAACGGAGTACTGGGGTAGCGGAGTCATGGGGTGAGGTAGCGGCCTTGCCCTGGAGCAGCGCCGCTGGAGGCGTTGTGGTCGGGTAGGGTAGTCGTGGGGTAGGGTGGTCCTCAGGTAGGGTGGTCCTGGGGTAGCGGAGTTGGGAGCGGCGTCGTCGGGAGCTGCGTCGTCGAGGTCTGTGTCCTGGTCGTTGTTGCCTCTTTGTAAGAGACGCCCCGACTGGTCGGTTTGATTTTTGATGCTTGGTGCAAAATAAAGTCTTGCTCGACTTTCACTTTGCATCAGTCTTCTTCCTTTGATCACGGACCCTAACAGTGTGCATTAGAATATTGATTACAGCATTGATGGAGGATTTACACTGAGAACTGGAAGTCCATCAGTAAATCCATTGGAAAAATCAAGATCTAAATCAAGAGAAGTCTATATTCCCTTCTGAAAGCACACACGGAGTGGCCATCAAAATCAAAGGGGTATTTTAGAGAAAGGTGTCCAGGGAGGAGAGAACATGGATGTGTTTTTCCACCTGTGAGGACTGATTTAACAGTGAATTTAGTTATTCCATAGTTTCCTTATCTCATTCCTTAAAAATAACTAAGTAAAATCACCATTATTGTTCAGGGTCCTTTTGGTTACAAGTAGGACGGCTGACTCAAACTGATTCAAACTGGTCTATACAGTAAAATTTTTATATTACAAAACAGGAGGTCTCGAGGTAGGACTAGCTTAATTGCTTGATTCAACAAGACTACTGAAGACCCAGGTTCGTTCTTTCTCCCCACTCAACAGTCCATAAAATCTGCTTCACTCTACAGCTCATTCCCTTCCTAATTACAGGCTTCCAGTGGCAAACAGTTATTCATTTCCTTGTTTACATTTGACAGGAAAATGACTGCCCCCCCCCCACCATGAAATAATAATCCTCCTCTTAAATTTGATTTGGCCAATTCATAACACATGTTAATCTCCACACTAACAAAGTTTCCTGGGCACTGATTGCTCTGATTGGCTGATAAAGACCCATTCCTGATGAAGGTATGGAGTGAAAATATCAGAGCAAACCCTTTCTGCTAGGGCTTAAGAAGGGGAAAATAGATTTGGAGGAGCAGCCAACAGTATCCACAACAGTCATCTAGTCTTATACCTCTGAAGAAGGGCATTAGATATCTTTTTCTACAGCTGGGGAAATTGTGCCTTTAGAAGTATCAAAACTCTGTAGCTTGTACCAATAGAGAAAATGTCTATACAGAACTTATTCTGAAATTTTCCATTTTTATTTTATATAAAGTGTCCTATTTGTCAGTAGCTGTTATAGAAAATACCATCTAATGTGTGTGATAAAGAGATGCCAGCCTGAGAAGAGAGGAAATAGTTCCAAATTAAGAAATGGATCAATGATTAGATTCAAATACCCATGGAAAGGTCAAGAAACAAAAACACCAGGAAAAACAACAAAAAAAGGATAAATAGATCCATAATAAAATAGTGTTTTATTGTTTCTAATGTTCACAGTGGAACATACTTGGAGAAGCATCTGCTCTCAGCTCTTGAAATTCTACAGGAGGAGAATATAGTTTTCCTGTAGACATAATAACAGAAGTTACTATTCATTGAGAGTCTATAACAAGTTAAGCATTTACCAGGCAATATCTTGTTGGTACCATGAGCGTAAGCCTATCACTGGCAGAAACTGCTCTATCCCTAGCACCTACTGCCATACCAGGCATAAATGTAATTTTAACAAATGTGTCCAAATGAAATAAATCTCACAAAAATCTTATGCAAAAATCAATACATTGTTTCCTCAATTTACGGATTAGGAATCATTGGCTCTAAATGTTTAAGCAATGTGGTCAAGTGATAGAGCATGGATTAAAATCCAGCCTTACTCTTTTTTCCCCCTACCTGAAGAGGAAATAGATGGGAGAAGATAAATCCAGTGACTTGGAGATCAGATATTTTGTTGTTGTTGTTGTTGTTTAAATATTCTTAGCACTAGTACATTTGTTAGGTTTTAAAAAAAGACATGCTCCAGATACATCAGATGATAGCAGTTTATTATAGGAAACACAGGAAGAATGGAGACTATTTCCAAACCTGCCTCTGGAGCCTAAAAGATCATTTGCAAAGGGCAGTGTGTCCAGTGCCTATGATCCCTGCTTGAGAACCTTGCCATGGTGGTAATCATGATACTGAAAAATGATTTATTTTGTTGTTGCGAATGTAAACTCCCTAAGATCTGACTAGATCAGCAGTTAGTCGCCGTCAAGTGGGGTGAGCCCAACTGGGCAGGACTCACTTGTCATCCCCCATGACCATCCACTGGCTGCCTTTAAGTTCGATGTCAAATTAAGTGTGGTTACAGGGGAAGGAGTTACAAGATACCAGGCAAATGATACCTCAAAGGAAGACTGGACAAGTCCGACATTCTTAAGATATCCAGGATGTCTGCTACAAGTAGTTTCCTCTTAAAAGAATCTTACACATTTTATTCAATGTATTAGAGTCTAATAGAACATAGAAGACGGAGTTGTTATAGTCAGGAACCCTAAGGTATAAATATTGGATAAAGTGAAAATACACAAAAATTCAAAACCTTCATAGGATCAAACCTCTATATAGCCTTTAGTCTGTATTAGGTGTTATTCTAAGCACTGAACATGTGTCCCCCTTTAATCCTCACAATAACCCATGAACTAAGTACCAGGAACCCCAGTCTATAGATAGAGTGGCTGAGGCACAGAGAGGTGAAAAGCATTGCCTGAAGTGCCCCCAGCTAGTGCCGGCAACTTGTCTCCAGAGTACGGACTTTCACCGCCCTACCATTTGTTTTATTAGGTAATTGAACTTTGTAGGAAAAGAGGGAAATTTCCAGATGCCAAATATTTTGAGGCAAAAAGCATCAGCTAACATGCAAAGAAAAAGCTGATACTCTGTAGTTCTGGGGTCAGGACTATGAAAAGGGACTACCAAGTCTGAGGCTGGGATTCCAATGCCTATAACAGGAAGATATAGAAAGCCTACAAGCAAGTTTATAAAAAGAAAGGGAACTTCAAAGTGTGGTGGAAAACTCCCTATAGCTGGAGAAATGGAGGGAGGTTTTAGTCTACTTGAGATTTGGGTGATGGGAGATCACTGAAAAGTAGACACCCCAGGTCTCTACCATGTATGGGTGTGGTCTCCTACTTTACACTCTGTGTGATAGATAAATTGCAATTAAGAGCTACCCTATAACCCAGCAGTCTCACTATTGGGTATTTACCTTAAAGATGCAAATGTAGTTATCTGAAGGGACACATGCACCCAAATGTTTATAGCAGCAATGTCTGCTATAGCCAAACTAAGGAAAGAACCTAGATATGTCTAACGGATGAATTGATAAAGAAGATGTGAGATATATATATATATATAGATAGATAGATAGATAGATAGATCTATCTATCTATCTATCTATCTATATAAAATGGAATACTATGCAGCCATCGGAAGAAATGAAATCTTGCCATTTGCAATGATGTGGATCAACTACACAGTATTACGCTGAGCGAAATAAGTCAGAGAAAGTCACTTATCACATGATCTCCCTGAGGAATTTGAGATGAGGAATTTGAGACGCAGAGTTGGGAGTTTGGGGGATGGGGAAGGAAAAAAATGAAACAAGATGGGATTGAGAGGGAGACAAACCATAAGAGACTCTTAATCTCACAAAACAAACTGAGGGTTGCTGGGGGGAGGGGGTATGTGGAGAAGGTGGTTGGGTTATGGACATTGGGGAGGGTGAGTGCTGTGAAATGTGTAAAAGCCTGACGATTCACAAACCTGTACCCCTGGGGCAAATAATACATTATATGTTAATAAAAACAATAAAAAAAGAAAAATTTAACCTATCTGTAGACTCCTCAAGACAAGCTAAGCTTCAGATCACTCTATAGAGACACTTTCACATGACTCCCACAGAATAAACCAAAATGTATTGAGTTCTTGTTAATACAGAATTTAGAGCTTACTAAGAAATAAGTCACTAAAAAATTACAGTGAGTGCAATGAATGTTGTGATAGTTAATGTATGTAGTGATGGGAGAATTTAGAAACAAAGTGACTAAAGTCATTCAAATATCAAGGAATGACTGAGGACATAGCCATTAAGCTATCATCTTCAGTGTATATATTAGTTTGCTAGGGCTATGGTAACAAAGTATTGCAGACTGGGTGATTTAAGCCATAGGAACTTATTTTCTCACAGTTCTGGCACTGGAAGTCTGAGAGCATGGTTCAGCACAGTTGATTTCTTCTGAGGCCTTTCTTCTTAGTTTGTAGATGGCCGTCTTCTTGTATCTTCATGGTGTTTTCCCTTTGTGCAGTTTTGTGCCCCAATTCCCTCCTTTTGTAAGGATACAAGTCCAGTAGGATTAGGGGTCAACCCAATGACCTCATTTTAACTAATTACCTCTTTAAAGACCGTATCTCCAAATACATTCACATTCAGAGTTACTGAAGTTTAGGACTTCAACATATGATTTTTTATTAACATATAATGTATTATTTATTTCAGGGGTACAGGTCTGTGATTCTTCAGTCTTACACAATTCACAGCACTCACCATAGCACATACAACATATGAATTTTGAAGGAACCCAATTCAGATAACCACTTAGATATAATGTACAACAAAAAATCTAGGTGATTTTAAGAAAACATGGAGCAAAAATGAAAAACATGGGAGGAGGGCTGAAAAAATATATCTTTTCAAGGGGGGAAATACAAAGACTTAATTCTAGACATGAAGTACATTAAGTTTGCAAAACTTGTAAGAATTCACTAAAAAAATAGATGTAAGATGCATAGCTTGCACACTACTAGGTAAAAATTGGCAGAGAATTGACTCCAAAAAAGAAGGAAAGGAGAAAAGGCAAGAACCCATAACAAATAAAAAATAAAAACCACACATGTATACATGTTCTAATACTGATAATGTATGCACCTTACATTTTTATGCATATTAAGTTTACATAAAAAAGAGGGACACCTGGGTGACTCATTTGGTTGAGCACCCAACTCTTGATTTTGGCCTGGGTCACGATCTCAGGGTCATGAGACTGAACCCCGAGTGGGGCTCTATGATGACGATGGAGCCTGCTGGAGATTCTCTGTCTGCCACCCTCTGGGTCCCCCACTCCACCCTGCTTGTGCTAGTTCAAAAAAAAAAAAAAAAAAACCCACCATAAACAAAACCCACACATATTAAGTAATATAACTAATGTGAATAAGTAAAATTCTCTAGTAAAAAGTGAGAAAAATCTTATTAAATTAAAAAAATTTAATCTAGGGGCGCCTGGGTGGCTTAGTGGTTTAAGCCTCTGCCTTCCGCTAGGTCATGATCCCAGGGTCCTGGGATCGAGCCCCGCATCGGGCTCCCTGCTCAGCTGGCAGCCTGCTTCCTCCTCTCTCTCTGCCTGCCTCTCTGCCTACTTGTGATCTCTGTCTGTCAAATAAATAAATAAAAAATCTTTAAAAAAAAAATTTAATCTAGCCTTATGATGTTTCCAAGAAACTCATCTGTTAAAAAAAGAAAGAAAGAAAAGAAAAAAAACATAATGAAGACCTAAGCAAAACTGTCCCAGCCAATCATTTGGCAAAAATGAATTTAAACAGAATTAAATGAGCTATAGAAGTATTTTTCTAGAGACATTTTAGGATAAAAGCTTTAGTCCATCTAGAAGATACACTAGTCATGAACTTATATATATCTACAAATCATCAGAATATGTGAATTAAGAGTTTTTAAATTAAACTGACAAATCCCAAATCACAAAAGGTATATTAAAATTCTATAAAAAAATTGTCAAATTTGGGTGTCTGGGTGGCTCATTGGGCCTCTGCCTTTGGCTCAGGTCATGATCTCGGTCCTGGGATCAAGGCCCACATCGGGCTCTCTGCTCAGTAGGGAGCCTTCTTCCCCTCTCTGTCTCTGCCTACTTGTGACCTCTCTGTCAAATAAATAAAATCTTTAAAAAATAAAAAAATAAAATATTGTCAAATTTGACAATAAGGATGGAAGATCTAAATAGCATAATTAAACATACTAAAAGGAATATGTAGAATTTAACATTCCTCAAAATAACTCTTCACTATGGAGAAACTAAAAGTTACAATTATCCCATTTGCAATTGCATCAAAAATAATAAAATGCCTATAAATCAAGTTAAACAAGGAGGTGAAAGGTATATATAGAAAACTATAAGACATTAATGAAAAACTTTGAATAAGACACAAATAAGTGGAAAGACATTCCATGTTGATGGATTGGAAGGTTTAATATGGTCAAAAAGTCCATACTTCCCAAAGCCAGCTACAGATTCAGTGCAATCCCTATCAAAATACCAATGGCATTTTTCACAGAAATAGAATTTAAAAAATCGAAACGTTATATGAACTGAGACCTCAAAGAGCTAAAGTAATTTCAAGAAATAAGAACAAAGCTGGAGGCATCAGACTCCCTGATTTCAAAGTGTACCACAAAGCTGTAGTAATCAAAACAGCATAGTATTGGCATAAAAACAGATACCTACATCAAAGGGACAAAAATAGAGCACCCAGAAATAACCTACACATATATGTCAATCAATAATGAGAAAATAACCAAGAATATACTATGAGGAAAGGGCCATCTCTTCCATAAATAGTGTAGGGAAAATTGGACAGCCATATGCAAAAGAATAAAACTGGACCATTACCCACATGAAAATTAACTCAAATGAATTAAAGATGTAAATGTAGGTCCTGAAATCATAAGAGTCCTGAAAGGAAACATAGACAGTAAGACTTTTGACATAGGTCTTGCTGATGATTTTTTAAGTCTGATCCCAATAGCAAAAACAAAGGGAGGTTACATCAAATGGAGCTTCTGCACAGTAAAGAAAATCATCAACAAAATGAAAAGTCAACCTACCAAGTGGAAGAAATATATTTGCAAACCAACCTGTCCCATGAGCAGCTAGTATGCAAACCATAAAAAATTCATACATTTCAGTGGCCAAACACTAAAAATGGGCAGAAAATCTAGATACGTTTTCCAAAGAAGATACACAGATAGCCAACAAGCACATAAAAAGTGCTTAACATCATTAATCATCAGGGTAGTGCAAATCAAAATTAAAATGATATTTTACCCCCTTTCTGTTAGAATGACTTTTACCAAAAAGTGTTGGCAAGGATGTGGAAAAAAGGAAGCCCTTGTGTGCTGTTTGGGGAGTATAAACTGATACAAGCGCTATGGGAAATAGTATGGAGGTTCTTATAAAAAGTATAGCTACCATATGATCCAGCAATTCCACTTCTGAGTGTTTATCAAGAGAAAAAACACTAACTCAAAAAGATATCTGCATGCCATGTTTATTACAGCATTATTTATATGCAATAACCAAGATATTGAAACAACCCAGGGACCATCAATGAATGAATGGATGATCTTGCTGTTTGTGATGAGAATGAAGCCTGAGGGCTTTGTATTAAGTGAAATTAGTCATAGAAAGACAAACACTTTAATCTTACTTATATATAAAGCCTAAAAAAAAAAACAACAAAAAACTGAGAACAGATTGGTGGCTATCAGAGACAAGGGATGGGGCGTGGGAGAAATGGGTGACTTTTTAAAATTTAAGTAAGTTGAATTACAAAACCCTGAAATCACCTGATTTCAAATCACTAGATCTGAATATCAATAAAAATATTCCCTATCAAAACATGAGTAACAAAGTAGATCTAAATAAAGAAGTACATAATTCATAAAGATAGAATTAGAAATTATGATACACACACACACATACACAAATATAACATCAATAAAAGCAATGAGGTTTTTAAAAATTTTTTATTTTCTTAATTTTTCAGTGTACCAGAATTCATTGTTTATGCATCACACCCAGTGCTCCATGCAATACGTGCCTTCCATAATACCCACCACCAGGCTCACCCAACTCCCCCCCCACCCTTCAAAACCCTCAGATTGTTTTTCAGAGTCCATAGTCTCTCATGGTTCATCTTTCCCTCCAATTTCCCCCAACTCCCTTCTCTCCATCTCCCCATGTCCTCTGTGTTATTTCTTATGTTCTACAAATAAATGAAACCATATGATAATTGACTCTCTCTGCTTGACTTATTTCACTCAGCCTAATCTCTTCCAGTCCTGTCCATGTGGATACAAAAGTTAGGTATTCATACTTTCTGATGGAGGCATAATACTCCATAGTGTATATGGACCACATCTTCCTTATCCATTCATCCGTTGAAGGGCATCTTGGTTCTTTCCACAGTTTGGCGACCATGGCCATTGCTAAAAGCAATGAGTTTTAAAAATCAAAGTCATTGGAAAGTCTGAATAAAGAATTTGTATTTAAAATCACAAATAACATTAGGGCATAAAAGGGGGGCAAAGATACAGATAAAGGTAAGATGTTTTAAATTATAAGACATTTCAATTTATTATAATTTATATAAAAAATGGATGGGTTTCCAGGAAGTGTAAATTACCAAAATTAACTCCAAAAGCCTGGAAGAAAACTGAATAGACCACAAAGTAATTTAGAAAGTAGATATCTAACCCCCAACTGCAAAAAAAAAGTGAAGAGTTCATCCCACCTTGAATAATTTTATGGATGTAGTCTACAAAACAATCAGGGACATAGTTTCTGTGTCATTCAATTTTTCAAGGCATATTACGAAGGTGGGAAATTTCAAATTCCACGAAGATAACTTAATGCAGATATCAAAATCAAACAAGGGTGATTCAAAAAACTTTTTGGTTTATAAGAAGTTTATTTTTTAAAATGTGTCTCTTATGAATATAGGCATAAACTCCAAAATAAGACATTGACAAATGGAAATCCAGCCATTTATTTTAAATGGTGTTTTAAAAGTTAACATGTTAAGTAAAAAATAAAAGCAAATTAGTATTACAAACTTCTGTGAAACCATCCTGTGAGTGTGCACATGTGTAAATGCAAAAGAGTCAGGAATGGGTCACAAAAAATAAACAATGGCCACTAGAGGACAATGGGAGGTTTGGTGTGAAAGAGAACTGGGAGGGGAACTTTATTTTGTATCTGCAGTAATATTTTCATTTTTACAAGCATAGATTTATAAACTGGTTCTGTAATTTACAAAGAAATTTAGAGTTTAATAATGGAATCAAATAGTGAAAGTTCATGCCAAGACCCAGAAGGCAAAATCTAGAGGTTCAGATCTTTGTCTTTCCAAAGAAGTCTGAGGACTCTCCAGTTGCCCATAAAACACATTCTTCCGTAGGTGTTGCAGTCAAGACATAGTAATAAATACGGCAGGCATCAGCTTTGAACAGCATAGTCTTAGAACTTTAAAACGCGAAGGCAACAGAGTTAGTTTATTGCCCACTCCTTTGATGAGGAAACTGAAGCCCAGACAGATTGTAAAAGGTTAGAGAAGGCACTCTCTTGCCAAATACTCTTCTCTGGGTGCATATGTTCTCCTTATGCACTTAACAATACTCTTGAAATTGATTAAACGTGTTTAATAGGGCATTCATGTGGTTGCTATTATGCATTGGGATCAGTAATCAACTTGCAACCTGGTGCTAGCATTATAGCAACATAACCTTATTTGTCCTGTAAGGCAAGAGGATAAAATTTAAGTGTATCATGAGTGAATACAGAATTACTGGATGATTAGTTATCTGGAATATTCTTCATTTTTATAACATCCTTAAATGGTGATTTAAAATATCTATGCTCCCTATGAAAATGTTACATAGGTTCCCATAGAAATATCTGATTTACAAAAACATACACATATGAGCAGCTGCTTGCCGTTGGCTCCCTAAACTTAACCCCTATGCAGATCTTTTTATTTATTTATTTATTTATTTATTTTTATTTGCTTATTTACAGCATAACAGTGTTCATTGTTTTGGCATCACACCCAGTGCTCCATGCAGTACGTGTCCTCCCTATTACCCACCACCTGGTTCCTCAACCTCCCACCCACCCCTCCTGCCGCCCCTTCATAACCCTCTGGTTGTTTTTCAGAGTCCATAGTCTCTCATGGTTCATCTCCCCTTCCAGTTTCCCTCAACTCCCTCTCCTCTCCATCTCCCCATGTCCTCCATGTTATTTGTTATGCTCCACAAATAAGTGAGACCATATGATACTTGACTCTCTCTGCTTGACTTATTTCGCTCAGCATAATTTCTTCCAGTCCTGTCCATGTTGCTACAAAAGTTGGGTATGCGTCCTTTCTGATGGAGGCATAATACTCCATTGTGTATATGGACCACATCTTCCTTATCCATTCATCCGTTGAAGGGCATCTTGGTTCTTTCCACAGTTTGGGGACCGTAGCCATTGCTGCAATAAACATTGGGGTACAAATGGCCCTTCTTTTCACTACATCTGTATCTTTGGGGTAAATACCGAGCAGTCCCTATGCAGATCTTTGATTCTCTCAACTTAATCCCAAAGGGTAGCCAAAGGGCCTTAAATTGATGTTGCCACCTAGCGGTTGAAAAAAATGCATCATTTATTAGGAACGCCTCTCCATTCAACTTTGATGTGCATAGCCAGTTTATCTCTGAGTTCCAGGAGCTGCTATACTTGCTGAAACCTTCCTGTTCATAGTACTGAATTACTGTTCACCACTTCAAAAAAAAAAAAAAAGCTATCAGGTCTAGGGAGAGCAAGCTTTCTGTCTGATAGAACAAATGGGGCATTTAGAGGGTATTTGGTATTGCATGCTGAATAGGGTACTCTTGTTGGTTTTGGTTACTGGTTAGTCTAATAAAATTTATGGGTTTACAAAATACATTACATGGGTTTTCCTAAATAACTTTCCTTATTCTCTGCTCTTTGATAAGGAATCAAACATTAATAAACACATTTCTCAAGTCACACCTGAGAATTTCTACAAGTTGTGATGAAGTGAACTTTTTGTGATAAAAGTGATAAATGTGGGCTTGAGTAATCCCTTTCAGAGGTAAATTATCCTAGGTATGGTCACCTTTTATCGTATACTCACAGAAGAGGAACTAATTGCCAGGTTGAATTATCCATCATTAAAAAAAAAAAAAAGATCTTCCTATGACTGAAACAGCTACAGATTGCATTCTTTGCACTCTTGAGGAGCTGATAGGGTCCCAGATGGAGGTTTTTTCAGCAAACTGTCAAGTGATCCATCCCTCAGAAACAACCGTATCACCCAGTGGAGTTGCCTTTCTCTGACAAGAATTATATTGGGTCAGGTGGGAGAGGCCGGGATATGATGAACCCAGGAAAAATAAAGGACAGAGAACTGTGTACCAGGAATGAGAAAGAAAAAAGGTGTAAGTTACATTTAGATTCTAAAGGTCATATTTGGAGTTCTTTCACAGTGATTTGATGATATTGTTCCTTACCACTACTTTCTTTTATTCTTTCTGGAAAAATAGACTTCATGGCATTGACACTGAAGGGTGCTTTTGTGTGATTTTGAGGAAACTAAAATGACCTATTAGGATAGTAGTGCCCGAAGCATACTAAATTATCAACAAGCCAAGAGCCTTTAAATGCATAGGTAAAAAAGATAAAACAACAGGGGTGCCTGGGTGGCTCAGTGGATTAAGCCGCTGCCTTCGGCTCAGGTCATGATCTCAGGGTCCTGGGATCGAGTCCCGAATCGGGCTCTCTGCTCGGCTGCGAGCCTGCTTCCCTCTCTCTCTCTCTGCCTGCCTCTCTGTCTACTTGTGCTCTCTCTCTGTCAAATAAATAAATTAAAAAATCTTTAAAAAAAAAAAAGATAAAACAGGATCATTTGAAATAGCAAAGCTAAAGTGATTGGAAATGAATGCACAGCCTTAACCAATAATTTACAACAAATCTGGAAGTCTCCCTTGGGATTCAATGACTTTCATATTAATCTTACCTAGCCTTGGACACGGGTATTCATCTAAGTAGTAAAACCATGGAAAAGTATGCATATTCCATCCTTACTCCAGTATATCTTTGAGGTTGAAGAGTTGTTTTTTTTTTAAAGATTTATTTATTTGACAGAGAGAGATCAGGAGTAAGCAGAGAGGCAGGCAGAGAGAGAGGAGGAAGCAGGCTCCCTGCTGAGCAGAGAGCCCAATGTGGGGCTCGATCCCAGGACCCTGAGATCATGACCTGAGCTGAAGGCAGAGGCTTAACCCACTGAGCCACCCAGGTGCCCTGAGGTTGAAGAGTTAAGTTGTGGGTGAACTTCTAGAGTTTTTGTGGGTGCTCTGTGTGTGTGTGTTTCTGTGTGTAGTATTAATAATCTATTTTATCTTCAGTCATTTATAACCCTCTACAGCATTTTACAAATATATCCCTGTTCCACTCTATTTAGTACAGGGAACTTTTACATTTCCTCTAGAAACCAATTATCCTCAATGATCTCCTTTATACCAATCTATTAATAAATACTTAATAACTATACTCTATGCAAAACATATTAGGATATTAATCCTACACTCTATGCAAAACACATTGAACCAGTTTTGCTTATTATGTACTAGAGCTTGCTTTCCAAACTGTCCTCAGCATGACATAACTACAAAAAATAACTGCTGTCTAACACACCTTTGGGGGAAGTCACCACTATAGAGAACTCTCTGGCAGATAACACGACTCATCCAGTCTTCTTAAACAATCCAAGATCTTTACTGAAATAAATTTTAGAGTGTTCAGATATAATTTCAGTTGTGGTACAATTTTAAGCAGTAAAAAAAAATTAAATTTTTATCACTTAAAAATTTTTATAGCCATTGATATCTTGTGGGACACATGAAACTGTTGGTGGTCCTCCAGTTTGGCCCCATATGCACTTGGGAAGCTCTGTACTACAGAAATAAGATGGCCAATAGAGATGAGCTTATCTTTACTGTTCTCAGTGTAGGAAGAATCGGAACAAGCACTTTTCCATAGTATATAAATTTCATATGGTTTCTTATTGAAAGTCACATTCCTTTTCAGCATTTTTTTTTTGTTTTCTTAAAAGATTTTATTCATTTATTTGAGAGAGAGAACATGAGAGGGGAGATGATCAGAGGGAGAAGCAGACTCCCCATGGACCTGGGAACCCAATGTGGGACTTGATCCCAGGACTCTGGGATCATGACCTGAGCTGAAGGCAGTCGCCCAACCAAATGAGCCACCCAGGCACCTCTTCATTAAGTTTTTAAAAAGAGTGTGTTAACTCCTATCATCAGAAATTTCTTATTTGGTATCTGCTCTGAGCTATTCATAAAAGTCCTTGTCCCTGTTACCATTGTTCCTGTGTTTTTTGGCTTTTCTCTGCTTAAGTTTGAATATTTAATCTTTAAAAACCGATGGAAAAACCAATAATCTTAAGGCAGGGGGAAAAAAGACCAATGTGGAGCTCCTGGGTGGCTCAGTCAGTTAAGCCTCCGACTCTTGATTTCAGCTCAGGTCTTGATCTCGGGATCATGAGATCAGGCTCCATGATCAATAGGAAGTCTGCTTGAGATACTCTCCCTCTCCCTACTCCCTTCCCCCTTTCCCCGCTCTCTCTCAAATAAATAAATGAATCTTATAAAACAACAACAAAAATGTGAGCTGAGAATAAAAATAACTGGTTAAAATACCTGGTCCTCTAAGTATTGCTGGTATTGGTTCAGTCCATTGTTATGCTATTACTCTTTCTAACTGCAAAGTTAGATTTTTAAAAGGTAAGCATATAAAGCTGACTAAATTCTTCCTTTTGAAAGGTAAATAACACCATCCCCCCCCCCACCATCTTACAGTGATAAGGGGATTAGACTTACTCCTAATACAGAAGAAGAAGCAAATGCACTGAAGAAACTATACCACCAACTTAAGGTAAGGGAGCCTCCACTCACTTATCCCTTACGCCTATAGCCTGTTTACAAGGCTTTGCTGATGGGAGTTGAATAAGTGGAATTAATTAGCCAAGGGGGAAAAATGCTAAGCGATAACTTGAAAGAGCTTTTAAAAGACAAGTTAAAGTTACTCAAAAGATGATGTATCTTACCCATTATCTATTTATGACTTCATTTATTTTTCCATCTCCCTTAGTAGCATGTAAGCTTCATGAGAGAGCTTTTCGTATACTTCTCTCATTGCTGTGATGGCAGTGTCAGGAATAGTCTACAAGTTCAGTAAATGTTTTTTTGCTGTTTTTAATGAATGAGTGAATTTTGTTTACAATTTTCCAGAGTTCGCTTTTCCTTCTTAAAAATTTCCTGATGATCATCTATACTTCCATTCTAATTAAATTCAAGCAGAAGTGAATTGAGGAAAAGAAAAGAAATTCAAGTTAATTAATTTTTGTATGTTTCAGTAGGTCTGATAAGAAAATTCTGTTGGCAGAGGTTGAAGGACTCTGATTATTCAATCTTGGGTGAATTTTGTGGATTTTAGAGATAGAGAATTTCTTATCTCCCTAATACTGCATATAGTTGAGTGTTAGCTTTAGTTAGAAACTTATGATGAAAGGTGTAGTGATGGGCTCTTTTCTAGGCCTACAAAGAACAGAGGCAGGGCCATAAAATATGGGTGGTTTAGCTTTTTTTTTTAATGGTTAGCAAAACAGATTACCAAGAAGGCCTCCTTAAACTCCAAAATGGGATAGAAAAACATGTGTCCTAAATGTCTCTAGGACAGTCCTACCTAGAGAAGATGTTAGAAGGAAAAGAGAGGAGGGATAGTCTCAGTGGCTTCTGGAGATATTTGTAATTATCAGATTTTTGGTCTTTTATTGTTGGCTTGATTTTTCTTTTTGATATCTTTCCTTCAAATATTGAATGTCCTTATAAATGAATGTATTCATTTCCTTTCTTTCTCCTCATTCCTAGCTTTTACACATGCCATACACATTGTCCAATTTAAGCTTGGGTCTCTATACAAGGGCCCAAAGTGAAAATGCAGGAGGACCTCACCCCAAATCCTGATTGTATCTGGTACCAGAGAGGCTGCTCACCAGACATTTCCTAAACCTCTCCTTATCAAAGGAATCTCTGCTTCAGGATACTGACATGAACTTTCCTTTGATCATTTACCCCAGCATAGTCTTTTCAGCAGCAATATCTGCAACTATGTATACAGCCCATCAGGGACTCAACATTTGCAAAGAAACAAAGCAGTTTTCAGGTAGAAGCTCCCATCTTCATTAAAATTGTTTTTTTAGATACAGCGTTGGAAAAAATAAAATAGCTACTTTATACCATGAGGTCCAGTATCTCAGGAAACAAATATGCTTAACCAAGTATTGGGGAAAAAATATTTGTGAAAGAATGCCCCCCCTAAAACACACACACCATTTGTAAACATATTTACATGGTAGGTCTTACAAAGTCATAAAAATAAAATAGCATAGTTCTATATGTGATAAGTACTCATCATTAGCAAAAGTAATAAAACTTCATCAGTGAAGACTGGGAGGGTTACTAAAAAACTCTTCTAAATCATAGTAGATGGAACAAAAATGACATTGAGCATAGAAAGGACTGTGGACACTGAGGAGAACACATTATATTGTGCCCTTTTCTGTACACACTTCTGTATACACTTAAAAATCCTGCATATTTTCATTTAGTTGTTGAGGAAAGTTAGTAATCTGAGGGGAGGAATGGTTTGGATGTGAAGGAGTTTAGAGGACAACTACGAGAAGACAAGGAAAGGGGACTGATGAGGAAGAGGGGAGAAGAGTGAAGGCAAGCAAGGGGGTTAGTATCAGAATGTTGACAATGTTCTAGTGGTTTCAAACCACTCTGAGTGCTTCCTATAAATTGTTTCCTTTTAACAACTCTATGAGGTGGGTACAGTTATTGCTATTTCACAGCTGAAGAAATTAGGAGAAACAGAATTTAAGTAATTTGCCCTGGGTCACAGTGTGGCATTGGAGCACACATTGAACACAGCTCCAAAACCTCTAGAAGCCACATGAAGTCTGCCTTCTGCCTCCAGTCTGTTTATTCTGATCATTCTCCCAATGGAGAGGACTAAGGCCAAGTTTGCTGGGTGGTGGAGCCTAGACTCCATGTGTACATTGTCATGTTCTCATTTACTTTATTCCTTGAGTCACCAATACCACCTGCAGGTTCCGAGATTTGCAAGACTCACAGTTCAGCCGAAAATCCTACTCACAGTTTTGATTTATAATAGCAAGCTGATACAAAGCAAAACCAGCAATGAGAAAAACCAATGGCATGAAGTCCAGGAGAAACCCAGGCACAGGCTTCCAAGAATTGTTTTTCTGTGGAATTACCACAGGATGGTCCCAACAAGGAGTCATGGTAACACCAGGGAAGCTCATTATAGACTTAGTGCCCAGGGTTTTTATTGGGGCCTAGTCATGTAGGCCCCCTCTGCCAAGCACATACTAAAATTCCAGATTCTCCAGGGGAAAGCAGGTTTTCAGCATGAGCTATCTTGTTTGCACAGTTGAGGTGTGCAGGGAATCACCCTTCTCAGATTTCAGGAAGGATCCTCTCACACTAAGTTTCCAGATGCCAGCTAATGGCCACACTTGCAAGTAGGGCTTTCTAAGAACAGGAGTTTCAGGCCTGCTGTGTTGATTTTTCTGCATGTTTCTTCATTTCTTTTTACCAAAGAAATAGTGTTATTGGTTGAAATTTGAAGCACTGAGCTTAAATACATTTCTGTCTAAAAGCATCATGTTAACTGGATGTCATTTTGAATTCAAATGATTTCATCAAGCAATCCACATGCACAACTGAAAGCAGCAATTCTGGCCAGGCAGAGAAAGCAGCCTGCAGAGAAGAAAGAAGATGAATGTCTATCATCTTAAGCCACGTGGTGCTGATGAGATAGAATTGGCACTGTTGTTAACAGCTCCTTTGCAACCCCATGCACTGCCTGCAAGAGAAAGGGAGCTTTTAGTTGCCCCCTTTCCTTAAAGCACAGTGTGGTAGACAGAATTCTAAGATGGCGCCAAAATTTCTGCCCCCTGGTGTATACACCCTGCATAATCTGTCTTCTGAGTCTGGCCAGGGCCTATGAATATGATAGAATCGTCATTTCCTTGATAGATTACATTATGTGACAGAAAGGAGATAACCTGGGGTGGGCCTCACCTGATCAGATGAGCCATTTAAAAGCAGAGCATTGGGTTGCCTGGGTAGGTCAGTGGGTTAAAGCCTCTGCCTTCGGCTCAGGTCAGGATCTCAGGGTCCTGGGATTGAGCCCCACATCAGGCTCTCTGCTCAGAGGGAGCCTGATTCCCCCTCTTTCTTGCTGCCTGCCTCTCTGACTACTTGTGATCTCTATCAAATGAATAAATAAAATCCTAAAAAAAAAAGGCAGAGCATTTCTGGGTTGCCTGAGTGGCCTAGTCAGTCAAGCGTCTGATTCTTGATTTTGGTTCAGGTCATGATCTCCAGGGTCATGAGATCTAACCCTGCACTGGGCTCCACACTCAGCAGGGACTCTGCTTGGGATTCTCACTCCCTTCGATCCTTCTCTCTCTCTCTCTGAAGTAAATAAATCTTAAAAAAATATATATATATTTCCTCCAGCTGTTGACAGAGAAAGGAGTCAAAGAAGTGCTCCTCCTGGCAGTCAAAGAAGAATCAAACTGCCATGTTGTGAACTGTCCATAGGAGCCATGTGATAAGAAATGCTGTTGGAAAAAAAAAAAAAGAAGAAAAGAAAAGAAATGCTGTTGGGCTTGAGGAGGTGAGAGCCACCCTCAGCTGATAAGCCTCAAGGATATGGAGATGTCAGCTCTACAACTATAAGGAATTGAATTCTGCCACAACCATCTGAGCTTGAAAAATGACTCTGAGGTCCAAATGAAATCATAGCCCAGCTAGTGTCTTGTTTTTAGCTCAGTGAGACCCTGAAGAGAAAAGGCAACTGTGCCTGGACTTGTACCCATCAGAACTATGAGATGGTAAATGTCTGCTCAGTTTGTGGTAATTTTCTCTGTAGCGATAGAAAAGCAACAGAAATATGACAGAAATAGAAAAGCAATAGTAAAATCATACACATGGTAACAACCCTTCATCCTGGTCTTTTAATGACTCTTAGTTTAATAGCATATACAGATACTTTAAGTTAATTTTTCTGACTTGTTTGGCTATAACTAAGCATCTTTGGAAAAGCAAAAAGTGAGTGGGATACATGCTTTGGCTCTAAATTCACAATGTCCTCTCTGAAACAGGAACAAATGTAAAATATCTATGCATTGTTGAGTGAAATCTGAGAAGGTACAGTCACAGCATAGCTAATTAGACCTAGAACCACTGTTACAAAGCTGGTTACTTTCCTAATTAAATTTTATGGTTTTGCTAAAGAATTAAAACCAGAAAGTTAAACAGAAAACCATGCCTCCAGAGAAATGGGTTGAGAAAGCACCAACCAATTAAATTGTTAATTAAAAGCATAGCCGTGATTTAAATAAAGTTATGATGGAAGGGAGACAGTTTGCAGGTGAGTAAAATTAGGGTCTGAACACCGTGCTCTGCCTACATTTCTTCATAATTTTTTTGTGCTCTGAAGTAATACAGATGCTTTATGTAGGATCAGAAAATTCTATGTAGAATTTACAGATTCTGTTAAAAGAAAAATTAATGATGTTTCTGTTTCTAGTTTTCTCATTCAGAGAGCTATCAGATTAAAAACTGTCCTGTAGCCAAAAGTCTGACATTTTTCGAACTAAAACACAACCTCAAAAATTAGTTGGGTTTGTCAAGTACTACTGAGTGGGATGTCAAGAAGTATGAAATTCCATGGGGAAAAACTGCACCATCCCTTCTCTTTCTCTTGTATGTGATATTCACAGCTGCCTTTCCCATGTGTGACCCTCCCTCCTCAGTACTGTGGTGAAGTTGGAAGTTCTCTAATCTTTGGTACTCACACAGATCATACACTTGAATCTATAGGAGCTTTGGAATACTTGGCGTCCTTGTACCTTTAAAAGGTCTAACATCCAACTGGACAGTTTATTGATTGGGAAACTTGTGAGAAAGAAGATGGGTGAAAGAATTCATGCTATTAGAGTCATTTGTCCCCATTTTCATTAGGAACTGATGGTACCATTATATCTCTTAATCATGGTTATGGTAGGCAGAATTATGAGATGGCCCTCAGGGTTCTTGACCCTGGTATATACACACCTTCTCCCAGGGATCCTATCAAGCATTAATCTAGGTACTGTTGTAAAAGCATTTTGGGGATGTAAGGAAGTAAGGAAGGTCCCAAATCATTTGACATTTCAACAGGGAGATTGCCTGGGTGGGCCTGACCTAATCATGGAGAAATAATGTTTTCTCTAGCTGGTTGCAAAAGAGGAAGTCAGAGAAATGTACTCTTGCTTCCCTGGGAGGAAATGAAACATCCCTGCTGAGAACTGCCATGTAGCAAGAAATTGCAGAGGGCTCTAGTTGCTGAGAGCTGTTCCCGGTTGACTAGAGGGAAAGCAGGGACAGACCTCAGTCTATAGCCTCAAAGAAACAAATTTCACCAGCACTGGGGAGAATGTAAAAAATTCTGAGTTCCTAATGAGACCACAGTCTGAGCTGACATCTTGATTTCTGCCCTTTGGCACACTGAACAACAACAACAAAATACTCCCAGGGAAATGGTGAAATAATAAAACAGAGAGGCTAAATTTGTAGCAATTAAGCAATAAAATCTAATGAGATGGGCTTCAACAGCCAGTGAGTTGGTGAGTTACCTGAACACAGAGGAGCTTATAAATTATACTGAAAGATAAAAGTGAAGAAACCAAAATTTAAATCTGTCAGTATGTTTGGGATAGGAAATAGCATTTCCATCTTTTTTGTTGAAGTCTTTGTAAAATAATAAAGCAACATTCCTTTTGCTTTCTCTAGCATGATTTTTGAAGGAGAGAAAATGTTTCTCATAATCCAGGCAGATGTCCAAATGCAGTTCTGGATTAAATTTCAGGAACATAAATTTCAGATGTGGCATATAGTTTTCTCTGTGTGACTATTGGTAATTAGTAAACTCAATAACAAAACATTAAGAGAAACAATGCAATATGTGGAAAAAACAGGAATACATTAAAAACATTCCTTCACAAGTAAAAAACAAACAAACAAAAACCTATGGCATTATCATGATGATTGATTACCTTAATGATTCTTTACTTACTCAACTAGGTAAACAATATGACCATGGGCCAATGCCATAGTATTTTTGGGTTGACTATGTTTCTTTTGTTTGTATGACTTTCCAGTTTTAGTGTTTAAACAATCTAGTTTGAGACTAGCCTTTATTTTTTATTAATTTTTTATTTATTTTTTAAATATTTATTTTTTGTTTGTTTGTTTATTTACAGCATAACAGTGTTCATTGTTTTGGCATCACACCCAGTGCTCCATGCAGTACCTGCCCTCCCTATTACCCAACACCTGGTTCCTCAACCTCCCACCCCCCCGCCCCTTCAAAACCCTCTGGTTGTTTTTCAGAGTCCATAGTCTCTCATGGTTCATCTCCCCTTCCAGTTTCCTTCAACTCCCTCTCCTCTCCATCTCCCCATGTCCTCCATGTTATTTGTTATGCTCCACAAATAAGTGAGACCATATGATACTTGACTTTCTCTGCTTGACTTATTTCGCTCAGCATAATCTCTTCCAGTCCCGTCCATGTTGCTACAAAAGTTGGGTATTCATCCTTTCTGATGGAGGCATAATACTCATTGTGTATATGTACCACACCTTCCTTATCCATTTATCCGTTGAAGGGCATCTTGGTTCTTTCCACAGTTTGGCGACCGTAGCCATTGTTGCAATAAACATTGGGGTACAGATGGCCCTTATTTTCACTCCATCTGTATCTTGAGGTAAATACCCAGCAGTGCAATTGCAGGGTCATAGGGAAGCTCTATTCTTAATTTCTTGAGGAATCTCCACACTGTTCTCCAAAGTGGCTGCACTAACTTGCATTCCCACCAACAGTGTAAGAGGGTCCAGAATACACCAGCTGTCTCTACACCTTAAAGAACTGGAGAATCAACAACAAATCAACTCCACACGCAAGAAGGGAAATAATCAAGATTAGAGCAGAGATCAATGAGGTAGAAACCAGAGATACAGTAGAACGTATCAATGAAACTAGAAGCTGGTTTTTTGAAAGAGTCAATAAGATCGATAAACCATTGGCCACACTAATCCAAAAGAAAAGAGAGAAAGCCCAAATTAATAAAATTATGAATGAAAAGGGAGAGATCACAACTAACACCAAGGAAATAGAAACAATCATCAGAAATTATTACCAACAGTTATATGCCAATAAGCTAAGCAACCTAGATGAAATGGATGCATTCCTGGAAAACTACAAACTCCCAAAATTGAACCAGAAAGAAATTGACAACCTGAATAGACCGATATCTCGTAACGAGATTGAAGCAGTGATCAAAAACCTCCCAAAAAACAAGAGCCCAGGACCTGACGGATTCCCTGGGGAATTCTACCAAACTTTCAAAGAAGAAATAACACCAATTCTCCTGAAGCTGTTCCAAAAAATGGAAGCAGAAGGACAACTTCCAGACTCTTTTTATGAAGCCAGCATTACCCTGATCCCCAAACCAAGCAAAGACCCTACCAAAAAGGAGAATTTCAGACCAATATCACTGATGAATATGGATGCAAAGATTCTCAACAAGATCCTAGCAAACAGGATCCAGCAGCACATTCAAAAGATTATCCACCATGACCAGGTGGGATTCATCCCTGGGTTGCAAGGTTGGTTCAACATTCGCAAATCAATGTGATAGAACAAATCAATAAGAGAGAAGAACCACATGGTCTTCTCAATTGATGCAGAAAAAGCATTTGACAAAATCCAGCATCTGTTCCTGATGAAAACGCTTCAAAGTATAGGGATGGAGGGAACATTCCTGAACTTCATAAAATCTATCTATGAAAGACCCACAGCAAATATCATCCTCAATGGGAAAAAGCTTGCAGCCTTCCCGTTGAGATCAGGAACACGACAAGGATGCCCACTCTCACCACTCTTGTTCAACATAGTATTAGAAGTTCTAGCAACAGCAATCAGACAACAAAGAGAAATAAAAGGTATCCAAATTGGCAAGGAAGAAGTCAAACTCTCTCTCTTCGCAGATGACATGATTCTTTATATGGAAAACCCCAAAGACTCCACCCCCAAACTACTAGAACTCATACAGCAATTCAGTAACGTGGCAGGATACAAAGTCAATGTACAGAAATCAGTGGCTTTCTTATACACTAACAATGAAAATACAGAAAGGGAAATTAGAGAATCGATTCCATTTACTATAGCACCAAGAACCATAAGATACCTGGGAATAAACCTAACAAAGAGGTAAAGGACCTGTACTCGAGGAACTACAGAACACTCATGAAAGAAATTGAAGAAGACACAAAAAGATGCAAGACTGTTCCATGCTCTTGGATTGGAAGAATAAACATTGTTAAAATGTCTATACTGCCTAGAGCAATCTATACTTTTAATGCCATTCCGATCAAAATTCCACCGATATTTTTCAAAGAGCTGGAGCAAATAATCCTAAAATTTGTATGGAGTCAGAAGAGACCCTGAATTGCTAAGGAAATGCTGAAAAACAACAACAAAACTGGCGGCATCCCATTACCCGATTTCAAGCTTTACTACAAAGCTGTGATCACCAAGACAGCGTGGTACTGGCATAAAAACAGACACATAGACCAGTGGAACAGAGTGGAGAGCCCTGATATGGACCCTCAACTCTATGGTCAAATAATCTTCGACAAAACAGGGAAAAAATATTCAATGGAAAAAAGACAGTCTCTTCAATAAATGGTGCTGGGAAAACTGGACAGCGATATGTAGAAGAATGAAACTCGACCATTCTCTTATGCCATACACAAAGATAAACTCAAAATGGATAAAAGACCTCAACGTCAGACAGGAATCCATCAGAATCCTAGAGGAGAACATAGGCAGTAACCTCTTCGATATCAGCCACAGCAAGTTCTTTCAAGAGATGTCTCTAAAGGCCAAGGAAACAAACGTGAAAATGAACTTTTGGGACTTCATCAAGATCAAAAGCTTCTGCACAGCAAAGGAAACAGTCAACAAAACAAAGAGGCAACCCACGGAATGGGAGAAGATATTTGCAAATGACAGTACAGACAAAAGGTTGATATCCAGGATCTATAAAGAACTTCTCAAACTCAACACACACAAAACAGATAATCATATTGAAAAAGGGCAGAAGATATGAACAGACACTTCTCCAATGAAGACATACAAATGGCTATCAGAGACATGGAAAAATGTTCATCATCACTAGCCATCAGGGAGATTCAAATTAAAACCACATTGAGATACCACCTGACACCAGTTAGAATGGCCAAAATTAGCAAGACAGGAAACAACGTGTGTTGGAGAGGGTGTGGAGATAGGGACTAGATATCTGAATTAAATTAAAACTCAGACTGGTGAAAGTATGGCTAAGAATCTGTGGTGCAATGGTGAGATATTGAAATTTAAGATTTTGGAGGTGTTAGGGGTGCCTGGGTGGATCATTGGCTTAAAGCCTCTGCCTTCAGCTCAGATCATGATTCCCAGGGTCCTGGGATCGAGCCCCACATCGGCTCTCTGCTCAGCAGGAAGCCTGCTTCCTCCTCTCTCTCTCTCTCTGCCTCTCTGCCTATTTGTGATCTCTGTGAAATAAATAAAATCTTTAAAAAAGAATTAAAAAATAAAAAATAAAAAAAAAGATTTTGGAGATGTTAGAAGGTGTGATCCTTAAAGTGGATGTCTGCCATGAGTGGAGACTTGGATCATGAGATTTGAGAAGGTAGAGGCTTTGTGGTCAGATATGGACATTGACAGGGTGTTGCCTGCAGGTGAGGTGTTGACTGCAGACTAGAAGAGGTGTCCCATCTCAGCGCATGAGGGAAAGTGACTGCAAGTTCAGTACAGGGCACAGTAAATCAGGGAAAATGGTGATATATCCAAATAGTATTACCTTTGGAGGAAGATGCTCTCCTTCCACAGGAAAACTAGAGTAGTAGTATTGAAGCAACAGTGAGGAGTAGGGAGAATGCCAAGCAGGAGAACTGTGCAAGATTGGTTCTTCTCTCCCTTGAGATGTGAGCTCTTAATCCAGAGGTGAGAATTTGCTTTTGCCCTGGAAGGCTCTTCAAAATCCATTTGGGTGTCTGGCAAAGAAATGAAAATCATGAATCAATTTTAACCATACATAATTGAAAGTCTATCTGAAAATTTAATTTTGTCTTGGCAGCAACAAAGGAAAGGTTCACTTGTCATGGTGACCCTTGTTATCCAAGTATTTGCAGAAGGCATTCTCCAAAGTGGCAGAGGAGGAGGCTGATTTTCTCTGAAAACTCTGCAAAAATGAAGATGATACTTTAGAGACATTATCTCCCTGAGAGTCCAGTTACCTGAGACAAGCCTGCATTAGAAATCAAACCACAATTGTAGAGTGAACTCCCAGGTAGTTTGACCAATACTCACGAATGATGTGGTCCTCCTGTTTTCCGCTGGAAAACACTGATAGCAATTTGGCAAGTAACCACCATTGAATGTGCAGCTCTAAATGTCTTTTTCAAAGCAGTTCCTCCTTTGAAACAAAAAAGAGTCATATTTTTGTATAGGACTGTGGTTTCTTACCCATTAGTTGCTCTGTTGCTTTGTTTCTAGTGTGTTACCCTAGCCGTGTCCCTCATATGCAGTGCAAGGTGCTTCCTTTGATCTATCAAGCCAGCAGTAAGGGAGGCCCTTAGCTGAACAGAGGTCTGACTAAAAAGACAGACTTTAAAGTGAGTGTAGTTTTCAGAAATAAGCACACTCCACCAGATCTGTATGGGGTTTTTTCTAATCACATGCTGACAGAACATTCCTCATCATTTTTGTTTTTCTGTGTCCCATTATTCTTCCAGTCTTTCCCCTTTCGAAGTGTTTACACATGATCACTACATCTGGGTTTAGAGGTGGTATTTTGTAGTAGTTTACAGTATACCTAAGAGAGCAAGATCCTTAAAAAAAAAAAAAGGCATTGTCCCAGATCTTCTAATTTTCTTTCACCTGCTCTCCATTATCCAATATATTTAATATATATTAGGGTCATGCTGATTTAGCTATCCATCTCTAGCTTTAATTCATATAGTGGCTGATCTGATCAAATGTTATATACTAGATGGTTTAGAAGACCACAGTGTGATTCTCAATTCATTTCTCAGTAAATGTTTTTTGACATCGAGTCAAATAATCCTTATGAAATTCTTTTAAAGGACAGCATTACCTTGTTGTTTGTGGTGATTGTTTTGATCATTGTTTAATTAGGATGGGCATATTGCCACATTATGGATCTTTTTACATTAAATAACAGAAATGGCCATTTTAATTGCCAATTAAAATACATTGACATCATACCTAATGTGTAAAATGAGCTGAATTAAGCCTTAAATTTGAAAATTCATTTCATGGAAGACTAGTGGTTGGAAACAGACATATCTCTTCTAACATATTATGTGTATAATTGTTTTACTGGTACGATGACTACAAGAACTTTCTATGCATTTGATTCAGCTCTGTGAGCTCTTCTTCTGACCTTGAGAACTCACTCATGTAAGAAAAGAATTCAGTTTTGTAAAAAGATATATGCTTGAGGCACAAGTGGGAACCCTCAATAAATAAACTAATACCTCAAATGCAGTCCTTTATCTCTAAAGGCATCAAAATATTTTTAATAGCCACTATTCATCTTGAATCCCAACAAAATCTTTGGGAGTAATGGGAGACTAATAGGCTAAAAATAGAGAAATCTGGTTTTAACCACTATAGGTTTCAACAGGCTTTACTCCTGAGTCAGAGACCAGTTGCATGGTTCTTTCTGTTTTCTACATGAACATTTTGTCTTGTCAGCCAGATAAACTCTTCTGGGTCAGTCATGTCATTTTTTCAACATTAAGCACCTGAAAGGTGTAGCAGGTGCTCTTCTGAGTATTGGAGTTGCAGCTGTGAACAGTTTATGCAATGCCCCTTCCCTGGGACCTCCTAACTTACATTCAACATAAGTAATCTGAGCCAGTAAAACACTATAAAATGTACTTCCATACTGAGAGTATCGGAGTGGCTCACCATTGAGGTCCCCAACCAGCAAAATATGGAATAGCTTTTCACCCCAAGATGACTGCTTCGTTCATGGAAGGAGAAGTAGATAAATCATTCTAATTGTGCCTCAGAGAATGCGGTGGAAATCAGTTAAAATTAACACCAAAGATAGTCCTGAAAGACATGTGTTAAACAAACAGAATTACAGCTTTAGAGAGAAGGTATGGAAACAGAAGATGGAAAAAAAACGGCTTTACACCTATCGAACAGAAGTGAAATTTTAAGGCTGAGTCTCAGATCTTTTTGTACCCACTCACTCACTCTGAGCTCCACAGCCTACCTTGTATAACGGTAATCAGGAAAAGGAACTGATAAACAAAATGATTTCTTCTCCTTATCTGAAGCCTGAATGGGCTGGTCCAGTAGGTTCCCCAGCTGAAGCATCTTAAAGACTAAGAATGACCTCCCTGAAAGAATTTTAGAGCTATGCATTCCATTTTCTATCCAAAATTTTTAGGAAAAATTAATCATAATAGTAGCCTCCCTTGAGTTGTTCTTATTTGCCTGGCACTCTGTTTTTTGTGGGTTTTTTTTTTTTTTTACATATATGATCTCAATAATGCAAAAATGTTTGGTGTCAAATGCGACTAATAATTCCAGGATTACAAAGCTGGGAACCAGCAGAACAATGATCCAAATGCAACCCAGGCAGCTGGGCCCAGGCCTATGTTTTCAGACACCAGGGTTAATTTCCACGGGGACAGTTGCTTAGTGCTTTAGCTAACACCAAAGCATCTATTTCTACAGCTCCTGTTTTAAACTAAGGAAAACATTATTTCACACCCTGTTCAACACTGGGTTTTTAGTTTGTTGTCATTTAATTTTTGACTCAGTTCAGTTCTATAAACATCCATTGAGCAACTACTCTGTGTTCATCACAGTTATCATTGCTCTGAGAACACAGCATCTGCCCCAGATGAGCAAAAACATTGTGGGTAAAACACAATGTATAGAGAGGAAACAGACAGTTAAACACTTGCACTATATTACATCAGCAAATACAAGAAGACATAATACCAGCTGCATGTAGAACTCAAGAACACACACAGAGTAAGGAGCTGCATTGAAAAGTAGTGTTGATCTAAGGACAACTTATTGAGAAGTCTTTCTACTCTCAGCCATCGGCACTTGGAATGGTGCTTGGATGAGACATTCTCTTAGGCCTGGAAAAGGCACAAATCTTGAACAAGTCCTGAACAAAGTAAAGAGCTTTGAGTGCTTGAGCAGAATGTGCAAAGAGGAAGGGACAGAGACCCGGAGAAGAAAGAATAGAGGTGCACAGGAGAAAAGAAGCCATAAGAAGCAAAAAAAAAAAAAAAAAAAAAAAAAAAGCCAGAGTCTATCTACTTGTTTCTACTGATAAGGTTAGAAAGGCCAAGGTGGAGGGAACTGAAACTTACGGCTCTCCTTCACGGAACCATAGCGACTTTCAGTTTTCCTAATCTACTGACACCGTTCCTGTCTCTCTGTCAAATAAGACATCTTAAAGCAGTCTTTAACCTTCTAGGGATCACTCTGGCATCTAATTTATTGTTTTAAACCTGTAGAATTTTCCCTAACAAACTCTCATTTGCCCACATCCTTCTCTTCCAACAGCCATCCCTTTACTTTCATCTGGGCTATTGTTAATAGCTTTCTAACTGATCCACCTCTTTTCAGGGTCACTCCAAACCAATCCCAGTCCCTTCTACACAACACAAACAGACCACCTTCTCTAACGCATAGATCTCTAACGCATCATCACTGTTAGGACACCTCCAACATCATCCTTGCAAGCACTACTGTGTGTTTGCACTATGCCAAGTCCTTTATGTGCATCATTTCATTAATTTTCAAACACATATACATCAGCTTTATTCTTATTTTATAGATGATGAAACTGAGACTCGCATAGTCAAAAGTCATATAGCTTGGGGTGCCTGGGTGGCTCAGTGGGTTAAAGCCTCTGCCTTCGGCTTGGGTCATGATCCCAGGGTCCTGGGATAGAGTCCCGCATCGGGCTCTCTGCTGGGTGGGGAGCCTGCTTCCTCCTCTCTCTCTCTGCCTGCCTCTCTTGCCTACTTGTGATCTCTGTCTTCAAATAAATAAAATAAAGTCTTAAGAAAAAAAGTCACATAGTGTGTTAAAGACAAAACCAGCATTTGAATCCTGGTTTAACTCCAGTGCCCACCTTAGCCACTTTTCTACTTCCTGCTTCCCTGTTCAAAAACTTAGTTTGTAAGACAATAGGGAAATACTCACTGCTCCTTTTTACATGAAAAGCTTTCCTTTTAGACCTCTCTACCTATCTAAATTCTCCCCAAATTCCATTTCTTCCATGAAGACTTTTCTATGCATGAAATATGCTTAATACCTCTGTGCCCAACCAGATGGTGGTAACATCTGCTCCAAGAAGAGAAACAGAATAGTACAAGGGAGAGTATGTTTTTCTAATTGCTTTTTTTTATTTTGAAACAATCTTAAATTTGCAGAAAACTTGGAAGTATAGCACAAAGGTTTTTTTCCCTGAACCATTTGAAAGTAAGTCCGTTATCCTCAGCTTTACAGTATATTTCCTCTAAACAGGGGCATTGCCCTAAAAACCACAATAGGACCCTCCTGGTCAGAAATTAATGTTGATACCACCATTAAATCTTCAGACCCCATTCAACTTGGTTTCCCCCAATAACACTGAGCATAGTAAAAGCAACTGGGACAGAATCACAGGACTGGATTAATCGTGGATTTCTCTTTAGTTTCCTCAGTTTGAAATAAGCCTTTCCTTGACTTTCATGATCTGATACTTTTGAAGATTTTATGCCCATTATTATGTAGAAATGTTCTCAGTTTGGGTTTGTCTGATATTTTCTCATGATTAGAATCTGGGTGTGCTGCTTGGGCAAGGAGCATCAGAGAAAGCTACTGCGTTCTCAGTGTTTCCTCTCACAAGGGGCACTATTTTCAATATGTCCTGTGGCTGATGATGTTCACTATGATTACCTGATTGAGAAGGTGTCTGCCAGGCATCTTCACTGTTTTCTCTTCAAGTGCTTTGTAGGGGAGGCACTTTGAAACTTGATTATATCCCATTCCTCAAAAAACTTTTATTTGTATAGCTACTTATTTATATTAATATAGATTCATGGTTTCCCATTTTTATTCAATAGATTGACTATTATGTTTATGTCAATGCTAACTTTGTCCTATATTCGGCCAATGGAGGCTCCTTTAAGTTGACTTCTTGCTTTTTGACATGTTCCATTCATTAAAAAAATATATATATTTATTTATTCATGAGAGACAAAGAGAGAGAGAGAGAGACAGAAGCAGAGGGAGAAGCAGAAGCCCCTAGGAGCAGGGAGCCTGATGTGAGACGTGATCCCAGGACCCTGGGATCATGAACTGAGCTGAAGACAGATGCTTAACCAACCGAGCCACCCAGGGACCCCCCATTCATTTTTTTGAACTACTTTCTCTCACAAGAGGAATTTATCAACTCATCTTGTATTTCCCTTTTCCCAGCCCTGGAATTAGCTATTTTTCCAAAAAGTCCTGGTTCCTCTTAGTGGAAAATAGCATTTAGAAGCCAAGGTATAGGTACTAGGTGAGCTCACTAGTAGCAGAGCTAGGAAATATATGCATGCATATACATATATGTATACATTCTGATATTTAGATGAATATTTTTGTATCTACTTTCACTTTGAAAACCACAGTTTTATATTAATGCCTATTTTAATTTGGTTTTATTTTTGTCCTTTTCCTTGTTTATAAGTCCCTTCTTTGGCACTGAGAAACCAGCCTCCCATTATTCGAAATACATGTTCTTATTTGACTAATCTCTAGTATGGAACTCATTCCCATAAAATCCTGCTTTTGTGCGTGCACACACACACACACACACACACACACACACACACACATCAAAGGATCTCCTCACCCTATATAGGCTCTAAAACCTTGTGCCAAGCCACTATGACCCCATGTTGAAAGACTTCTTAATATGCTCAAGCTCTAACACCTAAGACAAGCTCTGAGTACGCATCCACAGGGTACTCTTCTCACTGCACATGGGTTCTAATACCAGTTACCTGGCCAAGCCCTCCTTGTGGACACCCTCAATGGCCTTGTCCTTGTTCTGGATTTCCACACCCCATGCCCAAATAAAGACTCCTACCTCACTCTACCCAACTTCTTTACTTTAGGGCTGAACAGTTCAGGAAGGGAAAGGAAGAAGAGAAAGAGGAAAAGGAAGCAGATATATACTTTGAAGCAAAATAAATCTGTCAGTCCTTAATGCTACTTAAGAGCTTCATGAACTCTGACAAGATACTGACTTTCTCTGAGCTCTTTTTCCTAAGAAGCCACATGGCATAATCCAAAAAAAAAAAAAAAAAAAAAAAAGGACTTTGGGGTTAGTTAGACCTGGGTTTGAAACTTGGTTCTGCCACTCTCGCAGGATATTTAGGCTGCATTCCAAAATACCACAGACTGGGTAACTTGTAAATAGAAGAAATTTGTTATCTCACCGTTCTGGAGACTTGGAGTCCAGGATCATGGTCACATTCTCATTAAGGGCCTTTTCCAAGTTGCAGACTGCCCACCTCTTACTTATCCTCACATGGTGGAAAGGATCTAAAGAGCTTTCTCAGCCCTCTTTTATAAAGGTACTAATCCCCTTACTGAGAGTTACTCTCCCTAGTTTTTATCATTTCTCACAGGCCAAATACCATCACATGGGTGTTGGGATTCCAACATGTATGTTTGGGACAGGGACACAAGCATTCAGACAATAGCTGCTGCTAACTAATTCTGTGACCTCTGACAAATCACTGACACTCATTTATAAGATAAAAGTTGTTGTGGGGATGAAGTGTGATCATATATGCAAAGCACCTGTCACTGGTAGGAATTTGGCTCTTACTATTGTTATCTGTAATGGAGATACCAAGGTGTCTGTTACAGGGTTGTTGTGAGGATTCATGATAAGAGAGGTAAACTACCTGGCATGCAATAAAGGCTTAGTATAATCGCTGTTATGTGCCACAAAGGAGATATGCATAATATTTCTGCCTTGTAGTTATTTTTTTACATATATTTTCTCAATAGGTTGTATTTTTTGAAAGCAGGAATCTTATTCTCATTTTCTATCTTCAGCAATGCCTGGTGGATTTCTTGGCATGTATTTTTTCACTAAATTAACAGAGTTTTAAATCACCAAGATTAAAATTTGGGAGTCTTGTTCTGTAGGCAATTTGTGGTAATTATACATTTGAGGGTATGGTAGAGACATCAAAAGTGTTGTTAAAAAATTAATTGGATAGTTCTGTATAAGATGAATGAGAATAGGAATTGAAAGTGGAGATTTAGAAATTGTTTATTTGATCAACTATATAGAATCTTCCACCTTTGCATATTTGTTATATTTGCTGCCCAAGCGAGCACAGAATTTCTTTTTTTCTTTTTTCACACTTGCATGTTTATAATGTGGTTTCAAAGAATCGGGGTTTGGTGCAGCAAGTACTATTTGTTTTAAACATGGGTGGAGAAATGTTTTTGTTTGTAATGTCTGGGTGAACAGGGGCATGGGGACTGGTACTGAGCAGAGAGTAGCATAAAATCACTGAGTCACAAAACAGGTGGACAAGGGGATCTAGCAAGAAAATAAGAAGTGTCCTAGCAATCCATTTCCATTTGGTCTAAGGACCTGGTGTGAGATGGTCACTTAAGATGTCAACACCCAAGTGAAAAATGCAAACAGCTGAAAAGCTAGCAAAACTCTTCTTCATCCAGTTCAACCCTTTTTCCTCTGTATGAGCCTCTTCTTGTAGAATAAAGGAGAGAGAATGAGAATGAATGAGCATTGACTCTAAGGCCCCTGGCCCTTGAGCCTCTTCTCTCCACCGATTACTAAGTTAGTTTATTGCATTATACAAAGACTGTCCCTGTCCACAGGGGCCATTCCTCTGTACCCCTTGAGAGATCAGAGGCCTTGCAGAGTACTGTTAATTCATCTCCAGCTTGTGAAAGCTTTGTATTGCTTCCTAGCACATACTGCACTAGAAGTTAGGAAGTCTGAGAAATTCAAGTTTGAGAACATAGTAGCTTTGTCCCTCTGAGGGACACTATAAATCAGGTTAATGATACCAAACGTCATAAATGGTGGAGTCTAGCAAGCACTGTCAAACAAGCATCATTTCTTTTATAATTATAGTGTTCTCTCCATTTCACTGTGCAATGATTTAGAACCAGAGCATTGCCAAAAGTACATCTGGGAACCAGGATATTTTTTTGGTCCAAATCATCAGCAATAGAAAGGCCTAGTGTAGAAACCTGTGTTTATGAGACTACAAATATCCCATTTTGTCACTTCCTCTAAATGACTCAGAGCATGATGTCTGTGGTTGTGAAGGATTTATACTAAGATTTGTCTAGGCCTTAGAAATATAAACAGAGCAGAATACATAAGCTTGCTTGTATCTCCACACTTGGAAAATTTGAATGACTTGGGATACTGACAGTGGAGAAAGTCCGTTCTACTGATCCTATAAAATGATAATGATGGAACATGACCAGAAATCTGAAGACTGCATATTTATAAATCTAAATCCTCTGCCTTAGAAGGGCATGATTGTAGGATATTATGGTCGTGAAGCAGTGGGGGTTTGTGGGTAGGCTGGTATCATCATCCTGAGACTGAATTTACAGATGAGACTTATCTAGTTCATTTCTTCTACCCAGTTACCTATGTGTGCTTGAGGGGAGAGGAAATAAATGCTTTCAGCAGGAGAAGTATAAAACTTGGATAATCTATCAGTTGGGAAATCACTGCCTGGATAATTAGTTAAATTTCTTATTGATCTTAGGTTATGTGTATGTAAACATTAAATGGTTTAGAAACAGGTATCATTGATAGTAGAGCTATGGTGTAAGAAGACCATACCAACATGGGGGCAAAAAGAAATTTCAGCTGACCTTTAATGGGATACAATTCCCCAAAAGTGTAATGTGTTAAATAAGGCCTGAATATTGATTTTTATGACACTATAGTAGTCAAGTCTCTGAGGCAAGGGGACCTTACATACATTTAGAAAAAGTGTGTCAATGTTAGGCAATATGGTAAAACTTCTTAGGCCACTATAGTTTGAAAGAAATTTTCATCAATTTCACTGACTTACACTTTGCCTTAAAGTTTTGCTTGCTTGACAATATTGTACCTTTTTCCTTTTGAGCCAGTGTGCAGGGTATGTTTACTGACACCTTTAGGCTCATGATGAAGTGTGACCTTTGGGATGAACAGCCATAAGTGTTCAAGACTTGCAATATGTATTGCTAGGATCAAACACACTGGTAGAATAATTTGCAATAGCTCCTCTTCAGTCTGACAGAGTCTTGCTTCAAAACTATTCTTAACCTCCTTGCTGCTGATCTTTTTCCAAGATGACTTACTGTCATGACTTAGCACATGATCGGTCCATCCTATGAAGATAGTTGGCCATTTGCTCTGAGTAGGCATAGAAGAATAAACATTTTGTATTTAGGTATTTTGAGTTTCTAGGTTCCTCTGAAGGATAAAAGTAATCAATTTGCATTGATTTACATATTTTAGTACCAAAAGCTTAATTTATTTTTTATTTAGTAGATAGTTAAAGAGGTAGGGTATTCAACATTCCAGTTGTGGAGAAGAAAATAGGCAAATGAAGAAGTAAAAAAGTTATAGATTGTAGCAAATGTTGTGAAAGAAATAAATACGATTAAATAGAATGGGATTCTTTGAAAGTTCAGGAACGGTCACCTGAAAAATATAATAAGACTATACCCTGTCATGCAAAGGTCTCAAGAAAATGTTCAAGGCAATGATCGTCATAAGGACAAAGGCAGATTTACCTAGCTGTGCTTAGTTGTTTGGAGAGGAATAAAGCTAGTATGGCTAGATTATAAAGTAAACAGAAGGGAGAGCAGTAAGATATGAGTCTGAGAGATGCTAACCCTGGGAAAGTTCATACAAGGCCCTGAGGAAAAGATGAAAGTTTGGAGCTTTGTGCTGAAGACAGTAGGAAGCCACTAAATGTAAGAGATATGTGATCTAAAGAAAAGCTGATCAGCACCTATTTTGTATTTTATATGTATTAGATACTGTATTCTTCCAATAAAGTAAACTACAAAAAAAGAATGTTAAAGTCATAAGAGAAAATGCATTCACAGTACTGTAGAATCTTTATGAAAAAAGAAAAAAACTGCATATGAGTAAACACAGTTCAAACCTGTGTTGTTCAAGGGTCAACTGTCCCAGACTTTAGAAGCTTGCAAGAAGGCTCTTCCAGAGCCAGAATTCAGACCTCCAAGAAAGGGCCCTCTTTGGCTGATCCTGGTATCCCAGGAACTTTGAGCAGACACCCTACAGAGCTGAGATCAAACCTATGAGGATGAAGGGATTTGCTCCCAGATGGTTCTGGGCACTCTGAAGTTGCACAATAGTACTGATAGGGTAGGAAAACCTGCAGATCGAGTCCAGCTGCTGCTACTAGAAACTACTGATGCAGTCACAGACCTAAGGAGCAGCAGCTCCATTTAGTAAGGAGTAAATGAAAGCTGCACCTATCTCTTCCTCTCATATCCTATTAGTCTAACAGATATAAACAGGTTTCATAATAAATATGACTGGGGCTCCTGGGTGGCTCAGTGGGTTAAGCCTCTGCCTTCAGCTCAGGTCATGATCTCAGCATCCTGGGAATGAACCCCGCATTGGGCACTCTGCTCATCAGGGAGCCTGCTTCCCTCTCTTTCTCTGCCTGTTTTCTACCTACTTGTGATCTCTTTGTCAAATAAATAAATAAAATCTTAAAAAAAAGAATAAATATGACCAATTCTTGGTTAGCTGCAACTCAGCTGGTGGGAGTAGAGATGCACCAATACTATTTAAGGATTACCTATATACTTCTACCACCCAAGACGTCTTGGGCACTACCTTCCTTTCCAGAGAACAGGGAGACTGCCCATTAATCTGGCAGCTGATTAACTACAGTACAGTTAAGTTCTTTTAGGATACTCTGCTGGCTGCACCCAAGTTTCACCACTTATCCCTACCTCCAAAAGCAAAGAATATTGTTATGGGTCAAAGATAAAATGTAGCCCTCAAAGAGTTACAAATGTAAAGGGGCAGATAAGGAACCACAGGTGGGACTTCACAGGAGCAAAAGTTCTTTAAATTATCCTGTCTTATTGGGGAGGGTATGTGTTATCGTGAGTGCTGTGAAGTGTGTAAACCTGGCGATTCACAGACCTGTACCCCTGGGGATAAAAATACATTATATGTTTATAAAAAAAAATTGGAAGGGGAGGCGAACCATAAGAGACTATGGACTCTGAAAAACAACCTGAGGGTTTTGAAGGGTCGGGGGTGGGAGGTTGGGGGAACAAGTGGTGGGTAATAGGGAGGGCACGTATTGCATGGAGCACTGGGTGTTATGCAAAAACAATGAATACTGTTATGCTGAAAAAATAAATAAATTTAAATACTGAAAAAAAATTATCCTGTCTTTCCCCACACTTGCAGGATCTGGCAGGACGAGGGGAAGGACATATGGAGAAAGGTGACTTAGTAAAGTTTGTCTTCAGGCCTTAGCAGGAAAGGGTCTTATTCTCCTTCCATGGTCCAAGTGCTAATCTCAAGGTCCAGGATCAGATATGGTCCTGCAACAGAGAGCCTAAGCAACATACCATTGACCTTGTTTTCAGCTGGGTCTTGTGCTAAAGAAAGCAAAAGGAGTTTGACATTCAGAAATGGTCCCTCTCAGTTTGCCAAAGTCTGAGTCCAGGTAAGAATCTGAGAAGAGGGGCACCTGGGTGGCTCAGTGGTTTAAGCTGCTGCCTTCGGCTCAGGTCATGATCTCAGGGTCCTGGGATCGAGTCCCGCATCGGGCTCTCTGCTCGGCGGGGAGCCTGCTTCCCTCTCACTCTCTCTGTCTGCCTCTCTGTCTACTTGTGATCTCTCTCTGTCAAATAAATAAATAAAATCTTAAAAAAAAAAAAAAGAATCTGAGAAGAGACCTCTAGCTTATAGTAGAGCACGATTTTTTTTTTTCCTAGAGTGTGTTCATAGCAGTGGCACTTTTGTATGTGTCACTGTCACTAAGCTGGGACTATACTTCCCAGAATTCCATCCAGTTCTGAGTTCGGATTGACCAAAGAAATTGTTGAAGATAAGACATATAATAAATAAATAAAATAAATAAAAGCTGATAATAAATGGAATTAAACTATATAGTATAAATTATATATTTTATATATAAATATATATTATATTTTATATAAATAAATAAGTTGAATTAAACTATATAAGTAATAGTTTAATTCAATTTATTATCAGCTTTTATTTATATTTATATATATATTTATATATTATACATAATCTAAATTATATAGTTTAATTCAATTTATTATCAGCTTTTATTACTTGTAAGTTCAAATAAAAATGGAATTTATCATTTTAGCCACATTAATTACCGTTATTCTGCCATGTAATTGAGAAATAAGTCCTTCAGATTTTGTTGTCCTTCCAATTCACTCTTTTGTAATCTACTCAGAAGTGTTAAGACATGTTTCACATTAATCATTGTTTTTATATTGACCTAATTATATACTGAGTATACATAGTAACATATTCTGCTAAAAGCCATGGAGATAGAGTGATATTTCTATCCCTGTGCCATCTAAGACCCTGAAGCCATAGGCAAAACCTCTACTAAGCAATTAACATTTGTTTACTTTGTAACCAACCCCAGTCTTCCAAGCCTTAGTAAATAATCTGCTTCTATTCTGTTTATGAATTTCAACTTACTTACATATATGTGCTGCCTTGTTTGGTCCAATTTGCCACTTGAAAATGTGGTTGTTTTAGTAGCTAGGGGGGGGAGATTTCTTCATAAACCACAGGACCATATCTGTTTAATTTGAAAGGATTTGGAAAAAGGAAAGAGGCATTTTGTTTAAAAAACTGTTTTCGTATTTTGTGATCGAGGTATGCAGATGAAAGGAATAAAGTCTGATTTTTAAAGCAACAGTCTGCTTCTTACAGCAGATGATCAGAAATGCCGACTGAAATTCTTCACTGGACCATTTCATCATCTGCAGCATGACAGACTTTCACATAATCCCAGTGGTCTGCAGATGTGCATAAAGGCAACTCCTTATAAATAAAAAGAATATTTCAATGTACCTACTCTTTCCCAATTTTTTAAAAGATTTTATTTATTAATTTATTTGACAGAAATTACAGGTAGGCAGAGAGGCAGGCAGAGAGAGAGGAAGGGAAGCAGGCTCCCTGCTGAGCAGAGAGCCCAATGTGGGGGTCAATCCCAGGACCCTGGGATCATGACCTGAGCCGAAGGCAGAGGCTTTAATCCACGGAGCCACCCAGGCACCCTTTCCCAATTTTTTAAATGAAAGTTTATTATAGGGACACCTGGGTGGCTCTGTCGGTTAAGCATCAGAATCTTGATTCTGCTCAGGTCATGATCTCAGAGTCGTGAGATTGAACCCTGCATTGGGCTCTGTGCTCAGCAGGGACAGTATTTGAGATTCCCTCTCTCCCTCTCCCTCTGTCTCTCTTTCTCTCACACACTCTCTCTTTGTCCCTCATATAAATAAATAATCTTAAAAAAAAGAAGAGTACATGCTGTATGCCAAATATGGGAATAGAAGTTATTTTTAGATAAGGGTCAAGTGGTCTTTTATGAGTATTTGATATTGCACTCTTAGACACTTATTCTAGGGAAATGAAAATTTATGTCTACACAAAAGGCTGTACAGGGGTGTCTGGGTGGCTCAGTAGGTTGAGCTCCTGATTCTTGTTTTCAGCTCAGGTCATGATCTCAGGGTCATGAGATCAAGCCCCTTGTGTACTCCATGCTGGGTATGGCCCCAGCTTTAGATTCTCTCTCTCCTTCTCTTCCTCGACCTTCTTCGCGTGCGCGCTCTCTCTCTTTCTCAAAAAAAAAAAAGGGAGGACACATCTGAGTAGCTCTGTTGGTTGAGCATCTAGCTCTTGGTTTTGGCTCAGTTCATGATCTCAGGGTCCTGGATCAGGCCAGTATCATGCTCTGCAGGGAATCTGCTTGAGGATTCCCTCCCTCTACTTCTCCCCCAACACACACACACACACACACACACACACACACACACACACACACACACACTCACCACCTAAAAACTGGTGAAATATCCTGATTATAATATTGTACTAATAAGTAAAGGATACATAGGACCTACCTGTCCATTTTTCCCCAAATTCTTGTGAATCTATAAGTATTTGAAAATTAAAACTTCATAAAGTTAATCTGCATAGACAGGTAGAGCCATATCAAACCAAAAATCTGCAAAGCAAAAGAATCAACAAAGTGAAAAGGCAACCTACACAATGGGAGAAGATGTCTGCAAACTATATGTCTGATAAGGGATTAATATCTAAAGTATAAGGAACTCCTATAACTCAATAGCAAAAAAAAAAATTAAAAAATGAGTAAGAAACTAGACATTTCTCCAAAGATGACACTAATCATCAGGTAAATACAAATCAAAACCACAATGAGACATCACACCACAATGAGACATCACTTCACATCTGTTAGGTTGACCATTATCAAAATAACAATATAGCAAGTGTTTGGTGAGAATGTGGAGAAATTGGAATTCTTGTACACTAATGGTGAGAATGTAAATTGGTGCAAGCACCATGGAAAACAGTATGAAGTTTCCTCAAAAAACTAACATTAGAACTAATATCATCCAGCTTCCCACTTCTGGGTATATATCCAAAGGAACTGAAATCAAGATCTTGAAGAGATATTTGTACTTCCATGCTCATTACAGCATTATTCACAATAGCCAAGAAGTGGACCACCTAAATGTCCAAGAAGTGGAGACCACCTAAATGTCCAGTGGACAAATGGATTAAAAAAAATGTGGTTAGTGCATACAATGGAATGTCATTCAGCCATAAAAAGAATATCGTGGCATTTACAACAACATGGATGATTCTGGAAGACATTATGCTAAGTAAAATAGGCTAGTCACAGAAGGATAATACTGCATGATTCCACTTACATAGGAGAATTTTAAAATGGTCAGCTTCATGGGAACAGAGTAGAATGGTGGTTGCCAGAGGCTGGGAGGAGAAATAAGGGAATTGCTGTTTAATCTATATAGAGTTTGAGTCATACAAGATGGAAATGTATAACATTGCATTTTTACTTAAAAGTAAACTGCCCAGGGAAGCCTGGGTGGCTCAGTTTGTTAAGCGTCTGCTTTCAGCCCAGGTTACCATCCCAGGATCCTGGGATTGAGTTCCACATGAAGCTCCTTGTTTAGTGGGAAGCCTGCTTCTCCCTCTGCCTGGACTTATGTTCTCTCTCTTGCTCTCTCTCTCTCTGACCAATAAATAAATAAAATCTTTTTCAAAAGATAAAAAATAAATTTCCCAGATGTAGCCCTCTGCAGATATTTCTGAGAATTCCCAAGGAAGTTTGCCTGCCTCATGCCCCCTCTCCAACTAAACTGACTTATCCATAAATATTTTTGGTCATTGTCACCACTTTCCATGATGCAAAATTGTACAAGTCAATGCTCTGGTTCTATTTTAAGATTGCCATAAGGGAATTATAATTCAGAAAAGGAAATTTTAATTTGATCAAATTTGTGGAGCTTATCCCAAGTCCTTTGGATTCACTTTGCCACAGGACTACTTTACCATTTACTACTATCAGTCTCTCCCAGCAATAATGTCATTAAACCCCAGTCTGTAACTGGTCTGTTCCAGAGTCTGCTCCAGAACAGAGAAGGGAAGGGAAGCTTTGATTCTTTTCACTGATTTCTATACTCTCCTAAGACTTTGCCCAAACCAACATAAATAAGAAATAACTTACCCATAGGGTATTCTGTTTTACAAACCAGATGTGACCAACCTCTCTATTACTATTAAAGTTGAAAAATACATTATATGTTTATTAAAAAAAAATTTGGAAGGGGAGGCGAACCATAAGAGACTATGGACTCTGAAAAACAACCTGAGGGTTTTGAAGGGTCAGGGGTGGGAGGTTGGGGGAACATGTGGTGGGTAATGGGGAGGGCACGTTTTGCATGGAGCACTGGGTGTTGTGCAAAAACAATGAATACTGTTACACTGAAAAAATAAATAAAATGGAAAAAAAAGTTGAAATTAAATTGTTAGAACAATTTTCTTAAAACTTCTGTTCCAGATCATGGGCCCCAACAGTAAATTAGGGTCTATGGTCTTTCTAAATCTTACCTGTAAATTTCCAATTCTAATACCAATGCCAAGTCCCATCCCAAGGGGGCACCCAGAGCACTGGGCAATGGTGCCCATTTCCCATCCTCCAGGACCTACTGCAGCTCCACACATAGACACACACAACATATTGTCCCGGTCGTTAATCCCTTGTAATCTCAGGTCTTCAGGCAAGTAGAAAGCATTTACTCCTAGTGTAGTAAGTGATAATTCTTTCTTAAAATGTTACTATAAAATTGCCTGGGCTTCTTCAAAGTCTTTTTTTTTTTTACTTCTCCCTCTCTCCCTCTTCTTTCCAGTTTTCTCCCTTTTACTCAGGAAACATCTAAATCCTTAGATAAATAAAAGCAGTGTATTCCTGATTATTTTCTGTAGGTACAAGTACTGCTATAAATGTTTTTTTAAAGATTTTATTTATTTATTTGACACAGAGAGAGAGAGATCACAAGTAGGCAGAGAGGCAGGCAGGGAGAGAGAGGGGGAGGGAAGCAGCCTCCCTGCTGAGCAAAGAACCCGATGCCAATGCTGGAGCTCTATCCCAGGACCCTGAGATCATGACTTGAGCCAAAGGCCGAGACTTAACCCACTGAACCACCCAGGTGCCCCAAGTACTGCTCTAAATTTTTAAAAGCTTTTTCTTGTTGAGTAAATTTCTTGTTGAAAAATTCTTTTGTTACTTATAAAATTTTCTTAACATTGTGCTCTGTTCTGCCTCCCCTCTGTATTTTTTCTTCGCTTTTCCAAATTTAATCTCAGTATCACTGTATACATCATAAACACCATGGAATTTAATATTAAATATTTTATTGGCTATATGGAACATCTTTTTTTTTTCCCTTTTTATTTATTTATTTTTTTTCAGCGTAACAGTATTCATTCTTTTTGCACAACACCCAGTGCTCCATGCAAAACGTGCCCTCCCCATCACCCACCACCTGTTCCCCCAACCTCCCACCCCTGACCCTTCAAAACCCTCAGGTTGTTTTTCAGAGTCCATAGTCTCTTATGGTTCGCCTCCCCTCCCCAATGTCCATAGCCCGCTCCCCCTCTCCCAATCCCACCTCCCCCCAGCAACCCCCAGTTTGTTTTGTGAGATTAAGAGTCATTTATGGTTTGTCTCCCTCCCAATCCCATCTTGTTTCATTTATTCTTCTCCTATCCCCCTACCCCCCCCATGTTGCTTATGGAACATCTTTTAATATTAAAATCTCATGGCTATAATTTTAATCAAGTACCATCTTATAGTTTCTTTTTTTATTCTTTTGTTATCTTGGCATTTAAAAATAATATGCCCTGATCTAGTTTAAGAATCTAGTAAATTTGGTGTTAAACATTTCTCTAAGTACTATATAAAATATGTAATTTAAGGAACAGTCTGAATCTTCAAAATTCTGTTTGTTTTTTTTTCTTTCTTTTTAAAATGCAATTGAAGAGTAAAAAGACCACATATTACTCAATATTGTTAATTACCTTAATTATTAATGGAGAAGTCAATTTTTAAAGATATGTATATAAGACTATAATTTGTTACTTGCAAAAAGTATAGAAAGTTAAAATTTTATAATATGCTTAACTATTTTTCTATTTACTATACATATTTAGGCACCTACCATGAACCAGGAATGTGCTTAGAATGAATGGGGTGTAGCTGCTGTAGAACTTGGCCATGGGCATCACCTGGGAATTCATTAAAAATGTAAATCCTTAGATCCCACCCCCAGGCTACAGAGTCAGGAACTCTGGGAGTGAGATTAATAAACTCTTCAAGCTGATTCTGACCTATGCTAAATTTGAGGACACTGATTCATATGAAACAATCAACTACTATGTAGTGTAGAAAGTATTACATTAAATCTGTCTACAAAATACTCTAGAAAAAAGAAGAAACATCAAATAACTGGGGAAATTCAGGAAAACTGTAGAAAAGTAACATCTGAGCCAACTTTGGAGCTGAGTAGGATTTTACTTGTTAATTAAATAAATTTTTGTACAGTACATACTATCCTAGTCACTCTGCCAGACTGAGAGAGTTTAATAAACAATAGTTCAATAAGTCATTGAGCAATAACTCAGAGGCAGATTTACCAGGAAGCAGAAGCTTCAGGCTTCCTCACTTGTCTAGGACTCTTTCAATGCCCCATCTCTACTTTGTAATTATACAATATTAGGAGAATGCATAATTTTGACTCTTTTTCTTACAGTGGGCCCCCAAATCATATATGTCTCACAGCCCCCCCCCAAAAGAAAACTACCCTCAAAATCACATTTGCTATGTTTGGAGGAACAAAGGAGATAGTAAGGAAGCAAGCCAGGACCTTCCAGCAAAGGAAACCACATATGTCAGGGGTTGGAGGCAGAGTGTTAAGTCTGTCAGTATGCCTGGAGCAGGGGTAAATGAGGGGGATGTGATGCTGACAAGATGCATTACCACAGGCCTTGGATGTACTGCCAAGGGGTTTGGACTTTATCCCCTATACAATAAATTATGTTAGTGATTTCTCAGTAGGTACCTGCATTTAACAAAGGTAACTGTAGGAACTAAGGAAGCAAACAGATTGAAGAAGGGAGAGACTAGTGCCAGGGATATCAGTCAGGAACATAATGAAATAGACCAAGAAGGAAATGTTGAAGGTGTAGGTGCAGGTAATGGGAGTAATTTGAGGGAGATACTTGCGAGAGAATCTACTTAGGGACCATTTGAAAGATAGACCAGGAAGAGATATTAAAGGTGACTTGGATTTATACTTTGGGTGATTTTGGATGCATTATAATGTGAATAATAAACCTCTCAGCTCAAAAAATATATGGAGGAGCAGTGGGTTTTATGGAGAAAATAATGTGCTCCATTTCAGTAAGTTGTTTTACTACAGTTATTCGTCTATCGTTCTGAAATACATATATATCATTCTAAATAACTGCTTTTTGAAAAAAGCTACACAGTGAAAGAAAAATTACTTATACACAGCCTAGTACTTTATAAGTATACAATATCATTATTCTAAAAATTATTATATTCTATAGTCATTAATTAAATCACTATTTCTTTCTAAAAAAATGAAATGGGATTTAAAAGCCTGTCTTGCTGATAAAATATGGAACCAAACAGACTAAAATAACACCATCTTTGGCTAGAAAAATTGTCCTCAAACATCCACAAAAAGCTTCTAGGATGAAAAGGTCAGAAGACTCCCCAGCTGTATTATAAAATAGAAGGTAGCAGAATAGGTAAGGAGAAGAAGGAACAGTACACTCTTGCTTGGGTCCAGGTGGAGCATGGGGATTCATGGACAAAAGTCTGAAGTTCCATATCAGAGATAAACATGACAGGAGCAGTGAGTTATATCTGCAATCCACATCAAAGAACACTAACCAGATTTGATGCTTTGATATAATTATACAGATTAGACATTTAGCAAAGCATAAAGCAGCATGATGTCTCAAGATCATCTAAATATCCCTAAAGGATTGTTCACCGAGATTGTTCAGAAAGAGAAAACTCTCCAAGGACGAGGGACATCTGTTTTAGTTGCATGAGCTTTGCAGTGCTATTAGATTTCATGACTTGCTCATTGCCATTTAATAGGAAAGCTGTTGCCAAGGCACCTCACCTGTCATTGAGAACTCTGCTTGCTGGGCCATGGCACTGCTAACCACAACAGAAAGAAGCAGTGGATGCCCCAGAGTTGCCAGTTCTCAGGCCAACTCAATATCCACCAGAGTTCCTTGTTGGGACTTATGAGCTGATACACCTGGGACTCTGACAGTACATCCTGACAACTTTTCTACACTTAGGACTGAGAATATTTCTCTCTTTCCCTGGATTTATCTCATGCCTGGTGGAAGTTAATTCCCCTGTCTCCATATTTTTTATGACTCTGCAAACTAAAGTTGATTTTAGATATTAACACTTTTCGCCGCATGTTTAATTGGCAAATGGTCAGGAATTTTACACAGTGATAGTAGAGGCAGGGGAGGAAAATTGTTTAATGAGTATAGACGAGTGTTGGAGATCTGTTTCACAATAATGTGAATATATTTAACACTACTGAACTATATACTTACAAATGGTTAAGGTCATTTAAAAATTCTCATTATATATTATGCCACAAGAAACTCAAGGTCCCTAATGGGTACCTTAGGTCTTCAAGACCCCTCTAACTTGTTTTTGTATTATTTCTGGGCTTGGTTCTTCTTGGTCTTTAACTGTATATTTGTCAAACAGAAATGCATATTCAACTGACAGGCATACTGTTTGAAGCTGAGTTAAAAGAATTGTGTATCTGCCACTGTACCAAGTTAGGTAATTCATAAACCAAACCCCTTGATGTGGTGCAAGAAAGTAATACTTAATGATTTCGAACCCAAAGCCAGTACCTGTCCATTCTTCAGTGTTCCTCATCATGGAGAAAAACAAAAACATAAATGACTTCAAAGAGCAGGTAGATGAGCATTTCTGTTTTGCTTCGGAACATAGGTGTTTTTTTCTCTAATGCAATACATGTATTCCAGAACACTTTGCATTCTACAAAATTATGCTACACGTGACAGGGCTTGTGAGAAACTTTGGATTTACCACATACCACGCAAACCTATGCAACTTTATATACAGAATGCTAACAACAAAAACTAATACATAGTTTAAAAGGTATATTAAATTCCTAATGAATAACCACTGTCATTAATATAAGCATTTGTTGCAGGAAATAACAGTAGCTTGATGGAAAGGGGTGACAGGAGGGCTGAGACCACTGAGCTTTGTAGCAGAAGGGCAACATTTTAAAGGATCGGCAAAAACTGAAGTGTATTTCCAACAAATGCCAGTGACCAAATAGAGCCAAGAGTGAAAACATGGAATGAATGGGATTTTTGAATATTCCCGAGTTCCTTTGTGCCTTGCTGTGCTCCTCTGCAGTATTACACTTTATGTTCAACTCCTGATGCTTGGCAGCATCAAAGATTAATGCGCTGGGGAAAGCTTGGATAAACCAAGGCAAATTCGGTATTATTTTGACATTACCCTGCATGACCACTATAGATTGAATGTTTGTATCCCTCCGAAATTTGTATGTTAAAACTTAATCTTTAAGATAGTAGTATTAAGAGGTAGGGCTGTGGGAATGTTGGTTAGGTGATGAGGGTAGAGGTCTCATAAATGGGACTTAGTGACCTTATAAAAGAAACCTTAGAGAGCTCTTCTGCATCTTCTGCCATGTGAGGACACAACAAAAAGATGACATTATAAAGCAGGAAGCAGGGCTCTCACCAGACATCTAATCTACTGGCACTTTGATCTTGGACTTCCTAGCTTCCAGAATTGTGACAAATTTCTCTTGTTTATAAGCCACCTACTCTATGGTATTCTGTTATAACAGCCTTAACAGATTAAGACAATAATCATGCTGAAGCAATGTTGAATTATCAAAATGCACATTATCACAGAACAGAGTTGTCTGCATTTGAATATTTTCTAAAAGTTTATATAATGTGTATGTTTGATTCAGATTTGACAAATTGGGAATGAACTTGGTTCCTATCCCTGCATCAACACCTGTATACACTTTTTTTGCAGCCAGATGAGTTTTCCTCTAAAACTTTCTCTAAGAGTCACTGAAAATGAGTTTTTGATTACATACTGCTAAGGGTTTCTTGATGTGCAAAGTAAGAGAAAATTTCATTATCTTCAAAACTATCTGAAAGAGCAGTCCCTAAATGCAGAGGACTTTCATAAAGCATAGTCATCAGACCAACTACTTCAGAAGTACCCAGTGAACTTCTTAAAAATACAAATTCCCCTGTGCCAACCAAAAACTCCTGAAATCAGCATTCCTGCCAGTAGGTCCCAAGAACCTTTATTTCATCAAAACATTCAGTTAAGTCTGATGCTCTTTAAAGTTTGGAAAAGAGTAATGCCATGGTTTCCTGCTACATAATACGAGTGGACATAGTGCGGATAGTTGTCTAAGAATGTATCTTTCAAAGCCTGTGCTGCTAAGAATCTGACACAACCTCATGACAGGCACTGAGGCAGGAAAAGCATTGGAAGAAGAGACAGGCAGATGCTACCTGATACTGTTAGGGTATACTACGCCTAAGACATTGATTTTCAGTGTGCATCTAACCCCTGACAGGGCACTGAGGTCTTCTGTTCAAGTCTTTAATCCATTTTGAGTTGATATTTTACATATGGTTTAAGATGGAGGTCCAGTTTCATTCTTTTGTATGTAGCAGTCTAGTTTTCCAGCACCATTTCCTGAAGAGACTGTCTTTTCTGCATTGTATATTCTTGGGCCCTTTGATATTAATTAATTGACCATATATGCATGCGTTCATTTCTGAGCTCTCTGTCCTGTTACATTGATCTATCAGTCTATTTTTATGCCCATACCATACTGTTACAGCTCTGTGATATAGTTTGAAATCAGGGAGTGCGCTACCTTCAGTTTTGTTGTTCTTTCTCAAGATTGCCTTAACTTGGAAATGTTTTGTGGTTCCAGACAATTTTAAGATTGTTCTTTTTCTGTGAAAAATGTCACTGGAATGTTAAAGATTACACTGTATCTGTAGATGGCTTTGTGTAGTATGGACCTTTTAACAATACCTTAACCCAGGAACACAGCATGTGTTTCCATTTATTTGTGCCATCTTCAATTTCTTTCATCATTGTCATAGTTTTCACTGTGCAAGGCTTTTACCTCTTTGCTTAAATTTATCTCTAAGTATTTTATTCTTTTTGATACAAGTGTAAATAAGATTTTCTTAATTTCTCTTTCTGATAGTTACTAGTATATAGAAATACAACTTTTTTGCATATTAATTTTATATCCTGAAATTTTACTGAATTTATTTACCAGATTTTTGGTGAAGTCTTCAGGGATTTCCATGCATAATAGCATGTCATATGCAAATGGAGAGTTATGCTGCTGCTTTTCTGATTTGGATGACTTTTATTTCCTTTTCTTACCTAAATACAACTTTTTAATAGTGCTCAAGAGTTAAAGTCATACAAATAAAACTAGCACTTCAGGAATTAATATTCTTGTTGGCTTAAAAATCTTAATCAGCTGAACATTTCAAAATTTTTAATTATTCAATTAATAGTTCCTTAAGTCTGAAATAACCACAGTTGGCCATCAGTATGACTAATCTTTCTAGTTCTTTGCCTTCTCACTGCTACAGCCATTCTTGTCCCAGGTAGATGATTTACTCTAAGAGGGGTGGAAGTGAGGTTGTAAGGGCAAGCAGTCATTCATACCTCCAGTCCCATGAAGAATGCACGAAATAACATGACTAGATGTTTTTTGTTCCAGTTGAACTAGAAATAAGAGTAAGACAGATACCATTTCTATTAATATCTAAAGAAAATCTTACCTGAATGAAACCCAGTTCCTATTAAACCTAGAATAAGTCATTGTTTAGCTAGAAAGAGTACCCAGGAAAGCAAGCACTTAGATTTACCAATACACATCTAAAACATCTATTAACTCCAGTGTGTTCAGTCTCAAAAACTTCCAAATGTCCCTGTGCCTTGTTCCTATAAACATCCATCTCTCCTCAGTCATGACACTTGCAAAAAGATCAATAAAAGAAGAATTTCATGGTACCCATTTGACCACCAGAAATAGAAAGGAAGACAATAAATAATGAATGTAATGACAATCCTCTGGAGCCCAGGCCAGCTGATAGGAGCATACATTTATTTAAAGGGATGAAAAGGAGACACATTCACAATCCCAAAGCCATTGAGCTCAAAGAGTATTTAATACAAGGTTCTTTGACTTGTCAGTTGATACCAACAAAGCCCAGTGTCCCTCTGTTGATTATGGAGTAGGCCACCAGAACATGGAATTCATTTCAGCTTTAGAAGGCTGGTTGGCTATATTGATGTGTGTTTATCACTGTTGTTTTTTCCTGGACTTTAGAGATTATCCAGTGTGGGAAAGATGGAGAAGGAGGTCAACAACAATAAAGTAAAAAACAGAACCAGGGCCATACCACTTTGGAAAGCCTCCCATTATACACTGGGAATATATATGGTTTATTCAAATGCAGAGTACCTTGGATGCAAGACAGAATAGAAGCAACAGCTTGGTCATTTAACAAGGAAGGCAGCATAGAAGAGACGTCTAATTCGGTACCCAAATAACTACTGTGGAAAAACCAGAATACCAGAAATACACCATTTCTTCAAGCCTGTGTCCTTCAAATTTGGAAGAGTTTCAGGGATATAAGAAAAACATACTGCAAATAAATCTGTCTTCAGATATTACAGAGAGTACATGAACTGTTTTTTTGAAAAATTTTTCTAAGGATCCAAATTCATCAATAAATGATTAGTGTCCACATGCAGTGGAATAGATCTATGTGTATTTACTTGAAAAATGTCCTTGATACATTACCTAGAGAAAAAAAATCAAATACCTAACAGTTCTACTTATTAAGTAGTTAGGTCTGAAAAACTTAATAGTGGTATTCTCAAGGCATTTCTCCCATGGTGCCCCATGGCACCAACTGTTTAGGAAATACAGCATGGGATATATACCTGGGAGTAAAATTGACGTATTGAAAAACACATGTTTATTTTTTATGAGAAATTGTCAGGTACTCTCCAAAACGTTTCTATCAATGTGCTCCCGGAGCAGTGTAAGAAATTTCACAACACTTCACCCTCCAGACTCCATTTGGTGTCGTCAGACTCTTTAATGTTTGTAACTCTCAGGTCTATGTGCTATCATTTTATTTTGATTTAACATATATTTCACTGATTACAAAGGAGATTAAGCCCACCTTCTCATGATGTTACCAGTTGCATGTCCCTGGAGGGCAGGCACGTTTCAAACCAGAATAATATTAATATAATAAAAATCATTATAAATATAAATAATATAAATGAAATATTATAAATATAAATAAATAATATAAATATATAGTAAAATATACAAGAGTTGAGAGGAATAAGGAGGTGGCAAAAACTTTGTTAATGAAAAAGGTAGTATTCTCTACCAGTAATCAACATTCTCTTATAGAATTCAAGTGGTCTTTCTTAAATTATTGCTCTTTTTCCTCCCACTTAGTTTTGTGTTCTCCCAATTTGTTTATGTACATAAGGCTACACATATTTTTGTAAAAATGACATCATACTATACCCACCATTCTTTTTATTTTCAGCTTTATTGAGATATTATTGACATACAGGCATGTACAAGTTTAAGGTATACAACATGTTGACATGATACACTTACATACTTCAAAATGATTACCACTATAGCATGAGCTAACACCTCCATCACATCACATAATTACCATTTCATTCTGGAGATGAAAACATTTAAGATCTAGTGTCTTAGCAACTTTGAAGTAGAGGATACAGTATCATTAATTGTAATCAAAATGCTGTACATTAGATCCCCAGAACTTATTCATCTTATAACTGGAAATTTGTACCCTTTGATCATATCTCTAAATTTCTCCCACCCCAGATCCCTGATAACCACCACTCTACTCACTGTTTCTATAAAATTAGCTGTTTTAGGTTCCACGTGTAAGTGATATCATACAACATTTTTCTTCTTCTTAGTTTGCCTAACATAATATCTTCCACACTCATCCATTGTCTCAAACAACAGGATTTCCTTCTTTCTCATGGCTGAATCATATCTGTTATATATATTCTCTGTCACTTAAGTGACATACCATATTATATCAATTTCAGGTATAAAATCCAATGATTCAGCACTTCACAGTGTTGTGAAATGATTACCATAATAAAACTACTCACCATCCATCACCATAAAAAGTTACAAAATTTTTTTTTCTTATGATGAGAACTTTCAAGATCTGCTCTCTTAGCAACCTTCAAATACATGCTACAATACCATTCACTACAGACACCATGCTACACACCACAGTCCCCATGCGCTATTCACTTCCCAGCTGGAAGTCTGTACTTTCCATTCCCCCATCTTCTCTTTTGCCCAGTCTCAGCTCCTCTTCCTCCTGGCAACCACCACTCTGTTCTCTATATCCATGCATTTTGTTATGTTGTTTGTTAGTTTTTAAGATTCCACATATAGTTGAGATCATATGGGATTTGTCTTTGTTTATCTGACTTACTTTACTTAGATCAAGGTGCATCCACATTGTCACAAATGGCAAGATTTCATCCTTTTTTTTAATGGTAAAGTAGTATTCCATTGTGTATACATGTCAAATCTTTGTCCATTCGCACATCAACGCAAGCTAAGGTTGTTTCCATATCTTAGCTGTTGTAAATAATGCTGCAGTAAACATAGAGGTGTGTATATCCCTTTAAGTTAGTGTTTTGTTTTATTTAGTTAAATACCCAGAAGTAAAAATACTGGATCATATGGCAGTTCTATTTTTAATGTTTTGGGAAACCTCCATACTGTTTTCCACAGTGACTACCAATTTACATTCCCACCAACAGCGTGCAGGCACTCCCTTTTCTCCACATCCTTACCCAAACTTGTTATTTCTTGTCTTTTTGATAATAGCCATTCTAATTGGTAGGAGGTGATATCTCATTGTGGTTTTGATTTGCATTTCCTTGATGATTAGTGGGGTTTAGCATCTTTTCATCTGCCTGTTGGCCATCTGTATTCTTCTTTGGAAAAATGTCAACTCTTCCCATTTTTAAAGTGGATTGTTTGATTTTTTCTTGTTCAGCTGAGTATGTATGAGTCCTCAGTGTATTTTGTATATTAACCCCTTATTGGATATATTATTTGTAAATAGTTTCTTCCACCTAGTAGATTGCCTCTTTGTTTTGTTGATGGTTTCCTTTGCTATGCAGAGGCTTTTTAGTTTTATGTAGTTCATTTGTTTATTTTTGTTCTTGAATATCTTGGAATCAGAGCCAAAATAACATTATCAAGACCAATGTCAGTGTTTAACACCTATATTTTGTCCTAGAATTTAATCCATTTTATACGCCATAAGACAATCATCCAGTTTTTTTTTCTTGCCTCTGGCTCTCTGGCTTTCCCAAAACCATTTATTAAAAAGGCTATCCTTCAGCAACCCAATCTGGGGGGAGGTGGGATTGGGAGAGGGGGAGCGGGCTATGGACATTGGGGAGGGGAGGCGAACCATAAGAGACTATGGACTCTGAAAAACAACCTGAGGGTTTTGAAGGGTCAGGGGTGGGAGGTTGGGGGAACAGGTGGTGGGTGATGGGGAGGGCACGTTTTGCATGGAGCACTGGGTGTTGTGCAAAAAGAATGAATACTGTTACGCTGAAAAAAAAATAAATAAATAAAAAGGGGAAAAAATGGTTAAGTTAGTAAACTTTAAGTTATATACATTTTACCACAATAAAAAAAAGGTGGAAAAACCCTAAAAAAAAAAAAAAAAAAAAAAAAAAAAAAAAGGCTATCCTTTCCCTATTGTCTACATTTGGCTTCTTCATCATAAATTAATTGACCATATATGCATAGTTTATTTCTGGACTTTCTATTCTATCCCATTTGATCTATGCGTCGGCTTTTATGCCAATACCATACTACTTTGATTACCATAACTTTGTAATATAGATTGAATTCAGGGAGTATGATACTTCCAGCTTTGTTCTTTCTCAAGACTGCTTTGGCTATTCAGGGTGTTTTGTGGTTCCACACAAATTTTAGGATTGTTTTTTTCTATTTCTGTGGAAAATACCATTGGGATTTTGATTGGGAGTACATTGGATCTATAGATCTTTGGGTATTATGGACATTTTAAAATATCAGTACCCCCAATCCATGAGCATGGGTTTTCTTTCCATCTATTTGTGTCTTCTTCAGTTTCTTTTATCACTGTATTATGGTTTTTAGGGTAGAAGTATTTCACTTCCTTGGTTAAATTTATTCTAAGTATTTCTTTTATCTTCTTATTTAATCCCATCCCCTATCTCCCCCAAACTCCCACCTCACCCTCACCTAGTAACCATCAGTTTGTTCTCGACAGTTAAGACTCTATTTCTTAGTCTGTCTTCTTTTTCTTTTGCTCATTTATTTTGTTTCTTAAATCCCATATATGAGTGAATCATATTTATCTTTCTCTCACTGACTGATTTGCTGAGGTTGATACTCTCTAGCTCTGTCCTTGGTGTTGCAAATGGCAACATTTTATTCTTTTGGGGGGGCTCTGTAATATTCCATTGTATTGATATATCACATCTTCTTTACCCATTCATCTATCAGTGGGCACTTGGGTTGCTTCCATAGTTTGGCTATTGTAAATAATCCTAAAATAAATATAGGAGTGCATTTATCCCTTTGAATTAGTGTTTTTGTATTTTGGGGGGAGAGGGGAGTTCAATAGTTGGTAGTATGGTTACTGGATCATAGGGTAGATTCATTTTAACTTTTTTTTTGTGATTGTATAATTTTATTTTGCAAACAAAAATGTATCCAAATTCAAGTATTGGTAACAAATTGTGGCATCCATTGTGATTCTCTCTAAGTTTTTTTTTTTAATTATAGGACATAAAGTTCTATAAATTATTAAATGACACAAACCCAGGATGAGCCCTAGGCAAAATGTGAACTAAGGGAGAGTTGCTTTATGTCTTCTTCTCTTCTTTCTAAACAGTGACTGATCCCTACGGCAATGGCTGATAATGGTTTATATATGTTACCTCAAATTTAAGGCATTTCTTTTTATTTTTTTTAATTTTTATTTGTTTATTTTCAGCATAACAGTGTTCATTGTTTTTGCACCACACCCAGTGCCATGCAGTACGTGCCCTCCCTATTACCCACCACTTGGTTCCTCAACCTCCCACCCCCCTTCCCCTTCAAAACCCTCTGGTTGTTTTTCAGAGTCCATAGTCTCTCATTGTTCATCTCCCCTTCCAGTTTCCCTCAACTCCCATTCCTCTCCATCTCCCCATGTCCTCCGTGTTCTTTGTTATGCTCCACAAATAAGTGAGACCATATGATACTTGACTCTCTCTGCTTGACTTATTTCGCTCAGCATAATCTCTACCAGTCCCGTCCATATTGCTACAAAAATTGGGTATTCATCCTTTCTGATGGAGGCATAATACTCCATTGTGTATATGGACCACATCTTCCTTATCTATTCATCCATTGAAGGGCATCTTGGTTCTTTCCACAGTTTGGCGACTGTGGCCATTGGTGCAATAAACATTGGGGTAGAGATGGCTCTTCTTTTCACTCCATCTGTATCTTTGGGGTAAATACCCAGCAGTGCAATTGCAGGGTCATAGGGAAGCTCTACTCTTAATTTCTTCAGGAATCTCCACACTGTTCTCCAAAGTGGCTGCACTAACTTGCATTCCCACCAACAGTGTAAGAGGGTTCCCCTTTCTCCACATCCTCTCCAACACACGTTATTTCCTGTCTTGCTAATTTTGGCCATTCTAACTGGTGTCAGGTGGTATCTCAATGTTGTTTTAATTTGAATCTCCCTGATGGCTAGTGATGATGAACATTTTTTCATGTGTCTGATAGCCATTTGTATGTCTTCGTTGGAGAAGTGTCTGTTCATATCTTCTGCCCATTTTTTGATATGATTATCTGTTTTGTGTGTGTTGAGTTTGAGAAGTTCTTTATAGACCCTGGATATCAACCTTTTGTCTGTACTGTCATTTGCAAATATCTTCTCCCATTCCGTGGGTTGACTTTTTGTTTTGTTGACTGTTTCCTTTGCTGTGCAGAAGCTTTTGATCTTGCAGAAGTCCCAAAAGTTCATTTTTGCTTTTGTTTCCTTGGCCTTTGGAGACATATCTTGAAAGAAGTTGCTGTGGCTGATATCGAAGAGGTTACTGCCTATGTTCTCCTCTAATATTCTGATAGATTCCTGTCTGACGTTGAGGTCTTTTATCCATTTTGAGTTTATCTTTGTGTATGGTGTAAGAGAATGGTCGAGTTTCATTCTTCTACATATCGCTGTCCAGTTTTCCCAGCACCATTTATTGAAGAGACTGTCTTTTTTCCATTGAATATTTTTTCCTGTTTTGTCGAAGATTATTTCACCATAGAGTTGAGGGTCCATATCTGGGCTCTCCACTCTATTCCACTGGTCTATGTGTCTGTTTTTTTTTTTTTTTTCTTAAAACTATAGAGCTTCTGAACAGCAAAGAAAACTCTCTTACTTTATTAATTTGATAATGAAAATATGCTTCACATTATACCCTGTATTCTTTTTTTTTATTTGTTTATTTGTTTGTTTACAGCACAGCAGTGTTCATTGTTTTGGCATCACACCCAGTGCTCCATGCAGTACGTGCCCTCCCTATTACCCACAACCTGGTTCCTAAACCACCCACCCCCCCACCCCTTCAAAACCCTCTGGTTGTTTTTCAGAGTCCATAGTCTCTCATTGTTCATCTCCCCTTCCAGTTTCCCTCAACTCCCTCTCCTCTCCATCTCCCCATGTCCTCCATGTTATTTGTTATGCTCCACAAATAAGTGAGACCATATGATATTTGACTCTCTCTGCTTGACTTATTTCGCTCAGCATAATCTCTTCCAGTCCCGTCCATGTTGCTACAAAAGTTGGGTATTCATCCTTTCTGATGGAGGCATAATACTCCATTGTGTATATGGACTACAACTTCCTTATCCATTCATCCGTTGAAGGGCATCTTGGTTCTTTCCACAGTTTGGCGACCGTAGCCATTGCTGCAATAAGCATTGGGGTACAGATGGCCCTTCTTTTCACTCCATCTGTATCTTTGGGGTAAATACCCAGCAGTGCAATTGCAGGGTCATAGGGAAGCTCTATTCTTTTTTTTTTTTTTTAAAGATTTTATTTATTAATTTTGACAGAGAGAGATCACAAGTAGGCAGAGAGGCAGGCAGAGAGAGTGAGAGGGAAGCAGGCTCCCTTCAGTGCAGAGAGCCCGACGTGGGACTCGATCCCAGGACCCTGAGATCATGACCTGAGCTGAAGGCAGCGGCTTAAACCACTGAGCCACCCAGGCGCCCGGGAAGCTCTATTCTTAATTTCTTCAGGAATCTGCACACTGTTCTCCAAAGTGGCTGCATTAACTTGCATTCCCACCAACAGTGTAAGAGGGTTCCCCTTTCTCCACATCCTCTCCAACACACGTTGTTTCCTGTCTTGCTAATTTTGGCCATTCTAACTGGTGTCAGGTGGTATCTCAATGTTGTTTTAATTTGAATCTCACTGATGGCTAGTGATGATGAACATTTTTTCATGTGTCTGATAGCCATTTCTATGTCTTCATTGGAGAAGTGTCTGTTCATATCTTCTGCCCATTTTTTGATATGATTATCTGTTTTGTGTGTGTTGAGTTTGAGAAGTTCTTTATAGACCCTGGATATCAACCTTTTGTCTGTACTGTCATTTGCAAATATCTTCTCCCATTCTGTGGGTTGACTTTTTGTTTTGTTGACTGTTTCCTTTGCTGTGCAGAAGCTTTTGATCTTGCAGAAGTCCCAAAAGTTCATTTTTGCTTTTGTTTCCTTGGCCTTTGGAGACATATCTTGAAAGAAGTTGCTGTGGCTGATATCGAAGAGGTTACTGCCTATGTTCTCCTCTAGGATTCTGATGGATTCCTGTCTGACGTTGAGGTCTTTTATCCATTTTGAGTTTATCTTTGTGTATGGTGTAAGAGAATGGTCGAGTTTCATCCTTCTACATATCGCTGTCCAGTTTTCCCAGCACCATTTATTGAAGAGACTGTCTTTTTTCCATTGTATATTTTTTCCTGTTTTGTCGAAGATTATTTCACCATAGAGTTGAGGGTCCATATCTGAGCTCTCCACTCTGTTCCACTGGTCTATGTGTCTGTTTTTATGCCAGTACCATGCTGTCTTGGTGATCACAGATTTGTAGTAAAGCTTGAAATCAGGTAACGGGATGCCGCCAGTTTTGTTTTTGTTTTTCAACAACTTGGGGTCTCTTCTGATTCCATACAAATTTTAGGATTATTTGCTCTAGCTCTTTGAAAAATATCGGTGGAATTTTGATCGGAATGGCATTAAAAGTATAGATTGCTCTAGGCAGTATAGACATTTTAACAATGTTTATTCTTCCAATCCAAGAACATGGAACAGTCTTCCATCTTTTTGTGTCTTCTTCAATTTCTGTCATGAGTGTTCTGTAGTTCCTCGAGTACAGGTCCTTTACCTTTTTGGTTAGGTTTATTCCCAGGTATCTTATGGTTCTTGATGCTATAGTAAATGGAATTGATTCTCTAATTTCCCTTTCTGTATTTTCATTGTTGGTGTATAAAAAAGCCACTGATTTCTGTACATTGACTTTGTATTCTGCCACGTTACTGAATTGCTGTATGAGTTCTAGTAGTTTGTGGGTGGAGTCTTTGGGGTTTTCCATATAAAAATCATGTCATCTGCGAAGAGAGAGAGTTTGACTTCTTCCTTGCCAATTTGGATACCTTTTATTTCTCTTTGTTGTCTGATTGCTGTTGCTAGAACTTCCAATACTATGTTGAACAAGAGTGGTGAGAGTGGGCATCCTTGTTGTGTTCCTGATCTCAACGGGAAGAATGCAAGCTTTTTCCCATTGAGGATGATATTTGCTGTGGGTCTTTCATAGATAGATTTTATGAAGTTCAGGAATGTTCCCTCCATCCCTATACTTTGAAGCATTTTCATCAGGAACGGATGCTGGATTTTGTCAAATGCTTTTTCTGCATCAATTGAGAGGACCATGTGGTTCTTCTCTCTTCTCTTATTGATTTGTTCTATCACACTGATTGATTTGCGAATGTTGAACCAACCTTGCAACCCAGGGATGAATCCCACCTGATCATGTCAGATAATCTTTTTAATGTGCTGCTGGATCCTGTTTGCCAGGATCTTGTTGAGAATTTTGCATCCATATTCATCAGTGATATTGGTCTGAAATTCTCCTTTTGGTAGTGTCTTTGCCTGATTTGGGGATCAGTGTAATGCTGGCTTCATAAAAAGAGTCTGGAAGTTTTCCTTCTGCTTCAATGTTTTGGAACAGCTTCAGGAGAATTGGTGTTATTTCTTCTTTGAAAGTTTGGTAGAATTCCCCAGGGAATCCGTCAGGTCCTGGGCTCTTGTTTTTTGGGAGGTTTTTGATCACTGCTTCAATCTCGTTACTAGATATTGGTCTATTCAGGTTGTCAATTTCTTTCTGGTTCAATTTTGGGAGTTTGTAGTTTTCCAGGAATGCATCCATTTCATCTAGGTTGCTTAGCTTATTGGCATATAACTGTTGGTAATAATTTCTTTTTTTTTCTTTTTAAAAGATGTTATTTATTTATGTGACAGACAGAGATCACAAGTAGGCAGAGAGGCAGGCAGAGAGAGAGAGAGACGAGGAAGAAGCAGACTCCCTGTTAAGTAGTGAGCCCGATGCGGGGCTCGATCCCAGGACCCCGGGATCATGACCTGAGCTGAGGGCAGAGGTTTTAACCCACTGAGCCACCTAGGCGCCCCAGTAATAATTTCTGATGATTGTTTCTATTTCCTTGGTGTTAGTTGTGATCTCTCCCTTTTCATTCATAATTTTATTAATTTGGGCTTTCTCTCTTTTCTTTTGGATTAGTGTGGCCAATGGTTTATTGATCTTATTGATTCTTTCAAAAAACCAGCTTCTAGTTTCATTGATACGTTCTACTGTATCTCTGGTGTCTACCTCATTGATCTCTGCTCTAATCTTGATTATTTCCCTTCTTGCGTGTGGAGTTGGTTTGATTTGTTGTTGATTCTCCAGTTCTTTAAGGTGTAGAGACAGCTGGTGTATTCTGAATTTTTCAATGTTTTTGAGGGAGGCTTGGATGGCTATGTATTTCCCCCTTAGAACTGCCTTTGCGGTATCCCATAGGTTTTGGACCGAAGTGTCTTCATTCTCATTGGTTTCCATGAATTGTTTAAGTTCAGCTTTGATCTCCTGGTTGATCCAAGCATTCTTAAGCAAGGTGGTCTTTAGCTTCCAGGTGTTTGAGGTCCTTCTGAACTTTTCCTTGTGATTGAGTTCCAGTTTCAAAGCATTGTGATCTGAGAATATGCAGGGAATAATATCAGCCTTTTGGTATCGGTTGAGTCCTGCTTTGTGACCCAGTATGTGGTCTATTCTGGAGAAGGTTCCATGTGCACTTGAGAAGAATGAGTATTCTGTTGTTTTAGGGTGGAATGCTCTGTATATGTCTATGAGATTCAAGTTCAATGTTTCATTCAATGCTCTTATTTCTTTATTAATTTCTGCTTCGATGATCTGTCTATTTTTAAGAGAGGCATATTAAGATCTCCTACTATTATTATATTCATATCAATATGACTCTTTATCTTGATTAATCGTTTCTTATGTAATTGGGTGCTCCCATATTGGGAGCATAGATATTCACAATTGTTAGATCATCTTGGTGGATAGTCCCTTTAAGAATTATGTAGTGTCCTTCTGTATCTCTGACTACAGTCTTTAGTTTAAAATCCAATTTATCTGATATGAGAATCGCTACCCCGGCCTTCTTTTGAGGCCCATTGGCATGAAAGATGCTTCTCCATACCTTCACTTTCAGTCTGGGTGTATCCTTAGGTTCAAAATGGGTCTCTTGTAGACAACATATGGATGGGTCCTGTCGTTGTATCCAATCTGCAACCCTGTGTCATTTTATGGGCGCATTTAGGCCATTCACACTGAGAGTGATTATTGAGAGATAGGTTTTTATTGACATCGTGTTACCTTTGAAGTCTTTCTGTCTGTAGATTGTTTCTATATTTCTGTTCAATGATATTCTTAGGATTTTTTCTCTTTTATAGGACCCCCCCTTAATATTTCCTGCAGTGTCGGCTTGGTGGTTGCATAGTCATTTAAGCCTTGCCAGTCTTGGAAACTCTTTCTCTCTCCATCCATTTTAAATGTCAGTCTTGCTGGATAGAGTATTCTTGGTTGCATGTTCTTCTCATTTAGTACTCTGAATATATTTTGCCAGCCCTTCCTGGCTTTCCAGGTCTCTGTGGAAAGGTCTGACGTTATTCTAATGGGCTTTCCTCTGTATGTAAGGAGCTTCTTTGTCCTAGCTGCTTTTAAGAGGGTCTGTCGTGAAACATAATTCCTCATTTTAACTATAAGGTGTCGTGAGGACTTTCGAGAATCTAAAATCTTGGGAGGAAATCTCTCTGCCTCTAGTACATGAACGTTATTTCCATTCATGAGATTGGGAAAATTTTCATAGACAACTTCTTCCACTATATCTTCTAGACTTCTTTCTTTTTCCTCCCTTTCAGGGATTCCAATAATTCTGACGTTGGAACATTTCATGGCATCGTTTATTTCCCTGATTCTGTTTTTGTGGCTTCTGGGCTGTTTGTTCCAGGCTTCCTCCTGATCCTTTCTCTCTATCTGTTTGTCCTCCAGATCACTAATTCTATCTTCTGTCTCAGTTACCTTAGCTTATAGAGAATTTAGATTAGATTGGAACTCATTGAGAGCATTTTGAACATCATCCCTGGTGGCTTTCAGTTCTGCCCTAACATTGTGAACATCATCCCTGGTGGCTTTCAGTTCTGCCCTAATCTATTCCGTTTGGTCATCCATGGCTTTCTCCAACCTAGCTATTGCCTAGATAATTGTTAGTCTGATTTCCTTTTCTGACATATTGTCTATGTCGATAGCCATTAGCTCTGTTGCAGAAGGTCCATCCTCTGTATTTTTCTTCTGTTGGGTATTCCTCCTCCTAGTCATTTTGGTAAGAGGTGACTGAACATATGCAGTTGGAACATATTGTGGTGCAGTCAAGGTGCACCCTGGAATGCTTCTTTGCAATCAGGGTTCCCCACCCAAATGAGAGAAACAAGAAAAGAAAAAGAAATAGAGAAAAATAAAGAAAAAAAAAAGGAAAAGAAAAAAGGAAAAAAAGAGAGAGAGAGAGAGAGACAAGAAAAAAAGGGAAGAAAAAAGAGAAGGCTCAGCCCAAATGGGCCCCAAGGTAAGATTTATGAAGCATACAAACAAAAACAGACAAACAAAAAGACTGATAAAAATATATGACAAGAGAAAAAAATATATATATATAAGCAAAAAAAGAAGAGCCTCATCAGAAAGAAGCCCAAGTATAAGATTTATATATTATCAAGACAAACACAAATTCACAGAAACTCTGACAGAAGAAAAAATTGGGAGAATGGTTAAAAATTCTCATTGTGGGCGAGGAAGGTTATTTTGATTCTTCCTGAATGTATCTTTATGTTTTTGTTAAGGGACTCAACTTTCCTAAGTAACAGGGGAATTATAAACTGGTTTGCCTATAGGGGTAGCATTGATTGGGGAAAGGGGATTACCTTGAAGTTTATATGTATAGTAGAAAATAAAAATTAAAAAAGAATAAACTAGACTAGACTAAATTAAAATTAAAAAAGAATTTACAAAATAGAAAAGCAAAAAAAAATGGGTGTATGTATCAAAAAGTTCAGGTTAGAAGGTTATTAAAGAATTTGTTGTCCTGGACATCTCAGTGTGATGGTTAATAGGTTAAAAAATTATCTGTATGTATTAAAAAAAAAGAACCAGAATATTGGTAGAGAGTTAAAAATAAAAGTTGTATTTATGAAGTAGTGGTGGTTGTTCTCTTGTAATCTTTTTTTTTTTTTTATTCCTTCCTGGTTGGTTTTCTGGGGGAGGGGCCTGCCACGTGGGTTTTCAGACAATGATGTTCCCTGAGTTAGGTCCTCCTGTCCCCCTCAAGGGGGTGGGCTCTGAGGAAACCGTTTTTTTTTTTTTTTCAGGCTTTTGTTCTCTGGAGGTTTTTATGTTCTTTCATCTGTTTTCTCTCGTCTTGACAGCTTTTGATGGTTTTTTGGAGCTTTAGAGGAGAGCAAACTGCACCCAGACCTCCCTCTCAGAAAGAAGCCTCAGAATGTTCTGCAGAGCTGCTGGCAGAGTCGGTTCTGAGTCACTGTCCCTGGGGATGCAGGAGCTCCTCGTTGTACCCAATACCAGGGCAGCGGTGGCTGTCTAGGCAACTCCAGACCGCCAGAGAGGTTCCAAACAGAGATCGCACACTGAGATTTTCCCGCTGTCCTTGGCTGGGAATGTCTGGTTTTTCTGGATGCCAGAGCTCCAGGCTAGCGCTTAAGAGCACCTCTCCCAAGGGAGGGTGTGGGACGTGCGCCTTTCAAGATTGCCGTCTGGCCAGGCTCCCAGCCCCTCCCGGGAGCCAGACCCCACTCATTCTCAGGGCGCTGGCAGGTCAGGTGCACTGGTGGCTCAGGGATGGAGACCTGATTTCTCCATCGCACTCTCTCTGGCTCAGCGCCAGGGGAGGCTGTCCTGGGTCCGGGGACTTAGGTCCCTGACCCTAACTGCCCAGGTTCCCACTATTTCCCCCCATGATCCTTTGCTCTTTGTTTTTTTGAGTGCTTTCAACCAGACTCCAAGTTAACACTGGTCCCCAGATGCAGGGCACTCTCATATTGGGGTATTACTTTCCAATCGGTCACCTCTGGTGGCTCCCTCTCCCTTTTGTTTATCTTTCGATATCAGTCTGATGCTCCCCGTCAACTTTACCTGCCACTGGCATCTTCTACTCCTGTAGAGATCCAGATGTGTATAATTCTGATCTCAGGCTGATTTCATGGGTGGTCGGAGTTCTTTGGTAGGTAATCAGCTCACTTTAGAGTACAGGTTGAAACGGTGCCTCCTCCTACTTCCCCGCCATCTTGACTCCCCCCCATTTTTAACTTTTTGAAGACATTCCATACTGTTTTCCTCAGTGGCTGCACAAGTTTGCATTCCTACCAACATTGCATAAATGTTCCTTTTTCTCCACATCTTCACCAACATTTGTTTCTTGTATTTGTGATTTTAGCCATTCTGACAGGTATGAGGATGATGTCTCACTGTAGTTTTGATTTGCATCTCCATGATGACAAGTGATGTTCATCTTTTCCTGTGTCTGTTGGCTATCTGGATGTTTCCTTTGGAGAAATGTCTATTTGTGTTATCTTCCCATATTTTTATTGGATTATTTTTCTTTTGAGTATTGAGTTGTATCAGTTCTTTATAAATTTTGGATACTAACCTTTTATCAGATATGTCATTTGCATATATCTTCTCCTGTTTAGCAGATTGGGTTTTTTTGTTGTTGTTAATTGTTTTCCTTGCTGTGTACTTTTTATTTCAATGTAGTCCCAATAATTTATTTTCACTTTTGTTTCCCTTGCCTCCAGAGACATATCTAGAAAATGTTGCTATAGCCAATATCAGAGAGATTACTGCCTGTGTTCTCTTTGAGGATTTTTATCATTTCAGGTCTCACATTTATGTTTTCAATCCATTTTGAGTTTATTTTTGTGTATGGTGAAAGAAAGTGGTCCAAGTTTCATTTGCATGTGGTTGTCTAGTTTTCCCAGCACCATTTGTTGAAAAGACAGTCTTTTTCCCATTGTGTATTCATTCCTCCTTTGTCAAAGATTAATTGACCATCTAATTGTGTGTTTATTTCTGGGTTTTCTGTTCTTTTCCATTGATCCATGTGTCTATTTTTATGCCAGTACCATACTATTTTAATTATTACTTCTTTGTAATATAACCTTAAGTCTGGAATTGTATTACTTCCAGTTTTGTTTTTCTTTTTCAAGAGTGTTTTGGTTATTCAAGGTTCTTGTGGTTCCATACATATTTTAGGATTGTTTGTTCTAGTTCTGTGAAAAATTCTGTTTGTATTTTGATAGCAATTGCGTTAAATTGTAGATTGCTTTGGGTAATATAGACAATATTTGTTCTTCTAACATATAAGCATGAAATGTCTTTCCATTTCTTTGTATCATCTTGAATTTATTTCATCAGTGTTTTATAGTTTTCGGAGTACAGGTCTTCTACCTCCTTGATTAAGTTTATTCCTAGATATTTTATTGTTTTTGGTGTAATATAAGTGGAGTTATTTTCTTAATTTCATTTTCTGCTTCATTATTAGTATATAGGAATGCAACTGATTTCTGTATGTTGATTTTGTATCCTACAACTTTACCTCATTCATTTATCAGTTCTAGTAGTTTTTTTTTTTTTTTTTGTGGAGTCTTTAAGGTTTTCTATATATAATATCATGTCATCCTCAAATAGTGAGAGTTTTACTTCTTCCTTACCAATTTGGATGCCTTTGTTTCTTTATGTTGTCCCTAGGACTTCCAGTATTGTGTTGAATAAAGTGGCCAGAATGGATATCCTTGTCTTATTCCTAACCTAAGGGAAAAGCTCTGCTTTTCACCATTGAGTATGATGTTGGCTGTGAGTTTTTCATATAAGGTCTTTATAGAAATACTCTGCAAAGGGTTTTTTATCTTGAGTGGATGTCATGCTTTGTCAAATACTTGTCTGCATCTACTGAGATGATCATATGATTTTATGATATGATGCGTATTGTCAATTGTTTTGTGAATATTGAACCACACTTGCATGCCAGGAATAAATCCCACTTTATTGTAATGAATGATTTTTTTAATGTATTGTTGGACTTGGTTTGCTAATATTTTGTTGAAAGATTTTACATATGTATTCATGAGAGATAGTGGCCTGTAGTTTCCTTTTTTTCATGTCTTTATCCCAGTTTTGGTATCAGGGTGATACCACCCTCACAGAATGAATTTGAAGTTTTCCTTCCTCTTGTATTTTTTGGAATAGTTTGAGAAGATAGGTATTGACTTTTCTTTAAATTTTTGATAGAATTCACCTGTGAAGCTATCTAGTCCTGGACTTTGGGTATTATTATATTATTATTACTGATTCAATTGCATTGTTGGTAATTATTCTGTTCAAATTTTCTCTTTCTTCCTGCTTTAGTTTTGGTGAGTTTCCAAGAATTTCTCCATTTCTTCTAAGCTGTCCAATTTGTTAGTATCTAGGTTTTCATAATATTGTTTCAATTGTTTGCAATTGGCAACAAAATTGTTCTCTTAAATTCTCTTTCTGATAGTTTGATGTTATTGTATAGAAACACCAGAGTTTTTTGTGTGTTTATTTTGTATTATGTATCTTTCCTGAGTTTATTAGTTCCAACAGGTTTTTTTTTTTAAGCCTTTAGGGTTTTCCATATATAAAATCATGTCTTCTGCAAATAATGGTAGTTTTGCTTCTTCCTTTGCAAATGTGGATACATTTTATTTCTCTTTCTTGTCTAACTGGTTAGAACTTCCAATACTGTGTTAAATAAAAGTGGTGAAAGTGGGCATCCTTATTTTATTCCTGATCTTACAGGAAAACCTTTTAGCCTTTTTCATTGACTATTATGTTAGCTGTGGGTTTGTCATTTATGGCTTTTATTATATTGAGGTACATTCCCTCTATACCTATGTTCTTCTTTTTTTTATTTGTTTATTTACAGCATAACAGTGTTCATTGTTTTGGCATCACACACAGTGCTCCATGCAGTATGTGCCCCCACCTATGCTCTTGAGAGTTCTTATCAAATGTTTCCCTGCATCTATTGATGTGATCATATTATTTTTATTCTTTATTAATGTAATTGATTACATTGATTGATTTGAGGATGTTGAACCATCTTTGCATCCCTGAAATAAATAACACTTGATTGTGGTGTGTCATTTTTTAAATGTATTGTTGAATTCAGTTTGCTAATATTTTGTTGAGAAATTTGGCATTTATATATATCAGAAATATTGACTAGTAATTTTTTTTACAATGTCTTTCTCTCATTTTGCTATATTGGTAATAAATTAAAGTGAGTTATGAAGTGCTCCCTATTCTTCAGATTTTTGGAATTTCTGGAGAAGGATATGCAGTAAATCTTCTTTAAATGTTTGATAGAATTCATGTGAAGCTGTTTGGTCCTAGACTTTGGTTTGTTGGAAGGTTTTTGATAAATGATTCAATCTCACTACTAGTAATAAGTCAATTTGTATTTTATTTTTCTTCAAGATTCAATTATATAGACTGTTTCTAGAATTTTATATATTTCTTCTAGGTTTTTGGTGTGTAATTGTTTGTAGTAGTCTCACGATCTTTTATATTTCTATGGTATGTGTTATAATCTCTCCTTTTTCATTTCTGACTTTATTTGAGCCTTCATTTTTTTTATTCCTGAATCTAACTAAAGTTTTGTCAGTTTTATCTTTTCAAGGACCAGCTCTTAGCTTTATTGATTTTTTTTTCTATTTTCCTTTTATTCTCTATTTCCACTCTAATCTTTGTTATTTCCTTCCCTTCTAAATTTGGGCTTTCTTTGTTCTTTTTTCTAGTGCTTCTAGGTATAAAGTTAGATTGAGATATTTCTTGCTTCTTAAAGATGTTATTAAAGTATTGCTATGAACTTCTTTCTTAGAACTGCTTCTGCAGCATTCCATAAATTTTGGTAAATTGTGTTTCCATTTTTATATCTCAAGATAGATTTTTATTTCTCCTTTGATTTCTTTATTGACCCATTGGCTGTTTGGTACCATGTTTTTTTAATCTCTAAATATTTGTAATTTTTCCAGTTCTCTTTTTTCAGTGGCTTTCTAGGTTCATACTATGTGATCAGGAAAAAATGCTTGATATAATTGCAATCTTCTTAAATTTACAGTTCTTTAGTGACCTATCTCCTGGAGAATGTTATAAATAAACATATAAAAATGCCATAACATGTGTTATATATGTGATATATTTATTCTGGCCTACTGTCATTTATAGCCAATGGTTCCTTACTGGTTTTCTGTCTGGGTGATCTATCCATTGATGTAAATGTGGTATTAAAGTCCCCCATTATTATTGTATTGTTGTCAATTTCTCCCTTAAGGTCTGTTAATATTTGATTTATATATTTAGATGTTTTAAATTTGGGTGCAAAAATATTTACAAATGTTACGTCTTTTGTTAAGCTGACCTCTTTATCATCATGCAATGTCTTTTATTTGTCTCTTATTACAGTCTTTATTTTAAATTTTATTTTGTCTGGTATAAGTTTATCAGCTCTCCTTTGATTTCCATTTGTGTGGAATATCTTATTCCATTCTTTCACTTTCAGGCTTTGTGTTTCATTACATTTGAAGTGGGGTTCTTTTACACAGTATATAGATGGGTCTCCCTGTTTTATCCTTTTAGCCACTCTAGATTTTTTGATTATAGAATTTTGTCCATTTACATTTAAAGTAATTTTACTAATAGGTGTGTACTTATTGCCTTTTTTGTTAACTGTTTTTTGGGATGTTTGGTTCCTCTTTGTATCTTCTTCTCTTGCTCTCTTCCTTTGTGGTTTAATGACTTTCTTAAATTTTATGCTTAAATCCTTTCTTATCTTTTGTGTTCACCTCCCCTCCAGTAACCATAAGTATAGAACTTAAGTCTTTTCTGATTTGTCAAATATAAGTTGATCACATAGTTGTGGGTCCATTTCTGGGTTTGCTGTTCTGTTCCATTGATCTATGTGTCTGTTTTTGTGCCAATACCATGCTCTCTTTGTCATCACAGCTTTGTAATATAGCATGAAGTCAGGCAATGTGATGCCCTTAGCTTTGTTTTTCTTTTTCAACATTCCCTTGGTGATTCAGAGTCTTTTCTTGTTCCATACAAAATTTAGGATTGTTTGTTCCAGATCTTTGAAAAATGCCAATGGTATTTTAATATGGATGACAATGAAAGTGTAGATTGCTCTAGGCAGTGTAGACATTTTAACAATGTTTATTCTTCCAATCCATGGAGCATGGAACATTTTTCCATCTTTTTGTCTCTTCTTCAATTTCTTTCATAAGTATTCTGTAATTTCTAGAATATAGAACTTTTACCTCTTTGGTAGATTTATTCTTGTGTATCTTATGGTTTTTGGTGCTATTGTAAATGGAATCAATTCTCTAATTTCTCTTTCTACATCTACATTGTTAGTATATAGAAAAGCAACTGATTTCTGTGCATTGATTGTAGCTGTATTTTTAATTTTTTGAGGAACCTTCACTATTTTCCAAAAGTGGCTATACCAGTTTGCATTCCCACCAGCAGTGTAAGAGGGTTCCCATTTCTCCACAACCTCTCCAACACTTGTTGTTTCTTGCCTTGTCAGTTTTTGCCATTCTAACTGGTGTCAGGTGGTATCTCAATGTGTTTTTTGTTTGTTTGTTTGTTTGGTTGGTTGGTTGGTTGGTTGGTTGGTTTTGTTCCATTTTATTTTATTTTATTTTATTTTATTTCTTTTCAGTGTTCCAGCATTCATTGTTTATGCACCACACCCAGAGCTCCATGCAATACATGCCCTCCATAATACCCACCACCAGGCTCACCCAACCCCCTACTCCCCTGCCCGCTAAAACCCTCAGTTTGTTTCTCAGAGTCCATAGTCTCTTATGGTTTGTCTCCCCCTCCAATTTCCCCCGACTCACTTCTCTGCTCCATCTCCCAATTTCCTCTGTGTTATTCCTTATGCTCCACAAGGAAGTGAAACCATATGATAATTGACTCTCTCTGCTTGACTTATTTCACTCAGCATAATCTCCTCCAGTCCCATCCATGTTGATACAAAAGTTGGTATTCATCCTTTCCTATGGAGGCATAATACTCCATTGTATATATGGGCCATATCTTCTTTATCCATTCATCCATTGAAGGGCATCTTGATTCTTTCCACAGTTTGGTGACTGTGGCCATTCCTGCTATGAACACTGGGGTAGAGATGGCCCTTCTTTTCATTACATTGGTGTCTTTGGGGTAAATGCCCAGTAGTGCAATTGCAGGGTCATAGGGAAGCTCTATTTTTAATTTCTTAAGGAATCTCCACATTGTTTTCCAAAGTAGCTGTACCAACTTGCATTCCCACCAACAATGTAATAGGGTTCCCCTTGCTAAATATCCTCTCTAATACATTTTGTTTACTGTCTTGTTGATTTTGGCCATTCTAACTGGTGTAAGGTGGTGTATCTCAGTGTGGTTTTGATTTGAATCTCCTTGATGCCTAATGATGATGAATATTTTTTCATGTGTCTGTTAGCCATTTGTGTGTCTTTGGAGAAGTGTCTGTTCATGTCTTCTGCCCATTTTTTGACTTGATTATCTGTCTTTTGGGTGTTGAGTTGGGAAGTTCTTTATAGATCTTGGATATCAGCCCTTTGTAGTGTCACTTGCAAACATCTTCCATTCTGTCGGTTGCCTGTTTGTTTTGTTGACTGTTTCCTTTGCTATGTAGATCTTTTTATCTTGATGAAGTCCCAGAAGTTCATTTTTGCTTTTGTTTCCCTTGCCTCTGGAGATTTGTCTTAAAAGAATTTGCTGTGGCCGATTTTGAAGAGGTTACTGCCCATGTTCTCCTCTAGGATCTCAATGGATTCCTGTCTCACATTGTGGTCTTTCATCCATTTAGAGTTTATCTTTGTGTGTGGTATAAGAGAATGGTCCAGTTTCATTCTTCTAAGGAACCTTTCTTTAGTACCTATAGGTTTTCAAATGTTCACTTAGAGGGCACGAATTAAGTAGTATCAACTCTTTTACATGAGAAAGGTGGTACTATGCGGTACTACAAGGATGCAGGGTACCAGGATCAGTGTCATTGAGTTCCTAATTTCTCCTGGATAGACCATCACAAGGCTACTTCCTTCATTCCATAACCCCAACACCCCTATCACTCAAATTACCTTCAAGCCATTCTGGCTAGATATTGCAGGGAGTGCCCATCCCTCATTTGTCATTCCATTAGTTATCACACCTCAGTAAAATAGTGGTTATCCTGAGATGAGGAAAAGCAGCTCTGGCAGCCAGGGCCAGCCTGGCAGTAACAGCGAAACCTTGATGTTCTCCTGTTAGACTACTTTACAGAGTACCAACATCAGTCAAGACCATTCTGTGTTCTTCATGAAATAAGATTAAAAACAAGACCACTCTGATCATGTCTAAACAAAGACCAAAAAAAAAAAAAAAGAAAAAAATTGTCCAAACCAGAAAAATGACAAAACCTCACTCCCCTGTCTTTTTTTTGTTGTTGTTGTTGTTGTTGCTGACATGACTATTGCTTCTTTATCACTTATAGCCCCAATTGTTCCTTTAACCTTATAGATAAAATTATCAGGATATCCAATAATGGATTTCCCCTCATTCTGATAATATTCACCCAAAGAAAAATCTCAGTTCCTTAACCCTATCCAAAATCACCTAATATAAACCCAAATCCCATTAGTTCTTTCTAATATCATCTTTCTGAGATTACCCATTCTTGAAACAAGCAAATAAATTAAATCTTTTTTCTGCATGCTTATTTCCTATTTTATTGGATTGATGTACATTTCATCATTTCTGAGAAATAAAGCTAACATAGGACTAATGTAGAATAGGGAAGGGGGAGAAGCCATCCACAAATTTGAGTAAACTAGAAAAGTACATAAATCATTGGGTTGGAATGGAAGGAAAACAGAACTGAAGGAAGGGTTCTAAAAAAAAATAGACTTTGTTGTACTTATTGAGTCTGTGCTTTAGGGAAGTAATAACTTAGCATTTTGTAAGAGAGAGAGGATGAAGCTAGGTAAAATGAGTCCCAGAATTTTAACAACCTACCAAGTGCCTTTGGTTTGTAAGGGACCCTATTCTCTGGCTAAGTTCCTTTCCAGCATTCCCCTGGTATCTGAAATGTTAATAAGTCCTAAGAAGTAGAACAAAGACAGTAATAACCATAAAATATAAGCATTTCTTTAACTGTGTTGCTAAAATGGCCACTCCAGTCATCAGAAAAGTATGTAGTACTGTGACCTAAGAAGCAGCATATTCTAAGATTAAACTTAATGAAAATTTAAAATTTAAAGACCTGTGAGTTGGGAGTACCTAGGTTTCTCAGTCAGTTAAAAGTCTGCCTTCACCTCAGGTCATAATCTCAGAGTCCTGGGATTGAGTCCTGCATTGGGCTCCCTGCTTAACAGGGAATCTGCTTCTCCCTCTGCTCCTCGTGATCTCTCTCTCTCTCTCAAATAAGTAAATAAAATCTTAAAAAAAAAAAAAAACTAAAGACTTGTGAGTCAAGAAGTGGGATGAGTGGACAAAATTGAAGTGGACTACCTTAAAATTTCTGTGTAAGAGGAACGAGAATTAGAATCCAGAAATACTATGGACCAGTTTTAGAGAGAGCACATATCTGAAAAAATGAAAGATAAAAATGGGTTATTTCATTTATTCCATCTACAGAATATTTAGTACCTTCTGTGGCATGCATGGTTTTAAGCATTAGAGGTATGGGCAGAAGGGGAGAATTTTACAGTTTCTGTTCTCATGAAGATAATAGGAAAATGGATATTGATATGACAATTGCAATGGGGTGAATCGTAGACCCCCAAAATGGATGCCTATTCCCTAACCCCTAGAAACTGTGAACATGGCCTAATTTGAACAAAGAATTTTTAAATGCACTTAAGGATCTCAGATAAGAACGTCCAGAATTACCCAGATATCTCCTAAATCCAAAGATAAGTATCCTTAGAAGTTATGAAAGAGAAGATACAGACACAGATGAGAAGACCATGTAAAGATGGAAATGGATATTGGGGAGATGTGGCCACAAACCAAGGAATGCCTGGAACCACCAGAAGCTGGAAGATGCAAGGAAGGACTTCCCCTGGATGCTTCAGAGAGAGTATTGCCTGTCAATACCTAGATCTTGGACTTCTGGCCTTCAGAACTGTATAAGACTATATCTCTGCTGTTTTAACCCATCTGAGATGTTGAAATTCATTATAGCAGCCCTAGAAAACTAATATAATATCTATAAGAATAAGATGTAATTAAAAGTCCCACGAAAGCAGATAACAACAGGACTTGACCTTGGGTGTCAGAAAATCTTCTCAAGAGGTCAGAGACAAAAATCCTAAAAGAAGACACAAGGTTAAATGGATTCAGGCCAAAAGCACAATCTCAAGGGTAAATAAGAGAGGATACTTTTCTGTGCATTAAGATTGTATGGGTGTTCACGGAATGGGAGAAGATATTTGCAAATGACAGTACAGACAAAAGGTTGATATCCAGGATCTATAAAGAACTTCTCAAACTCAACACACACAAAACAGATAATCATATCAAAAAATGGGCAGAAGATATGAACAGACACTTCTCCAACGAAGACATACAAATGGCTATCAGACACATGAAAAAATGTTCATCATCACTAGCCATCAGGGAGATTCAAATTAAAACAACATTGAGATTCCACCTCACACCAGTTAGAATGGTCAAAATTAGCAAGACAGGAAACAACGTGTGTTGGAGAGGATGTGGAGAAAGGGGAACCCTCTTACACTGTTGGTGGGAATGCAAGTTAGTGCAGCCACTTTGGAGAACAGTGTGGAGATTCCTGAAGAAATTAAGAGTAGAGCTTCCCTATGACCCTGCAATTGCACTGCTGGGTATTTACCCCAAAGATACAGATGGAGTGAAAAGAAGGGCCATCTGTACCCCAATGCTTATTGCAGCAATGGCTACAGTCGCCAAACTGTGGAAAGAACCAAGATGCCCTTCAACGGATGAATGGATAAGGAAGATGTGGTACTTATACACAATGGAGTATTATGCCTCCATCAGAAAGGATGAATACCCAACTTTTGTAGCAACATGGATGGGACTGGAAGAAATTATTCTGAGTGAAATAAGTCAAGCAGAGAGAGTCAAGTATCACATGGTCTCACTTATTTGTGGAGCATAACAAATAACATGGAGGACATGGGGAGATGGAGAGGAGAGGGAGTTGAGGGAAACTGGAAGGGGAGATGAACCATGAGAGACTATGGACTCTGAAAAACAACCAGAGGGTTTGAAGGGGCCGGGGAGTGGGAGGTTGAGGAACCCGGTGGTGGGTAATAGGGAGGGCACTTACTGCATGGAGCACTGGGTGTGATGCCAAAACAATGAACACTGTTATGCTGTAAATCAACAAACAAAAAAAAAGATTGCATGGGTGTTAATATGTAATTAATATGATTATGTAAATTAAACCCTAGTTGACTACAAACTTGATATGGAGGTTTTGTATTTAGAAACCTATTATGTGACACATAAGTGCTCAATACTTTTCCAAACCAACAAATCGTAGAGTAAATATAGAGTAGGATTCTCCTCTCTTGTGCTTCTGCATTACTTTAAGTGGTTGGGAGGCAGACCATCTGTTCCCAAGCTGAAGAAACACCAGATGACTTCCCATATCCACATGAAAGACTCACTCTGAAACTGTTGGGGGACACTGACTGCACCTCCACAAATACCTGCACTGGGTATGTAATCAGCCATGGGCCTAAAAGACAGGTGGACCATGAAGCCTGGACCAAGCCAATAAGTAAACACAGCACAAGGACCAGAAGAGCCATGAAATTAGTGCCAGACTAAAATATGATAGTTTTTCATTGCAAATAAATTATTTTTGAATTTTGAATCATTTACCATTTAACAAATGACCCCTGTTCACCAGGTGCTGTTTAAAGCATTTTATAGGGCTGCCTGGGTGGTTCAGTCAGTTTGGCTCAGATCATGATCCCACAATCCTGCATCGCACCCCCTGACAAGAAGGATCCTGCTTCTGCCTCTACCCACCCCACCCCACCCCTCACCACTGCTTGTGAGCTCTCCCTCCCTTTCAAATAAATAAATAAAATCTTTAAAAAATAATAAAGTAAAGCATTGTGTAAGTATTGATTAGTTTAAGCCTAACAAATCTATAAAATATATGGTATTTATAGCTCCATTTTATAAGTGAGGAGACAAGTACAGAGAGCTGAAGTGAGTTGCCCAGAGTCACACAGCTAATAAGCAGCAGAACTGGGATCCAGACTCATCCTGTCTTGAGGTTCAGAATTTATGCTCTTAATGATTATATTTACTGTAGTCTCTATTATCCCATAACAGTAATAACCAAGAAGTGCAATTATCATCTTCATTTTACAGATGAAGAAAGTGAGGCCCAAAGAGGTGAAGGAACTCTTCCTACATTATATAGATGCTAACTGTAGAGAGCTTGAATATAATTGTAGGAAGTCAGACTCCAGAGTCCAGGGAATTAACCAGCAGGTTATTGTGGCTTCAAATCCAGCTGTTTGCCCTTGTGGTAGGAAACATTCCAGCCTTGCTCATATTCTTTGTTTATTTATTGCTTCCTCTCCTCCTTAAAATTGTCTATAGGTTTTAATGTTTGAATAAGGGAATCATCTCCTCATAGTCTTCATTTTACTCAGAAACACCTGAAGTAAAACTTTATCTTTACTACTTTGAGCTTTTTTTAGATATATTTTTCAAAAAGAAAAAAATAGCTAATATTTTTTAGGATTCCACTGTATGCCAGATTCTCTGCTGTGTGTTTTACTTCTATTTTTTCCAACTCATCCTACAGAAAAGACTGTAGGTATTTTTTTTTATTATCTTCATAGTACAGATGAGGAATTTGAGGCTCAGAAATGTTAAAAGCTCCCCTAAAGTTACATAGCCAATACTACCAAAACTCGCATTCCATTTCAGGACCTTCAGATTCCAAAGTCCATACTCATACTCTTCATCACACACTAAATTGCCTCTACCTCTCTCTTTCTCTCTCCCCACCCCCCACTTTTTTTTTTTAAAGTAAGCTCCACGGCTAATGTGGAGCCCAACATGGGCTTGAACTCACAACCCTGAGATCAAGACCTGAGCTGAAATCAAGATTCAAGATGGTTAACTGATTGAGCCACCCTGGTGCCCCTAAATTGCTTCTACCTCTTAAACAGATCTGACCATATGTGACTAGTAATCCTTTGAGGAAAGGAAAACATGGGAAAACCCACCGGGTTTCAGGGCAAGAAGTTTCTGGAAAGGAGCCTCCTTTCCTTGGAATATCAGATGGCTCTTTACAGCCAAGACCTGCAGTAGTTAGCACACAACCTGAGGCCATCCTGAGAAGACTACTAATCCTTTGTTGTCATCATCGTAAACCCTCACCTAGTTTTGCCATCCAAAGATAGTTTATCACTTCATCTGGATGTGTTCAGGCCCTAAGGAAATGATGGTAACCTTCCCAGAGTAAACTGATCTCAACTTTGAAATACCTGCATATTAATTTATAGAGTAAATAACCCCTGACAGGAAAGATTAGTGTAGGAGATCTGCAAACCAAACCTCCTCAAACACTAAGTCAAGAACTTGGAAGTTGTTTATTTCCTCAGAAGACCCTAAACACACTTACCATACAGGCACTGGAGCTAAGCACTTCCCGTGTCACCATTTTGGAACTCTGCATCCTTGGAAAATTGACTTTGCTTCTATGAGTCTGAGTGTTCTCTCTCTCTCTCTCTTTTTTTTTTTAGATTTTATTTATTTGCAATAAAGAGAGAGCTTGAGAGAGAGAGAGAGAGAGAGATCACAAGAAGGGGGAGTGGGAGAGGGAGAAGCAAGCTCCCTGCCCATCAGGGAGCCCAATGCGGGACTTGATCCTAGGACTCTGGGACCATGACCTGAGCTGAAGACAGCTGCTTAACCCACTGAGCCACCCAGGTGCCCTCATTCTTTAAATGTCTCTACCATTAACTCCTACCTGAAGGCATTATTGAAAAGATCGGAAATAAAATAGGAGCCTATAAAATAGGAGCACTTTACAAATGTCACATGAGTATTACTGTCCCCTGTATCTTGATATGGGCATGTGCTGCCACCCAGATTGAAATACCCATATTATGTATCCAAGTATCCTTTCCCTATAATTTTACTGGAGAAAAGCTGATAATTCATTATAACTTCCTTTCCTAATATCACAACAGAACACAATTCCCGATTTTGCAGATTGCTTTTGTTAGTTTCCTGTAGACCAACTGCTTAGTCTGATGGCCTGTTTCCTAGGAAGCCCTCTCCAGGGCAGGCTGTGGGGCGTGTCACTTCCACGGAACTCTCTACAGGGAAGCTACTTTCTTTTGCAGGATGAGGATTCTTATTTTAGCATGTACCCTAGAAAATGACACATAAAGGAATTTGCCAGAGTGGCTATTCATATTATTTTAGGTTCTTATGGCTCTCTACCCTCTAAATACAGCATTATTTCCTCATCTTCACTGGCATTAAGGGATGGCTGCAAAACTTAATATCAAAAAACTCTCTCTGTAACAGGTTTAGAGGCAGGTCTCAAAGATGATTAAAGGATCAGAAAACCTAACGTGCAGAGAAAAGTGAAAGACACCAATGTACTTTATCTAATGGAGGGAAGAAACCAGACATCCCCTACTGAAAAATGGAACAAGAGAAAATGAATCTGTGTTGCAGTGTGAGGGATGGGGAGAAAGATCTGCATTCTTCTTAATGTGGCTATGAGTTATGTTAGGATGTTGTCAACCCTCCTCTTTTGGAGACTTAAAAGATGTGGTCTGGATACATCTACTGAGGACAGGTTTGTTCAGTCCTACCTCCTTGCCCAAGGGCTGACAGATGGATCAAATGACCTCTCAGCATCCCTTCCAGCCCACACTTCTGTTTTTCTGTGATTGTTGGACTGGTATGAGAGCTGAGTCAGATTTGCCCTTGCAATTTTGAGGAGGAGTCAGCTACTTTAAAAAAAAAAAAAAAAGGTAGACTCTTTGTCCCCAAAACAAATGCCTCTATACCCTGTTCAAGATTAAATTATACCACCAGAGGTGTTATTTCTTTGAGCCACAAAGCATTTTTGGTCTTCTAGAGTTCCCTTCCAGAATGCAGACACTGACACCTAAGTGAGGATCAAGTGAGTAAATCTTATCAGATCAGAGATCAAGGCCCTTTGACAGATGAAGGCTGGAAATGCAGGAAGAGGAGAATCCCAAACACAGAGAAGACAGAGACAGGACTGTAAAGGCAAATTGGGTCTAATTGAAAATTGTAGCCTGAGGCTACTCCAAAAGGGAGGATAGGGCCCTCTTCCCTCCCAGCTGAGTTCAGTAATTCCTTCAAAGAATGCAGAGCACTAGCTACTGGATGTGAAGCACCAGACAAGGCACTGGGAACACTGCAGTAAGACAAACACACTGCTGGCTCCTGCTTTCCTGCAAGACACTGAACATGTGGTAAATGTAGAGTAAATATTACATGGGGTCTCCACATATGCAACGGTGAGTTGCTGATGTACACAAGGAACTCTTCTGGGCATTTGGAATGGGTGGTGACCAAATGGAGCTTACATTCTGGTAAGATGAAACTAGGGAATGAAAGAAGCTTGTGTTGCTCTAAGAACTCTGACAGAGAGACAAGCCTCGCTAAAAAGTCCAACCTGAGAAAGGGATGCTTCTATCACCATGTGAAGCTTGAGTAAGGACTGGTAAAAGGTATGCGTTGGGGAAGGAGGAAATACCTGGAGAGTGTTCCATTTCAAGTTACCAAATGTTGCCAAGCTACCACAGTTTGTTGTATAGTAAAATAAAAAGTAATTTTTATCTTTCTCTCTCTTATTCGAGTATTTGTGTAATAATTTTTAAGCATATCAAAGTCATACTTAAAACTGCTTTATCTAATTTTTACCTCATGGCTTTAATGTATATTGGTCTTTAAACTGTTGCTTGTCAATTTTGATCAAATTCTATTATGGATATGATATAATTTGGAGACCTAAATCAAAATCAAGTAAGAGTTTTACCCTGTTGATGAAAGCATTGAGTTTAAATCCAAAATGTGTTTGTATTTCTGAATGTAAACAAGATGACATGTTTCACCTTGTGACATAGATCTTTCCCCACCTGCATGGAATATGAATTATAGGTTGGTTCCTGCACTACAGGTGGACCTGTGGCAGCCCAGCAGTATCTCCTATGTATCAAAAGGAGCAGTTACTGATGTCCATATTCCCCAAAATGGTTCCCAAGCCCTGTTAGTGTTCTTACAGGAAGCCAACATCCAGTACAAGTAAGCATTCTTTTTCACTTGCTTAATTCATGAGTACTAAATTGAACTGAATGAGAGGTGTATTCAGGTTATTTACTGAGTGCCTACAACAGTGTTTCAGGCAGTTTTTCACACTGCAAAAACAGACACAAATGTAACACAGTTATAGTCACCTTTGATGTGCTTACTAGTGTAATGAAGGAGGGGAGAAAAACCACACTGGCCTATCATTTCACCCTTAACACTAGGTGGCCAGTGTAAACAGAGATCTTCTCTGTGTGATGAAAGGAGAGCAGCCTAACAATGCCCAGAAACTGGGTAGGAATGCAGGGGGAGATAAAGCTTTCTGCAGGAGCAATGACACCTAAGCACAGGATGAGCCTCCGGACTTCCAGGCAAAGGGAAGAAGCAGTATGCTACCTGTTTAGGGAACTGAAGTGTTTGAGTGTTATCAGTGTACAAACTGGGAGTAGAAACAAAAGATGCTGGAGATGTTGAGGGAAGACCAGGTTGTGGGAAGTCTGATGTGTACAGGGCTAGGATGTATGTGTGTGATGCTGCACACTGGGATGATGGAAGTAAGGGAGCCAGATAGAAGTGGGGTGGAAAGGCAACAGGGGACTACAATAATAGTCCAAGTAAGAGGTTGTGAGGCATTGAGTCAGGACCAGAGTAGTGTGATCAGGAGAGTATTTTAAAAAAATAGTTAATAGGCAAAACCCCCTGGACTGGACTTGGTTGGATGTGGGAAGGAAGAAATCAAGGACAGCCCCAAATCTTCTAGCTTGGGCAATGGAGTAGATAGATTAAAATAGATCAGGTTCCTCGAGGTATTTGGTTTGGGTTGTTTGCATTTTTTTTAAAGGAATAGTTACATAATAAGAGTGAAGCAAACAGAAGATAGTCACAGGAGTCAAAGAAGAAACGAGAGACTTTCAAGAGGGAGAAACATTAGTGGTTCCAAGTGTGCAGTAATATCCAGCAAGAAAAGGACTGACCAGTTTCCTCTGGATTTGGCAATGTAAATTGTGTTGGTAACTCTCGTGGTGGAATGTGGGATTAAATTGCCAGGAGCAGAAGACAGAGAAGGACAGAAGTGAATAGGAGGTGGGAACATGGAGAAGCAGAGCAGACTACTGCTCTTGGGAATTAAAATAAGGAGAGAGGTAGAGAATAAGGAATGACTATAAGGAGATGCAGCATCAATGACCACTTGAAATTTGGAATTTTAGGGGGTAGGGAGCAATTTTTGTATGTTTGCAGGCTGAATGGAGGAACGAGTTAGGGAAGGAGACATTGATGGTACAAGATAGAATACACCAAAGGAAGAATGGGTTTGAGCACTAGGAAGGATACCTTATCCAGTAAGACCGAAGAGGTAAATGTAAGTCTAGTTAGGATTATAAAGAGGAGAGTCAACAATTTGAAAGAAATAATAACTAATGGGTAAATTTTCTATATGGAATAGGAAGCAAAATTATCTACCAAAAGGGAAGAAACGGGGGCTGAAGAAATTTACCAAGAGAAAAACTGGGATAAGAACTAATAACTGGTTGTTGAAAAGAAAGGAGATGGTAGTGCTCATACAGAGTTGAGGTTTTGTTGGGTTAGGACCATGGAAAGATCAGGATGGCAAGGAAGTTGAGTTCCTAGTGAGATACTAGCTCAAGTATTCATCCATGGTGTCAAATCTGGAGAGGAAAGGAGAAGAGTGTAGGAGGAATGATGGAGTCAAATGGAAGAATCAAGAAGGGTATAAGGATCATTATATGGAACACAGATATAGCATAACTGCGGGCAACAAGGAAATGGAAGGAAGAAAATTTTGACAAAATGTAGGCTGAGATTGAGTGTCCTGATATAGAACATTTATGGCTGGTGACAAAAGTCAGGGCATAGTCATGGAAGATTTGGCTAAAGTGGAGTGTAAATCACCAAGACTGATGTGATTGAGAATGAATGGACTAAATCACCAGAGAATCAATACAGCAGTTTTGAATTTCCTTGGGTGTTGGCAAGATTAGAGATAAAGAGACAGAATGTGCCCCTGGGACAGTAATTTCAGAGATTACACAGGAGTTAGAGGAAAGAAACAAGGAATGGCACAATGCCAAAGGCCAAATTAGCTTTTCTAGAAGTATGATTGATAGGGAAGGAGAAATGCGGGTTTGGGAGGATGCTGACCTCCTTCCCTTCTGGTCCCATGATGGGTGGATTGGCAGAAGAGAAAGCCACAAAAGAATCTATCCTTGAGAGAGTACAATTTCTGTTAGGGCAAGAATATGAGAGGAGAGAGTTCTCTGAAGAGGTAAGAATGTAGGAAGTCTTATTTACAGTGAAAGCAGGCTTCCAGCAGGCACAACATAAAATGAAGTGGTGGAGTGATGAAGAGTCAATGCAGGATGTGGGGGAGAAGGGCAGTAGAGTGAATTTATGACATGGGAATGAGTGACATACCTTTCATTTGGGGACCTAGGATTTCAGGGCTGAGAGGCATGATCTTAAGTGACTAATCTGAATTGCTCCAACTTTTCAGCAAATTGTTGTACTGTTAAAACTGGCAGGAAGGGGGGGAGTCAAGATGGCGTGGAAGTAGGAGGAGGCACCATTTCAACCTGTACCCTAAAGTGAGCTGATTACCTACCAAAGAACTCCGACCACCCATGAAATCAGCCTGAGATCAGAATTATACACGTCTGGATCTCTACAGGAGCAGAAGACGCCAGTGGCAGGTAAAGCAGACTGGGAACGTCCGAAGATAAACAAAAGGGGGAGGGAGCCACCAGAGGTGACATATCGGAAAGTAACACCCCAACACGAGAGTGCTCTGCGTCTGGGGACCAGCATTAACTTGGAGTCTGGTTGAAAGCACTCAAAAAACAAAGAGCAAAGGATCGCGGGGGGGTAATAGTGGGAACCTGGGCGGTTAGGGTCAGGGACCTAAGTCCCTGGACCCAGGACAGCCTCCCCTGGCGCGGAGCCAGAGAGAGTGCGGCGGAGAAATCAGGTCTCCGTCCCTGAGCGGCCACTGCACCTGAATGCCAGCGTGCCCGAGAACGAGTGGGGTCTGGCTCCCGTGAGGGGCTGGGAGCCTGACCAGATGGCAATCCTGAAACGCGCGCGTCCCACACCCTCCCTTGGGAAAGGTGCTCATAGGCGCTAGCCTGGAGCTCTGGCAGCCAGAAAAACCAGACATTCCCAGCCCGGGACAGCGGGAAAATCTCAGTGCGCGATCTCTGCTCGGAACCTCTCTGGCGGTCTGGAGCTGCCTAGACAGCCACTGCTGCCCTGGTTTTGGGTACAACGAGGAGCTCCTGCATCCCCAGGGACAGTGACTCAGAACCGACTCTGCCAGCAGCTTTTGCAAAACAGTCTGAGGCTTCTCTCTGAGAGGGAGTTTGGGGTGCTGTTTGCTCTCCTCTAAACCTCCAAAAACCATCAAAAGCTGTCAAGGCGAGAGAAAGCAGATGAAAGAACATAAAAACCCCCAGAGAACAAAAGGCTGAAAAAAAAACAGTTTCCTGAAAATAAAAAGAGCTCACCCCCTTGAGGGGAGCAGGAGGACCTAACTCAGGGAACATCATTGTCTGAAAACCCACGTGGCAGGCCCCTCCCCCAGAAAACCAACCAGGAAGGAAGAAAAAAAAAAAAAAAGACTACAAGAGAACAATCACCACTACTTCATAAATACAACTTTTATTTTTAACTCTTTACCAATATTCTGGTTCTTTTTAAATTTTTTAACCTATTTTTATACTTTTTATAATTTTTTAACCTATTTACCATCACACTGAGATGTCCAGTACATCAAATTCTTTAATAACCTTCTAACCTGAACTTTTTGATACATATACCCGTGTTTTTCTTTTGTTTTTCTATTTTTTAAATTCTTTTTAATTTTAGCTTAGTTTAGTCTAGTTTATTCTTTTTTAATTTTTATTTGCTACTATACATATAGAGTTAAACTTCAAGGTAATCCCCTTTCCCCAATCAAGGCTACCCCTATAGGCAAACCAGTTTCTAATCCCCCTGTAACTTAGGAAAGTTGAGTCCCTTAACAAAAACATCAAGATACCTTCAGGAAGAATCAAAATAACCTTCCTCACCCACACTGAGAATCTATAACCATTCTCCCAATTTTTCCTTCTGTCAGTGTTTCTGTGAATTTGTGTTTGTCCTGATAATATATAAACCTTATACTTGGGGTTCTTTCTGATGAGGTTCTTCCCCTTTTTTTTTTTGCTTATATATACATATTTTTTCCTCTTGTCATATACTTTTATCACTCTTTTTGTCTGTCTGTTTTTGTTTGTATACTCCACAAATCTTACCTTGTGGCCCATTTGGGCTGAGCCTTCTCTTTTATCTTCCCTTTTTTTCCTATCTCTCTCTCTCTTTTTTTTTCCTTTTTTTTCCTTTTTTTTCCTTTTTTCCCCTCTTTTCTTTCCCCTTTTTTTTTCTTTCTTCTTCTCTATTTCTTTTTCTTTTCTTTTTTCTCTCATTTGGGTGGGGAATCCTGATTGCACAGAAGCGTTCCAGGGTGCACATTGACTGCACCACAATCGATAAGTCCAGCTGCATCTGTTTAGTCATCTCTTACCAAAATGACTAGGAGGAGGAATACCCAACAGAAGAAAAATACAGAGGATGGGCCTTCTGCAACAGAGCTAATGGCTATCGACATAGACAATATGTCAGAAAAGGAATTCAGACTAACAATTATCCAGGCAATAGCTAGGTTGGAGAAAGCCATGGATGACCAAACAGAATTGATTAGGGCAGAACTGAAAGCCACCAGGGATGATGTTCACAATGTTAGGGCAGAACTGAAAGCCACCAGGGATGATGTTCAAAATGCTCTCAATGAGTTCCAATCCAATCTAAACTCTCTAAAAGCTAGGGTAACTGAGACAGAAGATAGAATTAGTGATCTGGAGGACAAACAGATAGAGAGAAAGGATCAGGAGGAAGCCTGGAACAAACAGCTCAGAAGCCACGAAAACAGAATCAGGGAAATAAACGATGCCATGAAACGTTCCAATGTCAGAATTATTGGAATCCCTGAAGGGGAAGAAAAAGAAAGAAGTCTAGAAGATATAGTGGAAGAAGTTGTCTATGAAAATTTTCCCAACCTCACGAATGGAAACAACGTTCATGTACTAGAGGCAGAAAGATTTCCTCCCAAGATTTTAGATTGTCGAAAGTCCTCACGGCACCTTATCGTTAAAATGGGGAATTATGTTTCAAGAGAGACCCTCTTAAAAGCAGCTAGGACAAAGAAGCTTCTTACATACAGAGGAAAGCCCATTAGAATAACGTCAGACCTTTCCACAGAGACCTGGCAAGCCAGGAAGGGCTGGCAAAATATATTCAGAGTACTAAATGAGAAGAACATGCAACCAAGAATACTCTATCCAGCAAGACTGACATTTAAAATGGAAGGAGAGATAAAGAGTTTCCAAGACCGGCAAGGCTTAAAAGACTATGCAACCACCAAACCGACACTGCAGGAAATATTAAGGGGGGTCCTATAAAAGAGAAAAAATCCTAAGAATATCATTGAACAGAAATATAGAAACAATCTATAGACAGAAAGACTTCAAAGGCAACACGATGTCAATAAAAACCTATCTCTCAATAATCACTCTCAATGTGAATGGCCTAAATGCGCCCATAAAACGACACAGGGTTGCAGATTGGATAAAACGACAGGACCCATCCATATGTTGTCTACAAGAGACCCATTTTGAACCTAAGGATACACCCAGACTGAAAGTGAAGGGATGGAGAAGCATCTTCCATGCCAATGGGCCTCAAAAGAAGGCCGGAGTAGCGATTCTCATATCAGATAAATTAGATTTTAAACTAAAGACTGTAGTCAGAGATACAGAAGGACACTACATCATTCTTAAAGGGACTATCCGACAAGACGATCTAACAATTGTGAATATCTATGCCCCCAATATGGGAGCACCCAATTACATAAGAAAACTATTAATCAAGATAAAGAGTCATATTGATATGAATACAATAATAGTAGGAGATCTTAATACGCCTCTCTCAGAAATAGACAGATCATCGAGGCAGAAAATTAATAAAGAAATAAGAGCATTGAATGAAACATTGGACCAGATGGACCTCATCGACGTATATAGAACATTCCACCCTAAAACAACAGAATACTCATTCTTCTCAAGTGCACATGGAACCTTCTCCAGAATAGACCACATACTGGGTCACAAAGCAGGACTCAACTGATACCAAAAGACTGACATTATTCCCTGCATATTCTCTGATCACAATGCTTTGAAACTGGAGCTCAATCACAAGGAAAAGTTCAGAAGGAACTCAAACACCTGGAAGCTAAAGACCACCTTGCTTAAGAATGCTTGGATCAACCAGGAGATCAAAGACGAACTTAAACAATTCATGGAAACCAATGAGAATGAAGACACCTCGGTCCAAAACCTATGGGATACAGCAAAGGCGGTTCTAAGGGGGAAATACATAGCCATCCAAGCCTCCCTCAAAAACATTGAAAAATCCAGAATACACCAGCTGTCTCTACACCTTAAAGAACTGGAGAATCAACAACAAATCAAACCAACTCCACATGCAAGAAGGGAAATAATCAAGATTAGAGCAGAGATCAATGAGGTAGAAACGAGAGATACAGTAGAACGTATCAATGAAACTAGAAGCTGGGTTTTTGAAAGAATCAATAAGATCGATAAACCATTGGCCACACTAATCCAAAAGAAAAGAGAGAAAGCCCAAATTAATAAAATTATGAATGAAAAGGGAGATATCACAACTAACACCAAGGAAATAGAAACAATCATCAGAAATTATTACCAACAGTTATATGCCAATAAGCTAAGCAACCTAGATGAAATGGATGCATTCCTGGAAAGCTACAAACTCCCAAAATTGAACCAGGAAGAAATTGACAACCTGAATAGACCGATATCTAGCAATGAGATTGAAGCAGTGATCAAAAACCTCCCAAAAAACAAGAGCCCAGGACCTGACGGATTCCCTGGGGAATTCTACCAAACTTTCGAAGAAGAAATAACACCAATTCTCCTGAAGCTGTTCCAAAAAATTGAAGCAGAAGGAAAACTTCCAGACTCTTTTTATGAAGCCAGCATTACCCTGATCCCCAAACCAGGCAAAGACCCTACCAAAAAAGAGAATTTCAGACCAATATCACTGATGAATATGGATGCAAAGATTCTCAACAAGATCCTAGCAAACAGGATCCAGCAGCACATTCAAAAGATTATCCACCATGACCAGGTGGGATTCATCCCTGGGTTGCAAGGTTGGTTCAACATTCGCAAATCAATCGGTGTGATAGAACACATCAATAAGAGAAGAGAGAAGAACCACATGGTCCTCTCAATTGATGCAGAAAAAGCATTTGACAAAATCCAGCATCCGTTCCTGATGAAAACGCTTCAAAGTATAGGGATAGAGGGAACATTCCTGAACTTCATAAAATCTATCTATGAAAGACCCACAGCAAATATCATCCTCAATGGGAAAAAGCTTGCAGCCTTCCCGTTGAGATCAGGAACACGACAAGGATGCCCACTCTCACCACTCTTGTTCAACATAGTATTAGAAGTTCTAGCAACAGCAATCAGACAACAAAGAGAAATAAAAGGTATCCAAATTGGCAAGGAAGAAGTCAAACTCTCTCTCTTCGCAGATGACATGATTCTTTATATGGAAAACCCCAAAGACTCCACCCCCAAACTACTAGAACTCATACAGCAATTCAGTAACGTGGCAGAATACAAAGTCAATGTACAGAAATCAGTGGCTTTTTTATACACCAACAATGAAAATACAGAAAGGGAAATTAGAGAATCGATTCCATTTACTATAGCACCAAGAACCATAAGATACCTGGGCATAAACCTAACCAAAGAAGTAAAGGACCTATACTCGAGGAACTACAGAACACTCATGAAAGAAATTGAAGAAGACACAAAAAGATGGAAGACTGTTCCATGCTCTTGGATTGGAAGAATAAACATTGTTAAAATGTCTATACTGCCTAGAGCAATCTATACTTTTAATGCCATTCCGATCAAAATTCCACCGATATTTTTCAAAGAGCTAGAGCAAATAATCCTAAAATTTGTATGGAGCCAGAAGAGACCCCGAATTGCTAAGGAAATGTTGAAAAACAAAAACAAAACTGGCGGCATCACGTTACCCGATTTCAAGCTTTACTACAAAGCTGTGATCACCAAGACAGCGTGGTACTGGCATAAAAACAGACACATAGACCAGTGGAACAGAGTGGAGAGCCCAGATATGGACCCTCAACTCTATGGTCAAATAATCTTCGACAAAACAGGGAAAAAATATTCAATGGAAAAAAGACAGTCTCTTCAATAAATGGTGCTGGGAAAACTGGACAGCGATATGTAGAAGAATGAAACTCGACCATTCTCTTACACCGTACACAAAGATAAACTCGAAATGGATAAAAGACCTCAACGTGAGACAAGAATCTATCAGAATCCTAGAGGAGAACATAGGCAGTAACCTCTTCGATATCAGCCACAGCAACTTTTTTCAAGATATGTCTCCAAAGGCCAAGGAAACAAAAGCAAAAATAAACTTTTGGGACTTCCTCAAGATCAAAAGCTTCTGCACAGCAAAGGAAACAGTCAACAAAACAAAGAGGCAACCCACGGAATGGGAGAAGATATTTGCAAATGACAGTACAGACAAAAGGTTGATATCCAGGATCTATAAAGAACTTCTCAAACTCAACACACACAAAACAGATAATCATATCAAAAAATGGGCAGAAGATATGAACAGACACTTCTCCAATGAAGACATACAAATGGCTATCAGAGACATGGAAAAATGTTCATCATCACTAGCCATCAGGGAGATTCAAATTAAAACCACATTGAGATACCACCTGACACCAGTTAGAATGGCCAAAATTAGCAAGACAGGAAACAACGTGTGTTGGAGAGGATTTGGAGAAAGAGGAACCTTCTTACACTGTTGGTGGGAATGCAAGTTAGTGCAGCCACTTTGGAGAACAGTGTGGAGATTCCTGAAGAAATTAAAAATAGAGCTTCCCTATGACCCTGCAATTGCACTGCTGGGTATTTACCCCAAAGATACAGATGGAGTGAAAAGAAGGGCCATCTGTACCCCAATGTTTATTGCAGCAATGGCTACGGTCGCCAAACTGTGGAAAGAACCAAGATGCCCTTCAACGGATGAATGGATAAGGAAGATGTGGTCCATATACACAATGGAGTATTATGCCTCCATCAGAAAGGACGAATACCCAACTTTTGTAGCAACATGGACGGGACTGGAAGAAATTATGCTGAGCGAAATAAGTCAAGCAGAGAGAGTCAAGTATCATATGGTCTCACTTATTTGTGGAGCATAACAAATAACATGGAGGACATGGGGAGATGGAGAGGAGAGGGAGTTGAGGGAAACTGGAAGGGGAGATGAACCATGAGAGACTATGGACTCTGAAAAACAACTAGAGGGTTATGAAAGGGCGGCGGGGGGGTGGGGGGGTTGGGAGGTTGAGGGACCAGGTGGTGGGTAATGAGGAGGGCACGTACTGCATGGAGCACTGGGTGTGATGCCAAAACAATGAACACTGTTATGCTGTAAATAAACAAATAAAAATAAATAAATTAAAAAAAAAACTGGCAGGAAGATCACTGATGGTGTCTGGTAAGGCCTGGGATGGGCTCATGGCTCTGTGAGTCAATAGTAAAAGCCTTAGTCTCTGGAAGGCTGAGCCACAGGGTGCAAAGTAGCAGTGACATTCCTACCTCATCCATACAAATACTTCCCTGCCAGAAAGATAATTACACCCTTATTAAAGTACTGATATGCTTTTTACAGAAAGGTATTTTATCATGCTTCTAGAACAGGGTAGAGTCACAGCTGTGCATAAAACTATTGTTCATACTGAACACATTTTAGTCATCACTATAACTTCAAAGGCATGCTTTGATTCTCTGAATGGCAGGAAGGAACTTGGTAATTATATCTATAGGTGCTCAGCAACAACTCACATGCTTCATTAACTATAATTCAGTAGAAGGGAATATAGCAGTTATTTTAACAAGTCTCTATTTCTTGCCATTAAATATAGGTCATGTGGAACTGATGTAGAATAAAATATCACACTTTTTGTCACAGAGAATGGAATCTAAAAAAAATGAATGTTTTAAATCAGTTGTCTCCTCATGGAGGACAATCATTTAGAATTATTCATTTTGTTGGTCTCAAGATAATACATAAGAGTTGATTAAATTCCACAGGGCAGTAGGTAGAGATAATTTTTAATTGACTTTTATCATTGTAGCCTAGGGTATTTTCAAAAGATCATTAACTCTGTACAACTACACATAATATATAGCTGTAGTCATCTTCAAGGCAGAGATAATGTGACCCCATGAGTCTGGCCCCTGGGTAATCAGTCCCTTTCAATGACATGCCAGATGAGATGACTCATTCTGTTATAAAAAATTCAATCATTTTATAAATTACAAGTTTTGAGCCCCCCTCACCCGCCATAGAAGCTTTGGGGTGGGGGTTTTATTCTGAGTGTTGACATCATTTGAAAAGTTCTCAATATCTCTGGTCACTATCCTAGGAGTGTACGCAACTAGTGTAGGAATAATAATCAGCCATAAAGGACCTAGAAAATACAACACTTATAAATGCTATTTTGGGCTCCTTCTCATCAATCTGTGGCGATAACTTCTTAACAAGAAAAATGGGGCTAGAACTGTCACACAACAATTATTTTAATTTTCAGATTGGTCTTTTAGAGCCTGTATTAAGATACTTTCCAGTTATTGAACAGAGAACTGTATTACTTTTCTAGGACTGTCATAACAAATACCACAGACTGGCTGGTTTAAAAGGCAAAAATTTATTGTCTCATGATTCTCGAGGCTAGACGACTTATATCAAGGTGTGGGCAGAGTTGGTTCCTTCCGAGGGCCTTGAGGGAAGGATCTGTCCCAGGCTTCTTTCCGTGGTTTGTAGACAGCCATCTTTGCCTCTTCATATCTTCCCTCTATGTGTGTCTTTGAGTCTTGATTTCCCCAGTATATGGAACATAAAATGTACCATTTTAACCATTTTAAATATACAATTCAGTGACACTAAGTACATTCACATTACACAACCATCAGCACATGCATCTCTAGAACTTTCTCATCTTCCCACACTGAATTTCCTTTCTATAAAAACATCAGTCATATTGGATGAGAGTGCATCCTGGTGACCAAAGTTTAATTACATCTGCAATAATCCTAGTCCCAAATAAGGTCACATTCTGAGGTGCTGGGAGTTAAGACTTCAACATATGAACTGGGGGAGATGGGGACACAATTCAACCCATAACAGATCCCCAAACACAGTAGCTTCAATCAAATAGAATTTACTTTGCCCTCATGGAATGGTCCAAAGGTCCAGAAGCTGTGACTGCACTACTCCAGCCACCACTGTTGTTACCATAACTGCCTCTCACGCTATAAACCTGATGACTAAGCCACTGGAGTGCTGATTCCAGCAACACTGACTGCCTCTCAACAGTCACATCTCTGTGACCTTGACATGGCCACAGCAACAGCAGGAAATGGCTTCTGCCTCATTCTTAACTTCCTATCTTACCAGCGTTTACAAATCTGTACCCAGAATCAAGGCTGCAAGAGAGTCAGGAAAAAGTAGGTTTTGGCTTCCCAGACCCTGCAGTATAGGAAGTCCATAAGGAGAGTAGGCAGTTGACCATGTCCAGTATAGACACTCAGGAGAGGAAAAAGGAAACAAGGGTCAGCCATATTCTACTATTCTCTTCATTTACATTTAATATGGAACTTCAGAGGACTGATACCAGTGATTTTCTAGATTTAATGAACCTGAATTCATGGTTTCCAGATTGTTAGCCTAAATTTGATCACCACAGTATATTAAAATCACTTTGGTGAACTTTCAAAAAGGACTGATACTTATTCATAAATATTCTTATCTATGTAGGGCCCAGTGTGGTATATTTTAAGTTTTTTTTTTATTTTTAAGTAATCTCCACACCCAACGTGGTACCCCAGGTCACAACTCCAAGATCCAGAGTCACACACTCTTCCAACTGAGCCAGTCTGGTGCCCCAGTGTGGCATATTTTTTAAAGATCACAGGTAACTTTAAAGAAATGCATCTTAAGAATCACTAGCCTAAATGGATAGGCAAGTACTAAGGAATCCAAAAACTAGTTCTACTTAGGACACTTGGAGACTTTAAAAGAAAACTGAAATGCTTAAGAGTTTATTCATCAATTATGTTAATATCCATCTAGAACGATCCCATACAACTTGAAACTGAAAAACTTTATAATTTTCCTATTTTGGTGAAAACACTAGTAAACTTGAATAGAAAATATTAAAATAAATCCATTGTAGGAGCAATTCTCCATTAGAATTATTTCGACAATTCTCTGAGTGGACATTTCATGATGTGACTGGTAATTTGTCATGTCATTTATCAATTGATAATGATAAATGATAAAGAATCTAATCAATTAAGAGGCATAGATTTTTGTACTGAAACGTCTGGGAAAATATTGCCTTTCTAACGGGAACAATGGTAGTTCTATCAGGAGCTGCCAAACAAACAGATATATCAGTATCAGAGCTTCATAACTTTCTGGTGATAAATGTGGGGAATTGCTCTTACCTTGAATGGGAACAATTTGCACTTGTTTGTATTTAGAAGGTCTGTCCACTTTGGAAATAATGCAATGGCAATATACCATGGCTCAATTTTGTGAACATTTTTTGAACTTTTGAAAACTTTTTTGTGGGTGTGTTGTCTTGTTTTGGGGTTCATAATGTCACACTGGACTCAAGAATCTAAAGATTAGAATTCCGAGTTCAAATTCTGGCTCTGTACTCCCTAGCAGAGTGATGCTGGCAGGTTCTTAACCTTTTGGGGGTTCATTTTTCCCTGTCTGTAAAACAGAAGTAACAAAAAAATCTACCTTATAGGGTGTTTAACTCAGCTCCTGCACATGAAGTACGTAGCATGGTATCTAAATAGGTACTCAATAAATGTAAATGCTCATACCCATCATTCAGTTCTTGTAGCTGTTCAATCAGTGGTAGTAATTATCATTTGAGAACATCTACTTATAATTTTACCTTTTATGTTCTTTACCCAATTTAGTAGTTTCTATTTCCCAAAAGAGAACATTTTCTCAACATTTGATATTTTTAGTGATGTAAATATTTGATACCTTCTTTTTCATAGATGCATAATTTTCTTTTCAAATTTTATGTGATCTCCATTCAGTTTGCATCATGTCTATCATTTCAAATCCAGGGTCCTCATAGAAGATCTTCAGAACACACTGGAAAAGGCAAGCAGTTTGTGAACCCAGAGAAATCGAAGATACCTGTCTGGATATAATTATGAAATTTATCACTCCTTAGAAGAAGTATGTAATCAGAGAGCTTTTTTTTTTTTAAATAAATACGTCTTTATCATTTAGGTCTGATGGCTGGGAGCAAAGCATAAAGATAGAGGCAGGGGCCATATGAAGAATATATAAAGTTCTTATATGGCCCAGCCAGCTCAGTTCATCATCTCTTCCATTATTAAGCCTTTATAAGTTGGATTTCATTTGCTTTACCCAAACCACCCCTCCAAAATACATGGGAAGGGTAATGGAAAAGTGAGGTAATGCTACTATAATTGCAGTTGTGAAAACCTTAACTAAAAAGACATGGAAGGTAGATCTAGTCAGAGTTTGAGGGCAGTGATTGGGATGGGGGTGGAGTGAACGTTGATGCTTGCCACATAGCTTCTGCACAAGTTGAGACTTCCCAAAGGCCAAGCCTTATTTGCAGAATCTCAGGGCCTTTAAACATGTTGTTATTTATTCTTCCTATTATTTATTCTACAACAACCTCATGGCTACCACTATATCCTTTACTGGTCACCTAGACAATACCTAGTTACTCTTTGAATCTCAGCCCAAGCAAAAAGATGGCTGTTTCTACTCTCGAAGATGGAATTAGAACTCCTCACCTCTAACCCCAGCATATTACATGCACCCACAGCACATGGATATGATATCTATGTAATTGTTTTTATGTATGTAATTGTAGGACCACTTGATTAATGCTTTTCTCTCCTCATAAGCTTCAAATTCAATGAGGGCAGGCCATTTCTTTCTTGTTCACCACTATATCCCCAGTGGCAAGCAAATAGGAACCTCCAAGTAGGTAGTAGATGACAATAAATAAATGAAGAAGTACATAGATTTTCCAGTTTCCCCTGAATTGAGCAAAGGAATGTCAGGCATAAAATTAATGTGATCCAAAAAAAATTAATGTGATCCTGTTATATTCTAAGAATATTTGGTTATCTTGATAATGACTTTTTTTTTCAAAATTATTTTCATCTATTTCATGTTCCAACATATGTTTTAGAAGCTTGAAATTAGAAAAAAAATGGGAAGGTTTTAGCTAGCTTGGCACATGGAAGTGTTATAAAATGCACTAGAAAGAAAATTATAAATATATCTATAGATATGTACATACATATGCATACATATATACACATAAGATATATATATATTATACACATATATATGTATGTTCATTAGACTAAGTAAGAATAGAAAGAAAAGAAAGCTTGGGTACTTCTCAAAATCTAAATTTTTCAGCACAGACTGTCTTGCACACCATGGATTAAAGGGACACTTTTGTGTGACTTCCTTACTTCTTGAAAAGCTTTTAAGTTAGAAATGTCATTCATATTTCTAAGTGCCTTATTCATCCATCTCAAATATACCTTCTTCTGATGACAGATAAGTGTGTGTGACTGGATCAATGCAAATGTATCACCGTTATTGGGGAAATTATTCAGAGTATGCCCTCTGATGTGTGACTTGAATAACCTTTAAATGTAGAAGACAATGCCTTTTCCTTAGCATCTTCTTTTCAGTGGCAAATTACAATATATGGAACTTTAATAGACCCTTTCAAGTAGTTTGCATAGTTTTCATGAACCTGATTTCTTTTCCTCTTAACTACTTGGGAGGGAAATGGAAATAATTTTTTTTTAAGATTTTATTTATTTATTTGACAGAGAGAGATCACAAGTAGGCAGAGAGACAGGCAGAGAGAGAGGAGGAAGCAGGCTTGCTGCTGGGCAGAAAGCCCGATGTGGGGCTCGATCCCAGGACTCTGGGATCATGACCTGGGCCGAAGGCAGAGGCTTTAACCCACTGAGCCACCCAGGTGCCCCTGGAAATAATTTTTGTTTTCAAAAAGAACCCAGAACACATGGATTAATTTTCTACAAAGCTCTGCCATCAAGATACTAATGATAAATGGTAGTAGAAGGTATGCATTAAAAAGGGGACAATATAAAGACATGAAGCTACTATTTGTAAAGATAGAAAATATAATTTTAAATATCTTAAGGAAAATTAAAAACACCAAATTGATTTTTGTTCAGTTTTATACTCATGTATGCTCTTTGAGCCTGAGACTTATTGCTGCCTTTTGTTACCTTTTGTTCTCTGAAATATCCATAACTGGGAGACTCTGACATGGTTTTCATTTATTTGTTTTAGATTCAAAATTGGATGCGTCATCTAAATAAAACTCATTCAGGTCTCATTCACATGTTCTCTATTGGAAAATCATATGAGGGAAGGTCTCTATATGTTTTAAAGGTAAAAATAATTTTTTTAATTTAGTAAGCATAAAAACATTTATTTATTTAGTAAACATTCATCTTTTTCAAGTTTGACTTATGGGAAAAAAATGAAACGGTCTTTCACATAATCTCATATTAATATCATCTGATAATTTCCCTTAGATTTTTGGGCCATATTTAAATTTTGCCATTGAGTATTCCAGGGAATGCTATTTCTAACATAGAGTTGTTGATGCACTTAAAAATAGAGTTGTTGATGCACTTAAAAATAATGGCATTCAAAATTATTGTGAGCTGGTGCTACTTAAGGTGAACTAGTGCAAAACTACATAAATGTATATGTATAAGAAAGTATATGCCCTTCCCAGTCTTTGGCCCTACATTCTCTTCTAGCTACTTACCCAGAGCTCTCTATCTCTTCTCAGCCAAATGTCTGAAAAGATTTCCTTATATCACTGTTTCTATTTCCTTACCTCCCATTCAGACCTCGACTCAATGGCCTTCATCCCCATGGCTTTTCTAAAATTTCTCTTGCTGAGACCAACAATGACTTCTAGTTGGTTCTCCTCCTTTGTCTCTGACCATACCCTCCTGTCTCACTCACTGGCTCCTCTCCCCATGCCCTTCCCATGGGTTCTGATCATCCCAGAACTCTCTGCTCAGGCTCTATACTCTCCCTCTACCATCCTCTCTAGATGGACACATCCACCCCCATGGTTTCAACAATAATTCCGGAAATTTCTATTTAGTTGGGGTCCACTCTCTGGAGCTTTACATTCATATGTCATTACCTATTTGACCTTCTTATCTCAATTTTCACAAAAGCACCTTGGACGCAGAATGGCACCATTCTGTGACTGCAGTCAAGAAGCATGAACATCATCCTAAATTCCTCTTATTTTTACCACTTCCTTTAAATCTGCCACGGAGACCTGACAATTCTCTCTTCTAAATATCTTTTGGATCTGCTCCAGTTCCTTCTCTTGTCTTCTCTACTCTCGCCCTAACTTATCTCTGGATCTCTTCTCCATGGACTATTGCAATAAAGCATTCGGTACGGAGTTCCTTTCAAGTTCCTGTCCTTGCCCCTCTCATACTCTAATCCGCCACTACTGTCAGCATGGCCTTGTGTCCACCCGTGCCTTTGTCTCTCTCTCTCACAGACATACCCCTCTTCCATGAAATACACGATGAAACCTTCTCTCTTTTACATAAGATCCAGGGATTTCACGTGTTCTCTGCCTCTGTGTCCCGTTTCATCTGCCATTTCTTCTTCATACCCCAAAAACAGTTCTTCAAAGAGGATGTGCCCAGATTCTCTTCCAAGCTTGAGATCCCTTCTTCCAACTTGTCTGCTGGGCAAGCTTCAGGTCTTACCCAACTATTCAAGTGTTCCTCCCCTGAAAAGCCTTATTTTATTCTCTGGGAAAATTGGACATTACACCCTATGCTCCCTAAGCAACATATGCATGTCCATATCACAATGATTGATTGTTCCCATGTCTGCCCTCCCTATTAGCATATAAACTCTTTGAATCTCCAGTGTCAAGCACAGTATCAAAAAAGGATTTCCTGGGGCGCCTGGGTGGCTCAGTGGGTTAAAGCCTCTGCCTTCAACTCAGGTCATGATCCCAGGGTCGTGGGATCGAGCCCCGCATCGGGCTCTCTGTTCAGCGGGGAGCCCGCTTCCTCCTCTCTCACTGCCTGCTTCTCTGCCTACTTGTGATCTCTGTCTGTCAAATAAATAAATTTAAAAAAATCTTATTAAAAAAAAAGGATTTCCTGAAGTATTACTTGAGTGAAGTAATGAATGAAAACTAGGTCCCCTATGCATATAATGTTTAATAGCTACCTATTTGTTATTGAGTTAAAAACCACATTTAAGTAATATTGATATAATGAGATTATAAAGAAAACTCTGTCACTTGATTTTATAAATCAATTTGCTTTGCTTTCCCAATTTGTGTTGTAATAAAATTTGACTTTGTACAGCAATAAAACTTAATTATTGCTGGGGTGCCCGGTGGCTCAGTCAGTTAAGTGTCTGCTTTCAGCTCTGGTCATGATTCCAGGGTCCTGAGATCAAGCCCTGCATTGTGCTCATTAGGGAGTCTGCTTCTCACTCTACTCCTCTCCCTGCTCCTGCACTCTTTCTGCCTTTATCAAATAAATAAAATCCTTTAAAAAATTTTTAAAAATATAATTATTGCTTTAAGAAATAATTTAAGAATCTTTGTGATTCTGATTCTCTTGGAGGAGGGGGTTAGGAGGAAGAGGAATTTAGCTTTTTTACTTAACAATCACATACGATATTGAAGGAGAAGCAAACTTGGGGCACCTTGGTAGCTCAACCGGTTAAGCATCCAGCTCTTGATTTCAGCTTAGGTCATGGTCTTGGGGTTATGAGATCAAGCCGTAAATCGGGCTCTGTGCTCAGTGTGGAATCTGCCTGGGATTCTCTCTCTCTCTCCCTCTCCCTCAGCCCCTCTTCCTGCTCACACACGTGCTCTTGCTATAAATAAATAAAATCTTTTAAAAAGAGAAAGAGAAACAAACTTATTTAAGGGATTGCCCTTTTTTGTCTATTTTCCTGTAAGATTCGTAATTAAGGCAATAAATTTATTATTTCTGCATAAATAGGCCTGGGCTTCAGAAATAGATAGGAAATTTCTGTATCTTTTTTGTGGGCTATCTAATGACTCAAACTATAGTGAAGAACTGCACTGAAATCTTATTAAATTATGCTGATCAATGACTTTAAAAATAAAAGCCTGAGTTGGTTACTATGAATGCTCTTGTTTTCAGCTGGACAGAAGATCACAAATTTACAAAAGAGCTGTCTGGATAGACTGTGGTATTCATGCAAGAGAATGGATTGGTCCTGTTTTTTGCCAGTGGTTTGTAAAAGAAGTAAGTTAAATCCTTTATACAATGTCCATTTCAACTAACTGTTGCTTCCCATGTGTTTTTATTCTGCTCAAGAAGCAAAACTAGGAACTTAAAGCCAGCAATACCTGATTGAATGATAACATCTTGATTTTGGTAGGTTACTTCATGGTTCTGAAGATCCCTCATTACTCTGGCTCAGTTTATCCTTGCCTCTGTCCTCAGAGGTTGGAGTTACCAATCCTCATTAAAAGAAAGGATTAGAGTTTCAGAGCATTTATGAATTTGTGGACAAATTAGGAACCAACCAGACAGCTGATTTATGGAAAAAGGCTAAACATCTAATTTAGGTGCTCCAGAGCAGCTTCTCATACATTATCCAACTTGGAAAAATCTGTACCACTTATCACAATGATCTCATATATGCTATAACAATAAAGGGGTGAGCAAACAATTGCATTTTACTTTCCTGCTATAGATCTGTAATATAATACCAAAGCCCCTTTGCCTCTATGGATTTTACGTTCTCAGTTTTACTGTTTTTCAGTAATTCTAATGGTTGAAGATTCATTGTGATTTCTTATCAGTGGTTTCATTTAAATTATAAGTCTAGTGTATCAAGTGGGTCCCTATTCCAAGCATTGGTCAATGGAGCTAACCTCATGGACCAACATCTTAATGTGTTTTGACATTTTCCATTCATCATCCAGAATGCAATGATTTCCATGGTTATTTTTAAACTTATTTGTATTTTTTTGAAGATTCTTAAAATCAGCCACTAGTACTGGTTCTGAAAGTAAAGAAGTCTAAGGATATGAAGTTTCAAAGCCAGAAAATAACCCTACAAATTTCTTTAGTCCTTTATAGGGAACCATTAAGAACACAAAAGATCTTTGGGCGCCTGGGTGGCTCAGTGGGTTAAGCTGCTGCCTTCGGCTCGGGTCATGGTCTCAGGGTGTTGGGATCGAGTCCCGCATCGGGCTCTCTGCTCCACAGGGAGCCTGCTTCCCCCTCTCTCTCTGTCTGCTGCTCTACTTGTGATCTCTCTCTCTCTGTGTCAAATAAAAAAAAAAAGAACACAAAAGATCTTTAAATATTTTAGTTCTATTTCACTGCCTTTTGTGGGAAAATTAGGATCCCTGCTGAGGTTTGTGATTTTGACTCTTAGGAAAATATACCTCATAAGTGTCAAAAATGTACTAAATTTGCAAAGTCTGCCTCCTGCCACTACCATACCCACATACATATCTTCAATTTTATAAATACGATGTAATAATTTTTAAATCATTCCCACTCAGTGCATTAAGGAATTCATATTCTCTTAAAATAAAATTCCATCCTGGTAGGACAAATGCAAAATCTAATAAGAAATCAATTCTAGGAGCATCTGGGTGATGCTCAGTTGAGCATGAAACTCCTGATTTCAGCTCAGTTCTGATATCAGGGTCATGAAATCAAGTGCTGTGTCAGACTCTGTGCTCTGTACGGAGTCTACTTGTCCCTCTCCCTCTGTCCTTCCCCTCTGCCCCTCTTCCTGCTCATGCAAGCACTCTTTCTCCAAAATAAATAAAATCTTTAAGAAAAAGAAATTTACTCTATTACCGTGTGTTAAATAACTTGTTATACATACAACATATTGTCTGCTTTCTTAAGTTTCAAAAAGAAAAGGAAGAAAAATGGATAAGTATAGAACATCCATCATTAATAAACTGTAGTCTTATGTTAAAAGATTTGGAATGTATGTCGCAAACATTTTACCTCACCCTCACATGTGCAACTTCTTTACAACACCTAAACTTACTTTACTGGTTCATGTGGTTGTCTGTCTCTTTCTGTACCAATGCCAAGGGCAGAGACTATCCTGTTCATTGTTAAATCCTCAGAAGCTACAACAATACCAGGCATTTAACCAATCTACAAATATTAGTTAATGAATGGCAATATTGAGAATCGAGTAATAATGATGTGGAAAGATTTCTGGGAGAAGACTTGTCCAATCATCTCATAGGAAATAAATGGTACCACCTGGACTTTTACAATGCACAATCTGTACAGCCATATATAGCAGCCCTATACCCAAGCTAAGTTTCCAAGAAATAGAATAACACAGTATAAACATGGAAAATGATGAGGCATATATAATGACTGCCAATCAAGGGATGTTGACTTTAGAGCAAGAAAAAGAAGCATCAATTAAGATTACGGTCCATTTCACCCAAGATGAGAAAGGTCTCATTCCACGCTCACCAGGCCATCTTCAAGCATGCACATGACACTAGCCATTTCCATGTCTCTGCTACTCTTTCCACACCCTGTCACTCTCGCTATTTCAGGCTCTCAAATGATGCTCCACTTAATCGCTTAAATTTCACATCTGAGACAGGGCAGCAACCAGAAACTGGGAAAAGAAACCTTAGAGGTCACTTGTATCTGTGAACTTATGGAAGCAGTGGGGCTGCCAACAGGGTAGAAGTGACTGGAGTGGTTGGATATTGATACTTGACAGGCTTGTAAGAGATGGTCTCATCTTGCTTCTTTAAAGGCCCCTTCCCATTCATGGTGGTCCTGAGGACAAGGAGAAAAGGAATGTCAATGATTTCAAGAAGTTGAAACCTGCCAAGCCTTAGAACACCATCTCTTCTACACTAATTCATTCTCTTATTCAACCCCAGTCTCCCAAAGCAGACAGGAGGCGTCTGGTCCAAAAGGGGTTCCAGGCAGTGTCCCTTCCACAGGCCATCTCCCCTCTCGCCCAGAAGTCCAAGGACCAGGTCCCAGGCTTTCAACTCATCTCATTTCTGTGCTTTCTCTAGGGGCACCAGGGAACTTCTGGGCTCTTTCTCTGCCTTCTAGGAGGTTCTGCGGGGCTGGGTCTAGTGCTCTCAGCCGGCTTGTACCTCACTGCCAGTTGTCTCCTCCTGCATTTGCCACATATCGGCATGGGAGGATCAGGTGAGGGGATGTCCTCTCAGAGAGATACATGGCAAACAGAATAGAGGTCCTCTGTCTTCCATTGTTTACCCTCATCTCTCAGTTGTTTCTCCCATCTCTTTTGATATCCCTGGAATTTCAACCCCAGGAGAGGGGGTGGGTCAGAAGTCAAACATTTGGCTTCACATTTCTGTCTTTCTTGAATGTTTTCCCCAAACCAAAGGGCCTAAAACAACATTGATAACGAATGGTTTCTGTGGGCAGCCATCCAGGTGCAAATAGCCAGGTACCTGTGGCTTAGGATCTCTCCTCACAAGGCTGCAATCAAGATGTCATCGGGATCTTCAGTACTCTCCAGGCTTGTTGGGGGAAAATCTGCTTTTGAGCTCACTCAGGTGGCTGTTAGCATCCAGAGTCCTCCATTGCTGTAAGCAAGAAATATTCATTCCTTGCCACATGGGCCTCTCCATTACACAGCCAAAAAGGAGCAGCCGGCTTCCCTGGGAACAGATGAGGGGGGGAGGGAGAAAGGGAGAGAGGGAGGGAGAGACAGCAAGCCCAAGAGGAGACCTGTCTCTTTGTAAACTAACCTCCGAAGTGACACCCTATCACTTTTGCCATATTCTGTCCTGGAGAAGTGAGATAGTAGTTCCTGACTAGATTCAAGAGGTAGAGTATGGAACACAAAACGATGTGTACCAATGATAGGAATCATTGGGGACCCTTAAAGACTGGCCTCCATTCTTTGGTGGGACTTTACCTCAGCTAGTCAACACTATAATCTTTGCATATATACTAGGACGTGAACTAGGAGGAAATTTTATTCAGCCCTTCTAGGACCCTTGCAGCACCTTGCATAGATGTTCCTTGCACAAAGGTGCCTCTGTGACTCCGTCGGTTCAGGGTCTGACTCTTGGTTTCGGTTCAGATCGTGATCATGTGATCTGTGAAATCCAGGCCATCGTCCGGTTCTGTACTTGATTGGGAAGCTTGTCCAGGAATCTCTCTCTCTGACCCTCCCCCGCTTGCATGTGTGTGTGCCTTCTCCCTTTCTGTCTCTCAAAAAAAGAAGAAGTATTAGTAGTAGAAGCTATTTGCACAGCAGTTGATAATTAGACAACCCTGGTTTGGAATGGGAGCTCTGAAATTCACTAGCTGTGTGACCTTGGGGCGAGTTGTTTACCCTACCTGATCCTCAGTAACAGAGGACAAACTGAATTATTGGCACAATTAAGTGATAAGTAATATACACTTAAAACCCTTCATTGCTTGGCATAGAATCCCTTAATAAAATCCATTCTCAGTAGCAGTAGTCTCAGCAATTTGATATTTTTATTTTTATTTGTGTTATGCTTAACACTGAAAAATATTCTCTCACACTCATAAGGCTCTAGGAAATATGGAGCATCAGCTAAAAAATGGGGTGGATACCAAGTCAAAGCAGCAATGGGTATGGCTTAAGGGGTAAGCACAGGAACGTTCGTGCTCTGGTTGTGAGTGTTGGTGGCTGCTGGACAAGGGAATCAGACCTGCAGGGGACCCGAGAACTTGGAGTCTGGCCAGTGCACCCTTGCTCCCCTCTTGGGCTTCTGGGGTTTCAGGGGAGCCTTTGGCCCTTGAGGGTATATGGAGGCTGTGCCCGGAACAGCAAGAGCAGGAGCAGGAGGCCTTCCGGTGACAGGCTGGACCTTGGGCCCAGAGTTGGCCAGCTCCTGCCTGAGGCAACGGTTTTGGGCCTGGAGCCTCTGGAACTCCCTCTCTGCCCACACAACAGCATTCTGGCCCTCCTCGCTTCTGTTATCCACCAGGAGGCGCTCCTGCTCATGCAAAGAGGACATTTTCCACCATTCTCAGTGCAGGTCAGTGGCCATGTTCCTATAGAGGCCCAAGGGCCAGTGGGCAGCATCCGCCCTCCTGTGCACCTTGGCAAGTTCCTTCTTCACTTGCAGGAAGCGTGGCTTCTCCTCCATCAACCTCCTCTCCAGGTGTCTGAGGTGCTCTTTGCACAGCTTAGGCACTGCCTCGAGCTTCAGGCGCAACTTCTGAATCTCACTTTCCAAGACGGGGTTTGGAAGATGAAAAGATACTTGGGCAGCTTGGTGGATTGTTGGGTTTCTTGGGAGCTCTTCATTCCTCTGACCTGCATTCTTCAGTGCCCTGGACGGGTTCCTTCACGTGTGTCCTTCACAAGTGTCCTTCACAGGCTCCCGCCTCAGGGCAACGTGGTCCGGGGAGGAGGAGCCAGTCTCCACCAGCCTCCTTGAGCCCCCACCTTCCAGATGATCTCTAAGCAGCTCTAGCGCATGCACCCCTTCAGGAGGATCTGGCTCAGCGTCTGTTGTTGGCACTGGCCCTCACCAGTGGCCTGCCACCACACTCCTCCATCAGGAAGCTGTGGCCTGCCTGCCTTCCCTGCCTCTTCCTGCACTCTTTGTCCATAGTGGCCAATGGCCTCCACCAGCGGATCCGCACTTGCCTGCAGATCAGGGTTGTCCTTGAAGACTTCTGGTATTTTCCACACCAGGGGTTCTCCATCTTCCTGGGCCGCTCCACAGATGGGATTTGCATCAGTCAGCTGGTGAGGGCTCTTCAACAGCCTTTCCCGAACTCCCTTCAGCAGTTGCGTAGTGTTTTCCACTCACCAATACCCGGCATCTTGATTCAGGGCAGCCAGAGCAAGAATCTATAACGGGAGAGGACTGGCCTTCTGCTCAGATGATGCGACGGTTCCACAGGCTTGGCGTCCAGTTCGGCCTTCTGCTTGACTTTTCTAGATACTTCATTCTGGACACAGTGCCCCTTTTCTTCTTCTTAAGCTGAGTCCACTCTTTACTCTGAACGACACCACTGCAGTGCACACCAGGACCTGCCCTCATCTCTTGACAAGTTTTCTCCCACTTGCCAGTAATCCTCTGTAATCAGAATATTGTTACAGATGATCCTTACCAGGCACAGTGACTTCTTCACTGTCAGCGCTGGATTCAGCTGCCTCCGTCTTTCGTAACTCCCCTACATTCCTCAACTGATCAGTGTGGACCCGAATAGGGAGGGACAACTCTACGCCCCTATTCAGCAGGAAGAAGTTGCAGAAGATGAGACCTTCCACCTTCAACTACCTTAGAGATGTAAGGGCAACGTTGTTCAGGAGAAAATAACGAGGGAGCAGAAAACTGGCTGAGGACAAAACAAAAGCTGACACCTTACACACACACCCCCCCCCCCCCCCCCCGCCACCTCGGTGACTTATGTAACATCCCTCAGGCACTCCTGGCTACCCTAAAACAAAAACAAGCTTAAAAGTCAAGGATTTGACTAATCTCCAAAGAAAAGGGGGGAATGAAGGACCTATTTAGCCAGAGGGACTCCATCTTGGGCAAAGAGCCACTTTGTTGTTTGTGCAGTAAACTTAAATTGACTCTCCCCGCCCAGACAAACTTACTTAGAAACAAGTCCGAGAAACCAGTAAAATGTAGTCAGCTAGTTCCCGATAACAGAGCCCAGAATACAAGGACGAGTCAGGCCAGATGGAGACATCTCATCAGTACGAAGTACTGTTTGTAACAGTGAGAAGGTCTTGCCCAAACCAAAACGACTCCATCTTGGGAAGGACGATGATCTTACTATTTACACTGAATATGTTAGTTGACAAAGAATTCCCAAAAAGAACTGTTTGTAACAGTTCCTGGTATGGGGTAATCTTGAATAACATGTCACCAGACCGGATGAAACTAGCCAATCAACAAGACACACACAAACCCAGGGGGTTGAGATACCAAGATACGGGTTGCAGTTTCACCCAATAAAAGGTAGCCTGTAAGATTGGGAGGAGTCGCTCTCTTCAGAGGCGGCCCTGACCCCAGTCAGTCAGTCGATTCTTGAGCCTGTAAGCTAGGGGTGGTCGCTCTCCTCAGAGACAGCCCTGGCCGGTCAGTCTGACATCTAATGCTTGGCATAGAACAGAGCTCTGCATAACTTTAACTTTATTTCAGTCTCGTTCCCCTGGCCAATCAATTTGATTTCGAATACTTATCATAAAATACAGCTTTACATAAATTTCACTTGGCCTCAGTCGCGTTTCGCTTAATAATGGAACTAACAATCAATGCATAGTAGAAAGGAGGAGGAGCATCTGGGTGGCTCAGTCAGTTAGTCAAACTTTTGATTTTGACTCGGGTCATGATCAAACTCGGGGTTGTGAGAATGACCCTGTATTGTGCTGGTGCTAGGCATAGAGGGCTTAATAATCTCTCTCTCTGCACCCCTTACCTCTCTCTCTCTCTCCCCCTCCCATCCTCGAAAATGAAAAGGAGATTTAAAACCATAAGCTCTCAGCTTCAGAACCAAAAAAAGAAGAGAAAATAAAACTAAAGAAGAAAACCAAAAGAATCCTTCTACCCAATTTCAAGATCTATAGCTACAGTAATCAAAAGTGTGTGGTGTCGGTGATGGATAAACAAGTGGAACAGAATAAGGATAGGTAAGTGGAACAGGATCAAGGACCCAGAAGGAGACCGACACCAATATGTCCAATGGGGTTTTGACAAAGGTAAAAAGCAGTTCAATGGAGGAGTGACCGCGTTTTGAATAACTGGAGTTAGAACAAGTGGACTTCCATAGACAAAGAAGAAGAGAGAGGGGGAGAGGGGAGGAGCAGGTGGAGGACAAGGAGGACGAGGACCACAATCGAAGTCTCATACCCTGTACAAAACTTAACTCAGGCGCCTGGGTGACTCAGCCGGTGAGGCAGCCAGCTCTTGATTTCCACTCTTGTCATGCTCTCAGGGTCCCGGGACAAAGTCGGGCTCCAAACTCACTGGGGAGTCTGCTTAAGTTTGCTCTTTAAACTTCTCCCTCCACCCCACGTTCCGCTCATGCCCATGCTCACTCTCTCCAAAAGAAAAAAAAAAATTTAATGAACTCAAGAGTAATCATCGCCTTACACGTAAAATGATAAATCTTAGAGGGAAAAAAATGGGAAAAATTTCAGGAACGGAAAGCTAGGGAAAGAATCCTCCGACTGGACCTCAAATCTTTTTCCATAAAGGAAAAGTTGATTCACTGGACATGATCCAACAATCAGAATTGTAAGTCTGTCCTGTGTGAAAGACCTTGTGAAGAAGACCCAAAAGACAAGCTACAAACTGAGAGAAAATAGGTGCAAACCACAGACCTGATAAAGGACTCCTGTCTCATGTAGAGAAACTCAAAAGTTGACCCCCAAATAACCAAGCCATCCAGTCAGAGAAAAAAAAAAATGGGAAAAGACCTGAACACTTTACCAAAGAGTATACAGATGGAAATCACATAAAAAGTTGCCACTGGAGCAATTCCAATTCAAACTCCCATGAGCTCTCACTGCACACCTCTGACAATGATTCAAAGAAAATGCACCGGAGAGGGAGAGAGACACCCCACTGCCAAATGCAAGGCAGGATGTGGAATGACTGGATCCCGCCTGCATCGCTGTTGGGCATGGAAGATGATAGAGCTAACTCTTGAAAACAGTTCACACAGTTCCTTTTCCTTTTCAAAGCCTCGATTTCAATTCCAGTGAACACACAGTGGAATATGCATTTCGGGTGCACAATATAGTGCCTCAACACTTCCACACAGTTTCTGTGAAAACTAGACTTGCAACCACCATATGACCCAGTCATTGCATTCTTGGCATTTCTCTGAGAGAAATCCAAACTTACGTTTGCTCAAACACCTGTACGTGAATGGATCTGTGTCCTTAGGGAAGCACTGGGCCTGCCAAGGGGGTAGAAGTGACTGCAGTGGTTGGATATTGACACTGGACAGGCTTGTAAGAGATGGTCTCATCTTGCTTCTTTGAAGGCCCCTTCCCATTCATGGTGGTCCTGGGGACAAGGAGAAAAGGAATGTCAACCATTTCAAGAAGTTGAAACCTGCCAAGCCTTAGAACACCATCTCTTCTACACTAATTCATTCTCTTATTCAACCCCAGTCTCCCAAAGCAGACGGGAGGGGGTCCACGCAGTGTCCCTTCCACAGGCCATCTCCCCTCTCGCCCAGAAGTCCAAGGACCAGGTCCCAGGCTTTCAACTCATCTAATTTCTGTGCCTTCTCTAGGGGCACCAGGGAACTTCTGGGCTCTTACTCTGCCTTCTAGGAGGCTCTACGGGGCTGGGTCTAGTGCTCTCAGCCGACGCAGACCACACTGCCAGTTGTCTCCTCCTGCCTTTGCCACATAACGGCACGGGAGGATCAAGTGAGGGGATGTCCTCTCAGAGAGATACATGGCAAACAGCATCGAGGTCCTCTGTCCTCCACTGTTTACCCTCATCTCTCAGTCGTTTCTACCATCTCTTGGGTTCCCTGGAATTTCAACCCCAGGAGAGGGGGGTGGGTCAGAAGCCCAACATTTGCCTTCCCACTTCTGTCTTTCTTGAATGTTTTCCCCAAAACAAAGGGCCTAAAACAACATTGATAACCCGATATGGTTTCTGTGGGCCAGCCATCCAGGTGCAACTAGCCAGGTCCCTGTGGCTCAGGATCTCTCACAAGGCTGCAGTCAAGATGTCATCTGGATCTTCAGGCATCTCCGGGCTTGTTGCGGGAAAAATCTGCTTTTGAGCTCACTCAGGTGGCTGTGAGCAGCCAGAGGTCCTCCATTGCTGGAAGCAAGAAATAGTCATTCCTTGCCACATGGGCCTCTCCATAATACAGCCAACAAGGAGCAGCCCGCTTCCCTGGGAACAGATGAGGGAGGGCGCGCGGACGGGCAGGCGGGCGGGCAAGCCCAAGAGGAGACCAGTCTCTTTGTAAACTAACCTCCGAAGTGACATCCTATCACTTTGGCCATATTCTGTCCTTTAGAAGTGAGTCCGTAGTTCCTGACTGGAATCAAGAGGTAGAGAATGGAACACAAAACGATGTGTACCCAAGTGGGGAATCGTTGGGAGGCCCTTAAAGGCTGTCCTCCGTACTTTGGTGGGACTTGAACTCAGCTAGCTACCACTATAATCTTTGCACCCTTACTAGGACGTGAACTAGGAGAACAGTTGATCAAGCCCTTCTGGGATCCTTACAGCAGCTTGCCTAGAAGTTCCTTGCACAAGGGTGCCTCTGTGGCTCCGTCAGTTCAGCGTCTGACTCCTGATTTCGGTTCCGGTCGTGATCCCGTGATCTGTGAAATCCAGCCCAGTGTCCGGTTCTGCACTTGAGTGGGAAGCCTGTCTAGGAATCTCTCTCTCTCTGCCCCTCCCCCGCTTGCATGTATGTGTGTGTGCCTTCTCCCTTTCTGGCTCTCAAAAGAAGAAGAAGAAGTAGTAGTCGTAGTAGGAGAAGTTATTGGCACAGCAGCTGATAATTCGACAACCCTGGTTTGGAACGGGAGCTCTGAAATTCCCTAGCGGTGGGATCTTGGGGCGAGTTGTTTCCCCTCTCCGAACCTCAGGCATACATGACACGCTGGGTTATTGGGACGATTAAGTGATCGATAAAAGACACTTCAAACCCTTCCTTGCTTGGCATAGAACCCCTCAATAAAATCAATTCTCAGGAGCAGTAGTATCAGCAATTTGGTATTTTCATTTTTATTTGTTTTATGCTTAACATTGACACCTATTCTCTCGCACTCATACGGCTATAGGGAATATGTAGCATCAGCTGAAGAATGGGGTGGTTCTCAAATCAAAGGAGCGATGGGTATGGCTTAAGGGGTAAGCACAGGAGCTTTCGTGCTCTGGTTGTGAGTGGCGGGTGGCTGCTGGCCAAGGGAATCAGACCTGCAGGGGACCTGAGAACTTGGGAGTCTGGCCAGTGCACCCTTGCTCCCCTCTTGGGCTTCTGGGGTTTCAGGGGAGCCATTGGCCCTTGAGGGTATTTGGAGGCTGTGCCCGGAACAGCAGGAGCAGGAGCAGGAGGCCCCCCGGAGACAGGCTGGACCTTGGGCCCAGAGTTGGCCAGCTCCTGCCTGAGGCAATGGTTTTGGGCCTGAAGCCTCTGGAACTCCCTCTCTGCCCACACAACAGCCTTCTGGCCCTCCTCGCTTCTGTTCTCCACCAGGAGGCGCTGCCGGTCATGCAAGGAGGAGATTTTCTGCCATTCTCGGTGCAGGTCAGTGGCCATGTCCCTGTAGAGGCCCAAGGGCCAGTGGGCAGCATCCGCCCTCCTGCGCACCTTGGCAAGTTCCTTCTTCACTTGCAGGAAGCATGCCTTCTCCTCTATCAACTTCCTTTCCAGATGTCTGAGGTGCTCTTCGCACAGCTTAGGCTCTGCCTCGAGCTTCAGGCGCAACTTCTGAATCTCACTTTCCAGGAGGGGGTTTGGAAGGTGAAAAGATACTTGCGCAGCTTGGTGGATTGTTCGGTTTCTTGGGAGCTCTTCATTCCTCTGACGTGCCTTCTTCACTGCCCTGGACAGCTTTCCTTGGTTCACGGGGCTCCCACCTGAGGGCACATGGTCAGTGGAGTAGGGGCCAGTCTCCACCTGCCTCCATGAGCCCCCACCTTCCAGAAGAATCCAAAGAAGCTCTAGCAGGTGCATCCCCTTCAGGAGGATCTGGCTGAGGGTGTGGTGTTGGCTTTGGCCCTCACCGGTGGCCTGCCACCGCACTCCTCCATCAGGAAGCTCTGGCCTGCCTGCCTGCCCTGCCTCTTCCTGCACTCTCTGTCCACAGCTGCCAATGGCCTCCACCAGCGGGTCTGCTCTTGCCTGCAGATCAGGGCTGTCCTTGAAGCCTTCTGGTATTTTCCTCGCCAGGGGTTCTCCATCTTCCTGGGCCGCTCCACAGATGGGATTTTCATCAGTCAGCTGGTGAGGGCTCTTCAACAGCCTTTCCCGAACTCCCTTCAGCAGTTGTGTAGCGTTTTCCATGGAAAACGCCCCGACATCTTGATTCAGGGCAGCCAGAGCAAGAATCTATAACGGGAGAGGACTGGCCTTCTGCTTAGATGATGCGACGGTTCCACAGGCTTGGCGTCCAGTTCGGTCTTCTGCATGACTTTTCTAGATACTTCATTCTGGACACAGTGCCCCTTTTCTTCTTCTTAAGCTGAGTCCACTCTTTACTCTGAACGACACCACTGCAGTGCACACCAGGACCTGCCCTCATCTCTTGACAAGTTTTCTCCCACTTGCCAGTAATCCTCTGTAATCAGAATATTGTTACAGATGATCCTTACCAGGCACAGTGACTTCTTCACTGTCAGCGCTGGATTCAGCTGCCTCCGTCTTTCGTAACTCCCCTACATTCCTCAACTGATCAGTGTGGACCCGAATAGGGAGGGACAACTCTACGCCCCTATTCAGCAGGAAGAAGTTGCAGAAGATGAGACCTTCCACCTTCAACTACCTTAGAGATGTAAGGGCAACGTTGTTCAGGAGAAAATAACGAGGGAGCAGAAAACTGGCTGAGGACAAAACAAAAGCTGACACCTTACACACACCCCCCCCCCCCCCCCCCCCGCCACCTCGGTGACTTATGTAACATCCCTCAGGCACTCCTGGCTACCCTAAAACAAAAACAAGCTTAAAAGTCAAGGATTTGACTAATCTCCAAAGAAAAGGGGGGAATGAAGGACCTATTTAGCCAGAGGGACTCCATCTTGGGCAAAGAGCCACTTTGTTGTTTGTGCAGTAAACTTAAATTGACTCTCCCCGCCCAGACAAACTTACTTAGAAACAAGTCCGAGAAACCAGTAAAATGTAGTCAGCTAGTTCCCGATAACAGAGCCCAGAATACAAGGACGAGTCAGGCCAGATGGAGACATCTCATCAGTACGAAGTACTGTTTGTAACAGTGAGAAGGTCTTGCCCAAACCAAAACGACTCCATCTTGGGAAGGACGATGATCTTACTATTTACACTGAATATGTTAGTTGACAAAGAATTCCCAAAAAGAACTGTTTGTAACAGTTCCTGGTATGGGGTAATCTTGAATAACATGTCACCAGACCGGATGAAACTAGCCAATCAACAAGACACACACAAACCCAGGGGGTTGAGATACCAAGATACGGGTTGCAGTTTCACCCAATAAAAGGTAGCCTGTAAGATTGGGAGGAGTCGCTCTCTTCAGAGGCGGCCCTGACCCCAGTCAGTCAGTCGATTCTTGAGCCTGTAAGCTAGGGGTGGTCGTTCTCCTCAGAGACAGCCCTGGCCGGTCAGTCTGACATCTAATGCTTGGCATAGAACAGAGCTCTGCATAACTTTAACTTTATTTCAGTCTCGTTCCCCTGGCCAATCAATTTGATTTCGAATACTTATCATAAAATACAGCTTTACATAAATTTCACTTGGCCTCAGTCGCGTTTCGCTTAATAATGGAACTAACAATCAATGCATAGTAGAAAGGAGGAGGAGCATCTGGGTGGCTCAGTCAGTTAGTCAAACTTTTGATTTTGACTCGGGTCATGATCAAACTCGGGGTTGTGAGAATGACCCTGTATTGTGCTGGTGCTAGGCATAGAGGGCTTAATAATCTCTCTCTCTGCACCCCTTACCTCTCTCTCTCTCTCCCCCTCCCATCCTCGAAAATGAAAAGGAGATTTAAAACCATAAGCTCTCAGCTTCAGAACCAAAAAAAGAAGAGAAAATAAAACTAAAGAAGAAAACCAAAAGAATCCTTCTACCCAATTTCAAGATCTATAGCTACAGTAATCAAAAGTGTGTGGTGTCGGTGATGGATAAACAAGTGGAACAGAATAAGGATAGGTAAGTGGAACAGGATCAAGGACCCAGAAGGAGACCGACACCAATATATCCAATGGGGTTTTGACAAAGGTAAAAAGCAGTTCAATGGAGGAGTGACCGCGTTTTGAATAACTGGAGTTAGAACAAGTGGACTTCCATAGACAAAGAAGAAGAGAGAGGGGGAGAGGAGAGGAGCAGGTGGAGGACAAGGAGGACGAGGACCACAATCGAAGTCTCATACCCTGTACAAAACTTAACTCAGGCGCCTGGGTGACTCAGCCGGTGAGGCAGCCAGCTCTTGATTTCCACTCTTGTCATGCTCTCAGGGTCCCGGGACAAAGTCGGGCTCCAAACTCACTGGGGAGTCTGCTTAAGTTTGCTCTTTAAACTTCTCCCTCCACCCCACGTTCCGCTCATGCCCATGCTCACTCTCTCCAAAAGAAAAAAAAAAAATTTAATGAACTCAAGAGTAATCATCGCCTTACACGTAAAATGATAAATCTTAGAGGGAAAAAAATGGGAAAAATTTCAGGAACGGAAAGCTAGGGAAAGAATCCTCCGACTGGACATCAAATCTTTTTCCATAAAGGAAAAGTTGATTCACTGGACATGATCCAACAATCAGAATTGTAAGTCTGTCCTGTGTGAAAGACCTTGTGAAGAAGACCCAAAAGACAAGCTACAAACTGAGAGAAAATAGGTGCAAACCACAGACCTGATAAAGGACTCCTGTCTCAAGTAGAGAAACTCAAAAGTTGACCCCCAAATAACCAAGCCATCCAGTCAGAGAAAAAAAAAAAATGGGAAAAGACCTGAACACTTTACCAAAGAGTATACAGATGGAAATCACATAAAAAGTTGCCACTGGAGCAATTCCAATTCAAACTCCCATGAGCTCTCACTGCACACCTCTGACAATGATTCAAAGAAAATGCACCGGAGAGGGAGAGAGACACCCCACTGCCAAATGCAAGGCAGGATGTGGAATGACTGGATCCCGCCTGCATCGCTGTTGGGCATGGAAGATGATAGAGCTAACTCTTGAAAACAGTTCACACAGTTCCTTTTCCTTTTCAAAGCCTCGATTTCAATTCCAGTGAACACACAGTGGAATATGCATTTCGGGTGCACAATATAGTGCCTCAACACTTCCACACAGTTTCTGTGAAAACTAGACTTGCAACCACCATATGACCCAGTCATTGCATTCTTGGCATTTCTCTGAGAGAAATCCAAACTTACGTTTGCTCAAACACCTGTACGTGAATGGATCTGTGTCCTTAGGGAAGCACTGGGCCTGCCAAGGGGGTAGAAGTGACTGCAGTGGTTGGATATTGACACTGGACAGGCTTGTAAGAGATGTTCTCATCTTGCTTCTTTGAAGGCCCCTTCCCATTCATGGTGGTCCTGGGGACAAGGAGAAAAGGAATGTCAACCATTTCAAGAAGTTGAAACCTGCCAAGCCTTAGAACACCATCTCTTCTACACTAATTCATTCTCTTATTCAACCCCAGTCTCCCAAAGCAGACGGGAGGGGGTCCACGCAGTGTCCCTTCCACAGGCCATCTCCCCTCTCGCCCAGAAGTCCAAGGACCAGGTCCCAGGCTTTCAACTCATCTAATTTCTGTGCCTTCTCTAGGGGCACCAGGGAACTTCTGGGCTCTTACTCTGCCTTCTAGGAGGCTCTACGGGGCTGGGTCTAGTGCTCTCAGCCGACGCAGACCACACTGCCAGTTGTCTCCTCCTGCCTTTGCCACATAACGGCACGGGAGGATCAAGTGAGGGGATGTCCTCTCAGAGAGATACATGGCAAACAGCATCGAGGTCCTCTGTCCTCCACTGTTTACCCTCATCTCTCAGTCGTTTCTACCATCTCTTGGGTTCCCTGGAATTTCAACCCCAGGAGAGGGGGGTGGGTCAGAAGCCCAACATTTGCCTTCCCACTTCTGTCTTTCTTGAATGTTTTCCCCAAAACAAAGGGCCTAAAACAACATTGATAACCCGATATGGTTTCTGTGGGCCAGCCATCCAGGTGCAACTAGCCAGGTCCCTGTGGCTCAGGATCTCTCACAAGGCTGCAGTCAAGATGTCATCTGGATCTTCAGGCATCTCCGGGCTTGTTGCGGGAAAAATCTGCTTTTGAGCTCACTCAGGTGGCTGTGAGCAGCCAGAGGTCCTCCATTGCTGGAAGCAAGAAATAGTCATTCCTTGCCACATGGGCCTCTCCATAATACAGCCAACAAGGAGCAGCCCGCTTCCCTGGGAACAGATGAGGGAGGGCGCGCGGACGGGCAGGCAGGCGGGCAAGCCCAAGAGGAGACCAGTCTCTTTGTAAACTAACCTCCGAAGTGACATCCTATCACTTTGGCCATATTCTGTCCTTTAGAAGTGAGTCCGTAGTTCCTGACTGGAATCAAGAGGTAGAGAATGGAACACAAAACGATGTGTACCCAAGTGGGGAATCGTTGGGAGGCCCTTAAAGGCTGTCCTCCGTACTTTGGTGGGACTTGAACTCAGCTAGCTACCACTATAATCTTTGCACCCTTACTAGGACGTGAACTAGGAGAACAGTTGATCAAGCCCTTCTGGGATCCTTACAGCAGCTTGCCTAGAAGTTCCTTGCACAAGGGTGCCTCTGTGGCTCCGTCAGTTCAGCGTCTGACTCCTGATTTCGGTTCCGGTCGTGATCCCGTGATCTGTGAAATCCAGCCCAGTGTCCGGTTCTGCACTTGAGTGGGAAGCCTGTCTAGGAATCTCTCTCTCTCTGCCCCTCCCCCGCTTGCATGTATGTGTGTGTGCCTTCTCCCTTTCTGGCTCTCAAAAGAAGAAGAAGAAGTAGTAGTCGTAGTAGGAGAAGTTATTGGCACAGCAGCTGATAATTCGACAACCCTGGTTTGGAACGGGAGCTCTGAAATTCCCTAGCGGTGGGATCTTGGGGCGAGTTGTTTCCCCTCTCCGAACCTCAGGCATACATGACACGCTGGGTTATTGGGACGATTAAGTGATCGATAAAAGACACTTCAAACCCTTCCTTGCTTGGCATAGAACCCCTCAATAAAATCAATTCTCAGGAGCAGTAGTATCAGCAATTTGGTATTTTCATTTTTATTTGTTTTATGCTTAACATTGACACCTATTCTCTCGCACTCATACGGCTATAGGGAATATGTAGCATCAGCTGAAGAATGGGGTGGTTCTCAAATCAAAGGAGCGATGGGTATGGCTTAAGGGGTAAGCACAGGAGCTTTCGTGCTCTGGTTGTGAGTGGCGGGTGGCTGCTGGCCAAGGGAATCAGACCTGCAGGGGACCTGAGAACTTGGGAGTCTGGCCAGTGCACCCTTGCTCCCCTCTTGGGCTTCTGGGGTTTCAGGGGAGCCATTGGCCCTTGAGGGTATTTGGAGGCTGTGCCCGGAACAGCAGGAGCAGGAGCAGGAGGCCCCCCGGAGACAGGCTGGACCTTGGGCCCAGAGTTGGCCAGCTCCTGCCTGAGGCAATGGTTTTGGGCCTGAAGCCTCTGGAACTCCCTCTCTGCCCACACAACAGCCTTCTGGCCCTCCTCGCTTCTGTTCTCCACCAGGAGGCGCTGCCGGTCATGCAAGGAGGAGATTTTCTGCCATTCTCGGTGCAGGTCAGTGGCCATGTCCCTGTAGAGGCCCAAGGGCCAGTGGGCAGCATCCGCCCTCCTGCGCACCTTGGCAAGTTCCTTCTTCACTTGCAGGAAGCATGCCTTCTCCTCTATCAACTTCCTTTCCAGATGTCTGAGGTGCTCTTCGCACAGCTTAGGCTCTGCCTCGAGCTTCAGGCGCAACTTCTGAATCTCACTTTCCAGGAGGGGGTTTGGAAGGTGAAAAGATACTTGCGCAGCTTGGTGGATTGTTCGGTTTCTTGGGAGCTCTTCATTCCTCTGACGTGCCTTCTTCACTGCCCTGGACAGCTTTCCTTGGTTCACGGGGCTCCCACCTGAGGGCACATGGTCAGTGGAGTAGGGGCCAGTCTCCACCTGCCTCCATGAGCCCCCACCTTCCAGAAGAATCCAAAGAAGCTCTAGCACGTGCATCCCCTTCAGGAGGATCTGGCTGAGGGTGTGGTGTTGGCTTTGGCCCTCACCGGTGGCCTGCCACCGCACTCCTCCATCAGGAAGCTCTGGCCTGCCTGCCTGCCCTGCCTCTTCCTGCACTCTCTGTCCACAGCTGCCAATGGCCTCCACCAGCGGGTCTGCTCTTGCCTGCAGATCAGGGCTGTCCTTGAAGCCTTCTGGTATTTTCCTCGCCAGGGGTTCTCCATCTTCCTGGGCCGCTCCACAGATGGGATTTTCATCAGTCAGCTGGTGAGGGCTCTTCAACAGCCTTTCCCGAACTCCCTTCAGCAGTTGTGTAGCGTTTTCCATGGAAAACGCCCCGACATCTTGATTCAGGGCAGCCAGAGCAAGAATCTATAACGGGAGAGGACTGGCCTTCTGCTTAGATGATGCGACGGTTCCACAGGCTTGGCGTCCAGTTCGGTCTTCTGCATGACTTTTCTAGATACTTCATTCTGGACACAGTGCCCCTTTTCTTCTTCTTAAGCTGAGTCCACTCTTTACTCTGAACGACACCACTGCAGTGCACACCAGGACCTGCCCTCATCTCTTGACAAGTTTTCTCCCACTTGCCAGTAATCCTCTGTAATCAGAATATTGTTACAGATGATCCTTACCAGGCACAGTGACTTCTTCACTGTCAGCGCTGGATTCAGCTGCCTCCGTCTTTCGTAACTCCCCTACATTCCTCAACTGATCAGTGTGGACCCGAATAGGGAGGGACAACTCTACGCCCCTATTCAGCAGGAAGAAGTTGCAGAAGATGAGACCTTCCACCTTCAACTACCTTAGAGATGTAAGGGCAACGTTGTTCAGGAGAAAATAACGAGGGAGCAGAAAACTGGCTGAGGACAAAACAAAAGCTGACACCTTACACACACCCCCCCCCCCCCCCGCCACCTCGGTGACTTATGTAACATCCCTCAGGCACTCCTGGCTACCCTAAAACAAAAACAAGCTTAAAAGTCAAGGATTTGACTAATCTCCAAAGAAAAGGGGGGAATGAAGGACCTATTTAGCCAGAGGGACTCCATCTTGGGCAAAGAGCCACTTTGTTGTTTGTGCAGTAAACTTAAATTGACTCTCCCCGCCCAGACAAACTTACTTAGAAACAAGTCCGAGAAACCAGTAAAATGTAGTCAGCTAGTTCCCGATAACAGAGCCCAGAATACAAGGACGAGTCAGGCCAGATGGAGACATCTCATCAGTACGAAGTACTGTTTGTAACAGTGAGAAGGTCTTGCCCAAACCAAAACGACTCCATCTTGGGAAGGACGATGATCTTACTATTTACACTGAATATGTTAGTTGACAAAGAATTCCCAAAAAGAACTGTTTGTAACAGTTCCTGGTATGGGGTAATCTTGAATAACATGTCACCAGACCGGATGAAACTAGCCAATCAACAAGACACACACAAACCCAGGGGGTTGAGATACCAAGATACGGGTTGCAGTTTCACCCAATAAAAGGTAGCCTGTAAGATTGGGAGGAGTCGCTCTCTTCAGAGGCGGCCCTGACCCCAGTCAGTCAGTCGATTCTTGAGCCTGTAAGCTAGGGGTGGTCGCTCTCCTCAGAGACAGCCCTGGCCGGTCAGTCTGACATCTAATGCTTGGCATAGAACAGAGCTCTGCATAACTTTAACTTTATTTCAGTCTCGTTCCCCTGGCCAATCAATTTGATTTCGAATACTTATCATAAAATACAGCTTTACATAAATTTCACTTGGCCTCAGTCGCGTTTCGCTTAATAATGGAACTAACAATCAATGCATAGTAGAAAGGAGGAGGAGCATCTGGGTGGCTCAGTCAGTTAGTCAAACTTTTGATTTTGACTCGGGTCATGATCAAACTCGGGGTTGTGAGAATGACCCTGTATTGTGCTGGTGCTAGGCATAGAGGGCTTAATAATCTCTCTCTCTGCACCCCTTACCTCTCTCTCTCTCTCCCCCTCCCATCCTCGAAAATGAAAAGGAGATTTAAAACCATAAGCTCTCAGCTTCAGAACCAAAAAAAGAAGAGAAAATAAAACTAAAGAAGAAAACCAAAAGAATCCTTCTACCCAATTTCAAGATCTATAGCTACAGTAATCAAAAGTGTGTGGTGTCGGTGATGGATAAACAAGTGGAACAGAATAAGGATAGGTAAGTGGAACAGGATCAAGGACCCAGAAGGAGACCGACACCAATATGTCCAATGGGGTTTTGACAAAGGTAAAAAGCAGTTCAATGGAGGAGTGACCGCGTTTTGAATAACTGGAGTTAGAACAAGTGGACTTCCATAGACAAAGAAGAAGAGAGAGGGGGAGAGGAGAGGAGCAGGTGGAGGACAAGGAGGACGAGGACCACAATCGAAGTCTCATACCCTGTACAAAACTTAACTCAGGCGCCTGGGTGACTCAGCCGGTGAGGCAGCCAGCTCTTGATTTCCACTCTTGTCATGCTCTCAGGGTCCCGGGACAAAGTCGGGCTCCAAACTCACTGGGGAGTCTGCTTAAGTTTGCTCTTTAAACTTCTCCCTCCACCCCACGTTCTGCTCATGCCCATGCTCACTCTCTCCAAAAGAAAAAAAAAAAATTTAATGAACTCAAGAGTAATCATCGCCTTACACGTAAAATGATAAATCTTAGAGGGAAAAAAATGGGAAAAATTTCAGGAACGGAAAGCTAGGGAAAGAATCCTCCGACTGGACATCAAATCTTTTTCCATAAAGGAAAAGTTGATTCACTGGACATGATCCAACAATCAGAATTGTAAGTCTGTCCTGTGTGAAAGACCTTGTGAAGAAGACCCAAAAGACAAGCTACAAACTGAGAGAAAATAGGTGCAAACCACAGACCTGATAAAGGACTCCTGTCTCAAGTAGAGAAACTCAAAAGTTGACCCCCAAATAACCAAGCCATCCAGTCAGAGAAAAAAAAAAAATGGGAAAAGACCTGAACACTTTACCAAAGAGTATACAGATGGAAATCACATAAAAAGTTGCCACTGGAGCAATTCCAATTCAAACTCCCATGAGCTCTCACTGCACACCTCTGACAATGATTCAAAGAAAATGCACCGGAGAGGGAGAGAGACACCCCACTGCCAAATGCAAGGCAGGATGTGGAATGACTGGATCCCGCCTGCATCGCTGTTGGGCATGGAAGATGATAGAGCTAACTCTTGAAAACAGTTCACACAGTTCCTTTTCCTTTTCAAAGCCTCGATTTCAATTCCAGTGAACACACAGTGGAATATGCATTTCGGGTGCACAATATAGTGCCTCAACACTTCCACACAGTTTCTGTGAAAACTAGACTTGCAACCACCATATGACCCAGTCATTGCATTCTTGGCATTTCTCTGAGAGAAATCCAAACTTACGTTTGCTCAAACACCTGTACGTGAATGGATCTGTGTCCTTAGGGAAGCACTGGGCCTGCCAAGGGGGTAGAAGTGACTGCAGTGGTTGGATATTGACACTGGACAGGCTTGTAAGAGATGGTCTCATCTTGCTTCTTTGAAGGCCCCTTCCCATTCATGGTGGTCCTGGGGACAAGGAGAAAAGGAATGTCAACCATTTCAAGAAGTTGAAACCTGCCAAGCCTTAGAACACCATCTCTTCTACACTAATTCATTCTCTTATTCAACCCCAGTCTCCCAAAGCAGACGGGAGGGGGTCCACGCAGTGTCCCTTCCACAGGCCATCTCCCCTCTCGCCCAGAAGTCCAAGGACCAGGTCCCAGGCTTTCAACTCATCTAATTTCTGTGCCTTCTCTAGGGGCACCAGGGAACTTCTGGGCTCTTACTCTGCCTTCTAGGAGGCTCTACGGGGCTGGGTCTAGTGCTCTCAGCCGACGCAGACCACACTGCCAGTTGTCTCCTCCTGCCTTTGCCACATAACGGCACGGGAGGATCAAGTGAGGGGATGTCCTCTCAGAGAGATACATGGCAAACAGCATCGAGGTCCTCTGTCCTCCACTGTTTACCCTCATCTCTCAGTCGTTTCTACCATCTCTTGGGTTCCCTGGAATTTCAACCCCAGGAGAGGGGGGTGGGTCAGAAGCCCAACATTTGCCTTCCCACTTCTGTCTTTCTTGAATGTTTTCCCCAAAACAAAGGGCCTAAAACAACATTGATAACCCGATATGGTTTCTGTGGGCCAGCCATCCAGGTGCAACTAGCCAGGTCCCTGTGGCTCAGGATCTCTCACAAGGCTGCAGTCAAGATGTCATCTGGATCTTCAGGCATCTCCGGGCTTGTTGCGGGAAAAATCTGCTTTTGAGCTCACTCAGGTGGCTGTGAGCAGCCAGAGGTCCTCCATTGCTGGAAGCAAGAAATAGTCATTCCTTGCCACATGGGCCTCTCCATAATACAGCCAACAAGGAGCAGCCCGCTTCCCTGGGAACAGATGAGGGAGGGCGCGCGGACGGGCAGGCGGGCGGGCAAGCCCAAGAGGAGACCAGTCTCTTTGTAAACTAACCTCCGAAGTGACATCCTATCACTTTGGCCATATTCTGTCCTTTAGAAGTGAGTCCGTAGTTCCTGACTGGAATCAAGAGGTAGAGAATGGAACACAAAACGATGTGTACCCAAGTGGGGAATCGTTGGGAGGCCCTTAAAGGCTGTCCTCCGTACTTTGGTGGGACTTGAACTCAGCTAGCTACCACTATAATCTTTGCACCCTTACTAGGACGTGAACTAGGAGAACAGTTGATCAAGCCCTTCTGGGATCCTTACAGCAGCTTGCCTAGAAGTTCCTTGCACAAGGGTGCCTCTGTGGCTCCGTCAGTTCAGCGTCTGACTCCTGATTTCGGTTCCGGTCGTGATCCCGTGATCTGTGAAATCCAGCCCAGTGTCCGGTTCTGCACTTGAGTGGGAAGCCTGTCTAGGAATCTCTCTCTCTCTGCCCCTCCCCCGCTTGCATGTATGTGTGTGTGCCTTCTCCCTTTCTGGCTCTCAAAAGAAGAAGAAGAAGTAGTAGTCGTAGTAGGAGAAGTTATTGGCACAGCAGCTGATAATTCGACAACCCTGGTTTGGAACGGGAGCTCTGAAATTCCCTAGCGGTGGGATCTTGGGGCGAGTTGTTTCCCCTCTCCGAACCTCAGGCATACATGACACGCTGGGTTATTGGGACGATTAAGTGATCGATAAAAGACACTTCAAACCCTTCCTTGCTTGGCATAGAACCCCTCAATAAAATCAATTCTCAGGAGCAGTAGTATCAGCAATTTGGTATTTTCATTTTTATTTGTTTTATGCTTAACATTGACACCTATTCTCTCGCACTCATACGGCTATAGGGAATATGTAGCATCAGCTGAAGAATGGGGTGGTTCTCAAATCAAAGGAGCGATGGGTATGGCTTAAGGGGTAAGCACAGGAGCTTTCGTGCTCTGGTTGTGAGTGGCGGGTGGCTGCTGGCCAAGGGAATCAGACCTGCAGGGGACCTGAGAACTTGGGAGTCTGGCCAGTGCACCCTTGCTCCCCTCTTGGGCTTCTGGGGTTTCAGGGGAGCCATTGGCCCTTGAGGGTATTTGGAGGCTGTGCCCGGAACAGCAGGAGCAGGAGCAGGAGGCCCCCCGGAGACAGGCTGGACCTTGGGCCCAGAGTTGGCCAGCTCCTGCCTGAGGCAATGGTTTTGGGCCTGAAGCCTCTGGAACTCCCTCTCTGCCCACACAACAGCCTTCTGGCCCTCCTCGCTTCTGTTCTCCACCAGGAGGCGCTGCCGGTCATGCAAGGAGGAGATTTTCTGCCATTCTCGGTGCAGGTCAGTGGCCATGTCCCTGTAGAGGCCCAAGGGCCAGTGGGCAGCATCCGCCCTCCTGCGCACCTTGGCAAGTTCCTTCTTCACTTGCAGGAAGCATGCCTTCTCCTCTATCAACTTCCTTTCCAGATGTCTGAGGTGCTCTTCGCACAGCTTAGGCTCTGCCTCGAGCTTCAGGCGCAACTTCTGAATCTCACTTTCCAGGAGGGGGTTTGGAAGGTGAAAAGATACTTGCGCAGCTTGGTGGATTGTTCGGTTTCTTGGGAGCTCTTCATTCCTCTGACGTGCCTTCTTCACTGCCCTGGACAGCTTTCCTTGGTTCACGGGGCTCCCACCTGAGGGCACATGGTCAGTGGAGTAGGGGCCAGTCTCCACCTGCCTCCATGAGCCCCCACCTTCCAGAAGAATCCAAAGAAGCTCTAGCACGTGCATCCCCTTCAGGAGGATCTGGCTGAGGGTGTGGTGTTGGCTTTGGCCCTCACCGGTGGCCTGCCACCGCACTCCTCCATCAGGAAGCTCTGGCCTGCCTGCCTGCCCTGCCTCTTCCTGCACTCTCTGTCCACAGCTGCCAATGGCCTCCACCAGCGGGTCTGCTCTTGCCTGCAGATCAGGGCTGTCCTTGAAGCCTTCTGGTATTTTCCTCGCCAGGGGTTCTCCATCTTCCTGGGCCGCTCCACAGATGGGATTTTCATCAGTCAGCTGGTGAGGGCTCTTCAACAGCCTTTCCCGAACTCCCTTCAGCAGTTGTGTAGCGTTTTCCATGGAAAACGCCCCGACATCTTGATTCAGGGCAGCCAGAGCAAGAATCTATAACGGGAGAGGACTGGCCTTCTGCTTAGATGATGCGACGGTTCCACAGGCTTGGCGTCCAGTTCGGTCTTCTGCATGACTTTTCTAGATACTTCATTCTGGACACAGTGCCCCTTTTCTTCTTCTTAAGCTGAGTCCACTCTTTACTCTGAACGACACCACTGCAGTGCACACCAGGACCTGCCCTCATCTCTTGACAAGTTTTCTCCCACTTGCCAGTAATCCTCTGTAATCAGAATATTGTTACAGATGATCCTTACCAGGCACAGTGACTTCTTCACTGTCAGCGCTGGATTCAGCTGCCTCCGTCTTTCGTAACTCCCCTACATTCCTCAACTGATCAGTGTGGACCCGAATAGGGAGGGACAACTCTACGCCCCTATTCAGCAGGAAGAAGTTGCAGAAGATGAGACCTTCCACCTTCAACTACCTTAGAGATGTAAGGGCAACGTTGTTCAGGAGAAAATAACGAGGGAGCAGAAAACTGGCTGAGGACAAAACAAAAGCTGACACCTTACACACACCCCCCCCCCCCCCCCGCCACCTCGGTGACTTATGTAACATCCCTCAGGCACTCCTGGCTACCCTAAAACAAAAACAAGCTTAAAAGTCAAGGATTTGACTAATCTCCAAAGAAAAGGGGGGAATGAAGGACCTATTTAGCCAGAGGGACTCCATCTTGGGCAAAGAGCCACTTTGTTGTTTGTGCAGTAAACTTAAATTGACTCTCCCCGCCCAGACAAACTTACTTAGAAACAAGTCCGAGAAACCAGTAAAATGTAGTCAGCTAGTTCCCGATAACAGAGCCCAGAATACAAGGACGAGTCAGGCCAGATGGAGACATCTCATCAGTACGAAGTACTGTTTGTAACAGTGAGAAGGTCTTGCCCAAACCAAAACGACTCCATCTTGGGAAGGACGATGATCTTACTATTTACACTGAATATGTTAGTTGACAAAGAATTCCCAAAAAGAACTGTTTGTAACAGTTCCTGGTATGGGGTAATCTTGAATAACATGTCACCAGACCGGATGAAACTAGCCAATCAACAAGACACACACAAACCCAGGGGGTTGAGATACCAAGATACGGGTTGCAGTTTCACCCAATAAAAGGTAGCCTGTAAGATTGGGAGGAGTCGCTCTCTTCAGAGGCGGCCCTGACCCCAGTCAGTCAGTCGATTCTTGAGCCTGTAAGCTAGGGGTGGTCGCTCTCCTCAGAGACAGCCCTGGCCGGTCAGTCTGACATCTAATGCTTGGCATAGAACAGAGCTCTGCATAACTTTAACTTTATTTCAGTCTCGTTCCCCTGGCCAATCAATTTGATTTCGAATACTTATCATAAAATACAGCTTTACATAAATTTCACTTGGCCTCAGTCGCGTTTCGCTTAATAATGGAACTAACAATCAATGCATAGTAGAAAGGAGGAGGAGCATCTGGGTGGCTCAGTCAGTTAGTCAAACTTTTGATTTTGACTCGGGTCATGATCAAACTCGGGGTTGTGAGAATGACCCTGTATTGTGCTGGTGCTAGGCATAGAGGGCTTAATAATCTCTCTCTCTGCACCCCTTACCTCTCTCTCTCTCTCCCCCTCCCATCCTCGAAAATGAAAAGGAGATTTAAAACCATAAGCTCTCAGCTTCAGAACCAAAAAAAGAAGAGAAAATAAAACTAAAGAAGAAAACCAAAAGAATCCTTCTACCCAATTTCAAGATCTATAGCTACAGTAATCAAAAGTGTGTGGTGTCGGTGATGGATAAACAAGTGGAACAGAATAAGGATAGGTAAGTGGAACAGGATCAAGGACCCAGAAGGAGACCGACACCAATATGTCCAATGGGGTTTTGACAAAGGTAAAAAGCAGTTCAATGGAGGAGTGACCGCGTTTTGAATAACTGGAGTTAGAACAAGTGGACTTCCATAGACAAAGAAGAAGAGAGAGGGGGAGAGGGGAGGAGCAGGTGGAGGACAAGGAGGACGAGGACCACAATCAAAGTCTCATACCCTGTACAAAACTTAACTCAGGCGCCTGGGTGACTCAGCCGGTGAGGCAGCCAGCTCTTGATTTCCACTCTTGTCATGCTCTCAGGGTCCCGGGACAAAGTCGGGCTCCAAACTCACTGGGGAGTCTGCTTAAGTTTGCTCTTTAAACTTCTCCCTCCACCCCACGTTCCGCTCATGCCCATGCTCACTCTCTCCAAAAGAAAAAAAAAAAATTTAATGAACTCAAGAGTAATCATCGCCTTACACGTAAAATGATAAATCTTAGAGGGAAAAAAATGGGAAAAATTTCAGGAACGGAAAGCTAGGGAAAGAATCCTCCGACTGGACGTCAAATCTTTTTCCATAAAGGAAAAGTTGATTCACTGGACATGATCCAACAATCAGAATTGTAAGTCTGTCCTGTGTGAAAGACCTTGTGAAGAAGACCCAAAAGACAAGCTACAAACTGAGAGAAAATAGGTGCAAACCACAGACCTGATAAAGGACTCCTGTCTCAAGTAGAGAAACTCAAAAGTTGACCCCCAAATAACCAAGCCATCCAGTCAGAGAAAAAAAAAAAAATGGGAAAAGACCTGAACACTTTACCAAAGAGTATACAGATGGAAATCACATAAAAAGTTGCCACTGGAGCAATTCCAATTCAAACTCCCATGAGCTCTCACTGCACACCTCTGACAATGATTCAAAGAAAATGCACCGGAGAGGGAGAGAGACACCCCACTGCCAAATGCAAGGCAGGATGTGGAATGACTGGATCCCGCCTGCATCGCTGTTGGGCATGGAAGATGATAGAGCTAACTCTTGAAAACAGTTCACACAGTTCCTTTTCCTTTTCAAAGCCTCGATTTCAATTCCAGTGAACACACAGTGGAATATGCATTTCGGGTGCACAATATAGTGCCTCAACACTTCCACACAGTTTCTGTGAAAACTAGACTTGCAACCACCATATGACCCAGTCATTGCATTCTTGGCATTTCTCTGAGAGAAATCCAAACTTACGTTTGCTCAAACACCTGTACGTGAATGGATCTGTGTCCTTAGGGAAGCACTGGGCCTGCCAAGGGGGTAGAAGTGACTGCAGTGGTTGGATATTGACACTGGACAGGCTTGTAAGAGATGGTCTCATCTTGCTTCTTTGAAGGCCCCTTCCCATTCATGGTGGTCCTGGGGACAAGGAGAAAAGGAATGTCAACCATTTCAAGAAGTTGAAACCTGCCAAGCCTTAGAACACCATCTCTTCTACACTAATTCATTCTCTTATTCAACCCCAGTCTCCCAAAGCAGACGGGAGGGGGTCCACGCAGTGTCCCTTCCACAGGCCATCTCCCCTCTCGCCCAGAAGTCCAAGGACCAGGTCCCAGGCTTTCAACTCATCTAATTTCTGTGCCTTCTCTAGGGGCACCAGGGAACTTCTGGGCTCTTACTCTGCCTTCTAGGAGGCTCTACGGGGCTGGGTCTAGTGCTCTCAGCCGACGCAGACCACACTGCCAGTTGTCTCCTCCTGCCTTTGCCACATAACGGCACGGGAGGATCAAGTGAGGGGATGTCCTCTCAGAGAGATACATGGCAAACAGCATCGAGGTCCTCTGTCCTCCACTGTTTACCCTCATCTCTCAGTCGTTTCTACCATCTCTTGGGTTCCCTGGAATTTCAACCCCAGGAGAGGGGGGTGGGTCAGAAGCCCAACATTTGCCTTCCCACTTCTGTCTTTCTTGAATGTTTTCCCCAAAACAAAGGGCCTAAAACAACATTGATAACCCGATATGGTTTCTGTGGGCCAGCCATCCAGGTGCAACTAGCCAGGTCCCTGTGGCTCAGGATCTCTCACAAGGCTGCAGTCAAGATGTCATCTGGATCTTCAGGCATCTCCGGGCTTGTTGCGGGAAAAATCTGCTTTTGAGCTCACTCAGGTGGCTGTGAGCAGCCAGAGGTCCTCCATTGCTGGAAGCAAGAAATAGTCATTCCTTGCCACATGGGCCTCTCCATAATACAGCCAACAAGGAGCAGCCCGCTTCCCTGGGAACAGATGAGGGAGGGCGCGCGGACGGGCAGGCGGGCGGGCAAGCCCAAGAGGAGACCAGTCTCTTTGTAAACTAACCTCCGAAGTGACATCCTATCACTTTGGCCATATTCTGTCCTTTAGAAGTGAGTCCGTAGTTCCTGACTGGAATCAAGAGGTAGAGAATGGAACACAAAACGATGTGTACCCAAGTGGGGAATCGTTGGGAGGCCCTTAAAGGCTGTCCTCCGTACTTTGGTGGGACTTGAACTCAGCTAGCTACCACTATAATCTTTGCACCCTTACTAGGACGTGAACTAGGAGAACAGTTGATCAAGCCCTTCTGGGATCCTTACAGCAGCTTGCCTAGAAGTTCCTTGCACAAGGGTGCCTCTGTGGCTCCGTCAGTTCAGCGTCTGACTCCTGATTTCGGTTCCGGTCGTGATCCCGTGATCTGTGAAATCCAGCCCAGTGTCCGGTTCTGCACTTGAGTGGGAAGCCTGTCTAGGAATCTCTCTCTCTCTGCCCCTCCCCCGCTTGCATGTATGTGTATGTGCCTTCTCCCTTTCTGGCTCTCAAAAGAAGAAGAAGAAGTAGTAGTCGTAGTAGGAGAAGTTATTGGCACAGCAGCTGATAATTCGACAACCCTGGTTTGGAACGGGAGCTCTGAAATTCCCTAGCGGTGGGATCTTGGGGCGAGTTGTTTCCCCTCTCCGAACCTCAGGCATACATGACACGCTGGGTTATTGGGACGATTAAGTGATCGATAAAAGACACTTCAAACCCTTCCTTGCTTGGCATAGAACCCCTCAATAAAATCAATTCTCAGGAGCAGTAGTATCAGCAATTTGGTATTTTCATTTTTATTTGTTTTATGCTTAACATTGACACCTATTCTCTCGCACTCATACGGCTATAGGGAATATGTAGCATCAGCTGAAGAATGGGGTGGTTCTCAAATCAAAGGAGCGATGGGTATGGCTTAAGGGGTAAGCACAGGAGCTTTCGTGCTCTGGTTGTGAGTGGCGGGTGGCTGCTGGCCAAGGGAATCAGACCTGCAGGGGACCTGAGAACTTGGGAGTCTGGCCAGTGCACCCTTGCTCCCCTCTTGGGCTTCTGGGGTTTCAGGGGAGCCATTGGCCCTTGAGGGTATTTGGAGGCTGTGCCCGGAACAGCAGGAGCAGGAGCAGGAGGCCCCCCGGAGACAGGCTGGACCTTGGGCCCAGAGTTGGCCAGCTCCTGCCTGAGGCAATGGTTTTGGGCCTGAAGCCTCTGGAACTCCCTCTCTGCCCACACAACAGCCTTCTGGCCCTCCTCGCTTCTGTTCTCCACCAGGAGGCGCTGCCGGTCATGCAAGGAGGAGATTTTCTGCCATTCTCGGTGCAGGTCAGTGGCCATGTCCCTGTAGAGGCCCAAGGGCCAGTGGGCAGCATCCGCCCTCCTGCGCACCTTGGCAAGTTCCTTCTTCACTTGCAGGAAGCATGCCTTCTCCTCTATCAACTTCCTTTCCAGATGTCTGAGGTGCTCTTCGCACAGCTTAGGCTCTGCCTCGAGCTTCAGGCGCAACTTCTGAATCTCACTTTCCAGGAGGGGGTTTGGAAGGTGAAAAGATACTTGCGCAGCTTGGTGGATTGTTCGGTTTCTTGGGAGCTCTTCATTCCTCTGACGTGCCTTCTTCACTGCCCTGGACAGCTTTCCTTGGTTCACGGGGCTCCCACCTGAGGGCACATGGTCAGTGGAGTAGGGGCCAGTCTCCACCTGCCTCCATGAGCCCCCACCTTCCAGAAGAATCCAAAGAAGCTCTAGCAGGTGCATCCCCTTCAGGAGGATCTGGCTGAGGGTGTGGTGTTGGCTTTGGCCCTCACCGGTGGCCTGCCACCGCACTCCTCCATCAGGAAGCTCTGGCCTGCCTGCCTGCCCTGCCTCTTCCTGCACTCTCTGTCCACAGCTGCCAATGGCCTCCACCAGCGGGTCTGCTCTTGCCTGCAGATCAGGGCTGTCCTTGAAGCCTTCTGGTATTTTCCTCGCCAGGGGTTCTCCATCTTCCTGGGCCGCTCCACAGATGGGATTTTCATCAGTCAGCTGGTGAGGGCTCTTCAACAGCCTTTCCCGAACTCCCTTCAGCAGTTGTGTAGCGTTTTCCATGGAAAACGCCCCGACATCTTGATTCAGGGCAGCCAGAGCAAGAATCTATAACGGGAGAGGACTGGCCTTCTGCTTAGATGATGCGACGGTTCCACAGGCTTGGCGTCCAGTTCGGTCTTCTGCATGACTTTTCTAGATACTTCATTCTGGACACAGTGCCCCTTTTCTTCTTCTTAAGCTGAGTCCACTCTTTACTCTGAACGACACCACTGCAGTGCACACCAGGACCTGCCCTCATCTCTTGACAAGTTTTCTCCCACTTGCCAGTAATCCTCTGTAATCAGAATATTGTTACAGATGATCCTTACCAGGCACAGTGACTTCTTCACTGTCAGCGCTGGATTCAGCTGCCTCCGTCTTTCGTAACTCCCCTACATTCCTCAACTGATCAGTGTGGACCCGAATAGGGAGGGACAACTCTACGCCCCTATTCAGCAGGAAGAAGTTGCAGAAGATGAGACCTTCCACCTTCAACTACCTTAGAGATGTAAGGGCAACGTTGTTCAGGAGAAAATAACGAGGGAGCAGAAAACTGGCTGAGGACAAAACAAAAGCTGACACCTTACACACACCCCCCCCCCCCCCCCCCCCCGCCACCTCGGTGACTTATGTAACATCCCTCAGGCACTCCTGGCTACCCTAAAACAAAAACAAGCTTAAAAGTCAAGGATTTGACTAATCTCCAAAGAAAAGGGGGGAATGAAGGACCTATTTAGCCAGAGGGACTCCATCTTGGGCAAAGAGCCACTTTGTTGTTTGTGCAGTAAACTTAAATTGACTCTCCCCGCCCAGACAAAACTTACTTAGAAACAAGTCCGAGAAACCAGTAAAATGTAGTCAGCTAGTTCCCGATAACAGAGCCCAGAATACAAGGACGAGTCAGGCCAGATGGAGACATCTCATCAGTACGAAGTACTGTTTGTAACCGTGAGAAGGTCTTGCCCAAACCAAAACGACTCCATCTTGGGAAGGACGATGATCTTACTATTTACACTGAATATGTTAGTTGACAAAGAATTCCCAAAAAGAACTGTTTGTAACAGTTCCTGGTATGGGGTAATCTTGAATAACATGTCACCAGACCGGATGAAACTAGCCAATCAACAAGACACACACAAACCCAGGGGGTTGAGATACCAAGATACGGGTTGCAGTTTCACCCAATAAAAGGTAGCCTGTAAGATTGGGAGGAGTCGCTCTCTTCAGAGGCGGCCCTGACCCCAGTCAGTCAGTCGATTCTTGAGCCTGTAAGCTAGGGGTGGTCGTTCTCCTCAGAGACAGCCCTGGCCGGTCAGTCTGACATCTAATGCTTGGCATAGAACAGAGCTCTGCATAACTTTAACTTTATTTCAGTCTCGTTCCCCTGGCCAATCAATTTGATTTCGAATACTTATCATAAAATACAGCTTTACATAAATTTCACTTGGCCTCAGTCGCGTTTCGCTTAATAATGGAACTAACAATCAATGCATAGTAGAAAGGAGGAGGAGCATCTGGGTGGCTCAGTCAGTTAGTCAAACTTTTGATTTTGACTCGGGTCATGATCAAACTCGGGGTTGTGAGAATGACCCTGTATTGTGCTGGTGCTAGGCATAGAGGGCTTAATAATCTCTCTCTCTGCACCCCTTACCTCTCTCTCTCTCTCCCCCTCCCATCCTCGAAAATGAAAAGGAGATTTAAAACCATAAGCTCTCAGCTTCAGAACCAAAAAAAGAAGAGAAAATAAAACTAAAGAAGAAAACCAAAAGAATCCTTCTACCCAATTTCAAGATCTATAGCTACAGTAATCAAAAGTGTGTGGTGTCGGTGATGGATAAACAAGTGGAACAGAATAAGGATAGGTAAGTGGAACAGGATCAAGGACCCAGAAGGAGACCGACACCAATATGTCCAATGGGGTTTTGACAAAGGTAAAAAGCAGTTCAATGGAGGAGTGACCGCGTTTTGAATAACTGGAGTTAGAACAAGTGGACTTCCATAGACAAAGAAGAAGAGAGAGGGGGAGAGGGGAGGAGCAGGTGGAGGACAAGGAGGACGAGGACCACAATCGAAGTCTCATACCCTGTACAAAACTTAACTCAGGCGCCTGGGTGACTCAGCCGGTGAGGCAGCCAGCTCTTGATTTCCACTCTTGTCATGCTCTCAGGGTCCCGGGACAAAGTCGGGCTCCAAACTCACTGGGGAGTCTGCTTAAGTTTGCTCTTTAAACTTCTCCCTCCACCCCACGTTCCGCTCATGCCCATGCTCACTCTCTCCAAAAGAAAAAAAAAAAATTAATGAACTCAAGAGTAATCATCGCCTTACACGTAAAATGATAAATCTTAGAGGGAAAAAAATGGGAAAAATTTCAGGAACGGAAAGCTAGGGAAAGAATCCTCCGACTGGACCTCAAATCTTTTTCCATAAAGGAAAAGTTGATTCACTGGACATGATCCAACAATCAGAATTGTAAGTCTGTCCTGTGTGAAAGACCTTGTGAAGAAGACCCAAAAGACAAGCTACAAACTGAGAGAAAATAGGTGCAAACCACAGACCTGATAAAGGACTCCTGTCTCAAGTAGAGAAACTCAAAAGTTGACCCCCAAATAACCAAGCCATCCAGTCAGAGAAAAAAAAAAATGGGAAAAGACCTGAACACTTTACCAAAGAGTATACAGATGGAAATCACATAAAAAGTTGCCACTGGAGCAATTCCAATTCAAACTCCCATGAGCTCTCACTGCACACCTCTGACAATGATTCAAAGAAAATGCACCGGAGAGGGAGAGAGACACCCCACTGCCAAATGCAAGGCAGGATGTGGAATGACTGGATCCCGCCTGCATCGCTGTTGGGCATGGAAGATGATAGAGCTAACTCTTGAAAACAGTTCACACAGTTCCTTTTCCTTTTCAAAGCCTCGATTTCAATTCCAGTGAACACACAGTGGAATATGCATTTCGGGTGCACAATATAGTGCCTCAACACTTCCACACAGTTTCTGTGAAAACTAGACTTGCAACCACCATATGACCCAGTCATTGCATTCTTGGCATTTCTCTGAGAGAAATCCAAACTTACGTTTGCTCAAACACCTGTACGTGAATGGATCTGTGTCCTTAGGGAAGCACTGGGCCTGCCAAGGGGGTAGAAGTGACTGCAGTGGTTGGATATTGACACTGGACAGGCTTGTAAGAGATGGTCTCATCTTGCTTCTTTGAAGGCCCCTTCCCATTCATGGTGGTCCTGGGGACAAGGAGAAAAGGAATGTCAACCATTTCAAGAAGTTGAAACCTGCCAAGCCTTAGAACACCATCTCTTCTACACTAATTCATTCTCTTATTCAACCCCAGTCTCCCAAAGCAGACGGGAGGGGGTCCACGCAGTGTCCCTTCCACAGGCCATCTCCCCTCTCGCCCAGAAGTCCAAGGACCAGGTCCCAGGCTTTCAACTCATCTAATTTCTGTGCCTTCTCTAGGGGCACCAGGGAACTTCTGGGCTCTTACTCTGCCTTCTAGGAGGCTCTACGGGGCTGGGTCTAGTGCTCTCAGCCGACGCAGACCACACTGCCAGTTGTCTCCTCCTGCCTTTGCCACATAACGGCACGGGAGGATCAAGTGAGGGGATGTCCTCTCAGAGAGATACATGGCAAACAGCATCGAGGTCCTCTGTCCTCCACTGTTTACCCTCATCTCTCAGTCGTTTCTACCATCTCTTGGGTTCCCTGGAATTTCAACCCCAGGAGAGGGGGGTGGGTCAGAAGCCCAACATTTGCCTTCCCACTTCTGTCTTTCTTGAATGTTTTCCCCAAAACAAAGGGCCTAAAACAACATTGATAACCCGATATGGTTTCTGTGGGCCAGCCATCCAGGTGCAACTAGCCAGGTCCCTGTGGCTCAGGATCTCTCACAAGGCTGCAGTCAAGATGTCATCTGGATCTTCAGGCATCTCCGGGCTTGTTGCGGGAAAAATCTGCTTTTGAGCTCACTCAGGTGGCTGTGAGCAGCCAGAGGTCCTCCATTGCTGGAAGCAAGAAATAGTCATTCCTTGCCACATGGGCCTCTCCATAATACAGCCAACAAGGAGCAGCCCGCTTCCCTGGGAACAGATGAGGGAGGGCGCGCGGACGGGCAGGCGGGCGGGCAAGCCCAAGAGGAGACCAGTCTCTTTGTAAACTAACCTCCGAAGTGACATCCTATCACTTTGGCCATATTCTGTCCTTTAGAAGTGAGTCCGTAGTTCCTGACTGGAATCAAGAGGTAGAGAATGGAACACAAAACGATGTGTACCCAAGTGGGGAATCGTTGGGAGGCCCTTAAAGGCTGTCCTCCGTACTTTGGTGGGACTTGAACTCAGCTAGCTACCACTATAATCTTTGCACCCTTACTAGGACGTGAACTAGGAGAACAGTTGATCAAGCCCTTCTGGGATCCTTACAGCAGCTTGCCTAGAAGTTCCTTGCACAAGGGTGCCTCTGTGGCTCCGTCAGTTCAGCGTCTGACTCCTGATTTCGGTTCCGGTCGTGATCCCGTGATCTGTGAAATCCAGCCCAGTGTCCGGTTCTGCACTTGAGTGGGAAGCCTGTCTAGGAATCTCTCTCTCTCTGCCCCTCCCCCGCTTGCATGTATGTGTGTGTGCCTTCTCCCTTTCTGGCTCTCAAAAGAAGAAGAAGAAGTAGTAGTCGTAGTAGGAGAAGTTATTGGCACAGCAGCTGATAATTCGACAACCCTGGTTTGGAACGGGAGCTCTGAAATTCCCTAGCGGTGGGATCTTGGGGCGAGTTGTTTCCCCTCTCCGAACCTCAGGCATACATGACACGCTGGGTTATTGGGACGATTAAGTGATCGATAAAAGACACTTCAAACCCTTCCTTGCTTGGCATAGAACCCCTCAATAAAATCAATTCTCAGGAGCAGTAGTATCAGCAATTTGGTATTTTCATTTTTATTTGTTTTATGCTTAACATTGACACCTATTCTCTCGCACTCATACGGCTATAGGGAATATGTAGCATCAGCTGAAGAATGGGGTGGTTCTCAAATCAAAGGAGCGATGGGTATGGCTTAAGGGGTAAGCACAGGAGCTTTCGTGCTCTGGTTGTGAGTGGCGGGTGGCTGCTGGCCAAGGGAATCAGACCTGCAGGGGACCTGAGAACTTGGGAGTCTGGCCAGTGCACCCTTGCTCCCCTCTTGGGCTTCTGGGGTTTCAGGGGAGCCATTGGCCCTTGAGGGTATTTGGAGGCTGTGCCCGGAACAGCAGGAGCAGGAGCAGGAGGCCCCCCGGAGACAGGCTGGACCTTGGGCCCAGAGTTGGCCAGCTCCTGCCTGAGGCAATGGTTTTGGGCCTGAAGCCTCTGGAACTCCCTCTCTGCCCACACAACAGCCTTCTGGCCCTCCTCGCTTCTGTTCTCCACCAGGAGGCGCTGCCGGTCATGCAAGGAGGAGATTTTCTGCCATTCTCGGTGCAGGTCAGTGGCCATGTCCCTGTAGAGGCCCAAGGGCCAGTGGGCAGCATCCGCCCTCCTGCACACCTTGGCAAGTTCCTTCTTCACTTGCAGGCAGTGTGACTTCCCCTCCATCGTCTTCCTCTCCTGGTGTCTGAGGTCCTCCTCACACAGCTTCGTCTCTGCTTCGATCTTCAGGCACAACTTGTGAATCTCACTTTCCACAAGGGGTTTGGAAGGTTAAAAGATACTTGCGCAGCTTGGTGGATTGTTTGGTTTCTAGGGAGCTCTTCATTCCTCTGATATGCCTTCTTCAGTGCCCTGGACGGCTTTCCTTGGTTTACGGGGCTCCCACCTCAGGGCACGTGGTCAGGGGAGGAGGAGCCAATCTCCACTTGCCTCCTTGAGCCCCCACCTTCCAGATGATCTTGAAGCAGCTCTATCACATGCACCCCTTCAGGAGGATCTGGCTCAGCGTCTGGTGTTGGCACTAGCCCTCACCGGTGGCTTGCTGCCGCACTCTTCCATCAGGAAGCTGTTGCCTGCCTGCCTTCCCTGCCTCTTCCTGCACTCTCTGTCCACAGCTGCCAATGGCCTCCACCAGTGGGTCTGCACTTGCCTGCAGGTCAGGGCTGTCCTTGAAGCCTTTTGGTATTTTCCGCACCAGGGGTTCTCCATCTTCCTGTGCCGCTTCACAGATGGGATTTGCATCAGTCAGCTTGTGAGGGCTCTTCAACAGCCTTTCCCGAACTCCCGTCAGCAGTTGCATAGTGTTTTCCACTGACCAATACCCGGCATCTTGATTCAGGGCAGCCAGAGCAAGAAGCTGTAATGGGAGAGGATCGGCCTTCTGCTCAGTTGATGCGACGACCCCACGGGCTTGTGCATCCGGTTCGGTCTTCTCCATGCCTTTTCCAGAGACTTCGTCATTTTGGACATGATGCCCCTTTCTTTTTCTTAAGCTGTGTCCACTCTGTACTATGAACACCACCACTGCAGTGCACACCAGGATCTGCCAGGGAAACCCAGAGACTCATGGCTCGTGTGGCAAACCTTCATATATCACCAACCCAGCAGCCCACAGCTGCTTCAGGACAGCCCACAGCGGTTCCAGAACTGTGTGGGAAGACATTTGCATGGCCACCAACTGGCTCCAAAGAGCCTTGTGGCTTTGTCTCCGGTCACCAGTGTCTTCTGGGCCACTGGGACCTGCTTGGAACCCCTGCGAGGGTTCCGTCTCCAATGCAAACCAGTACCTGACAACAGGAGCTGAAGGTAGGAGGGGTGGGGGAGGTGCACCTGAGTCTCCAACACAACTCAGCGCCTGGCAACAGGAGCTGACAGGAGTTGGTTTAGGGGAGGTGAATCGCTATATTGTACACCTGAAACAAATACAACCCGATAGATCAATCTATCGGAATTAAAATTTTAAAAATTAAAAAAAAATTTAAAAATCACACTTGTTATCCAAAGGCCAAAGATAACAAATATCCAAACACTTAGAAAGGAACATTCTATATGATCAAAGATCAAAGATCCAATCTCCATGCACTGAACTGAAGGAAAAGGAAAATACAACATATTAAAATTTGTGGGACATGGCGAAATCAATGGATAGCAAAATTTAGAGCACTCAGTGCACACATTAGAAAGGAGCAGCAGCATCTGGGTGGCTCAGTCAGTCCAACTCTCGATTTAGACTCAGGTCATGATCAAACTCGGTGTTCTGAGACTGAACCTGCATTGTGCTGGTGCTGGGCATGGAGGCTGCTTAATAATCTCTCTCTCTCTCTACATCCCTTCCCTGTCTCTCTCTCTCTCTCTCTCCCTGTCTAAAAACAAAAGGAGCCTCCAAATAATAAGCTCTCAGCTTCAGAACCTAGAAAAGAAGAGAAAATAAAACTAAAGAAGAAATCCAAAAGAATCCTTCTACCCAATTACAAAATTTATAGCTACAGTAATCAAAATTGTGTGGTGTTGGTGAAGGGATAGACAAATGGAACACAATAAAGATAGTAAGTAAAACAGAACCAAGGACCCAGAAATAGACCGACACCAATATGTCCAATGGGTTTTTGATAAAGGTAAAAAGCAGTTCAATGGTGGAGTGACAGGTCATTTTTATAACTCTTATATGCTGATATCAGTATATAACATCGTCAATTTTATGTAATGATTACTCTGGCTTTAATATAATTCCCTAGATTTTATATTGACCTGAGAGCTATACCTCAGTGGCAGGCATTGGATCACTGTTTACCAGATTGGTTAGCTTTTATTTCCCCTGAGCATGAACCTACATTACTTTCTAAGTTTCTCTTGCAATAAGGAGTGGTCATGGAACTGAGTTGCATCTAAGGACATGCACACAAAAGTAAGACAAAACGTGGAGTGTACAGGCCCATTTAAAACAAGCAATCCAAAAACTCCACCACTCCTTCAAATGACGGTTAAGAACCCTGCACTGAAGGAGGGTGAGCCTGTCTTCCAGGACAAAAACCCTGGTGCCTGCAACATCCTCCAGCAGTGACTGGTTTTACCTGAGAGAAAAAGTCACTTCTAGAATGGGAGCCACTGTACTGAGGTTTAAATTTGTTAGAGCATTATTGCTAACCAATACAGTTTTCCTTCTCAGTGTTCTCAGAAAAAAGTTAATTGTCCCATCCTGGTGGATTTCTACCTTTATGAAAGGAAATATGTCAACACCTGGATTGATTGATGAATAAGGTAAAAAGATAGGTTTAAACTATTAGGCCATAAGAAATAAAGGCCATAACATGATAATTTTATGCTAGGTAGCATAATATTTTACACACAGAATGAAGGAAAGAGTCAGTAAGGAAAGGAATAAACGAATAGTTCATAAATAGGTTTTCCCTTCTTTGCTCTACTAGTAAGACATAGTTCCTGGAAGTATGTAGTCTAAATGAGAAAGGAATCACTTGATTTCTGAAGGTCTATGATTGTATGTAAAATCTCTCGAAAGTCCACCTACTTGAGCTTCAGTAGACTGCAGGACAAAACACAACATATTCCCTTCTTGACTCACATATACATTTGGGCTTGGGGTTAGAAGAAAGGAAAGAGAAGCATCCAAGAGGAAAGTTATCCAACTCAACATTTTTCATTTTTACTTACAAGTTTTTGGATGATGTGTTTTAGCACACTAGATGCGTGGTGTGTTTTCACAGTGCTAAAGAATCAAGAACAAAATCACCTATAATTTATCACTATTATCATCTATTTACTAACAATATAATTACTCCTTTATTCATTCACTGAGCAAATATTTATCGAGCACCTACATGTGATGGGCACTCCAGGTATCCTGTTCCTACATTACTTCTATTTTGATGGGCAACCAGAATCAATATGGGAGGTAAAGAGAGAAATAATAAATAAAATAGCATGATAATTTTAGAGAGTGATAAGTTCATGAAGAAAATTTCAAAAATTAAAAACAGTTTATGGTAACAGGACGAGAGTCTAAAAGAGTGTCACTGAAGACATGAATCATGAATACTGCAACTCTTATCATTTCATTCACTGCTGTCCCTCCAGCACCTAGAAAGGTCCCTGGTATATACTAGGAATTAATAAATAATAGTTGAATGAGAATTGCAAGAGCAAAGATCCTAAATGCAGAGTCATCCCAGAGTGTTTAAGGAAGAGACAGAAAACCACAGGGGCCACAGTGTAATGAGCTTGGTACAACATTATTTGCCAACTCAGAGAGGAAGTCAGGGGCCCTATTATGTGGGGCCTTGTGGGCCATGGTAAGAGATCTGGACCATAGTAAGGAAGAGATTCCAGACTTTTCTTTGAGTGTAATGGGATGCCAGTAGATGATTATAAGCAGAAGAATGCTTTGATCTTACATTTGTTTTAAAAGGTCTCCAGCTATTTCCTGGAGGCTGTGTCATAGGGATGGTGGACAGAAGCAGGAGCAAGGAAGGAGAAGTTGTAACTGGGAAGAAGGTGGGGATCTTGGAAGTGACAGAAGTGGTCTGCTTAGTGATCTATTTTGGTGGAAGAATTCACAGGGAAACCAGGATGGTGAGGAAAAACTGGGAGAATCTAGTTCAGTTTCATCCCACTCTAACTGAAGAAAAAAAAAAAAAGAACTTGAAGTAGCTTAGCCAAATACCTATATTTATTCATAATTCCCTCTTTTTCTGCTCTCCCACATTTTGCATTAGAAATTCTTCAAGCTTTACTTCTCAGTCCCATTATCACTGCATTCTTCTTTGTTATTGATCTTCTCAGGAAACTGGTGCCCTCTTGAAATGATTCCCATGATTGTATACACTGAGCTTTACACATACATTTTCAACCTCTTGCTGGGTGTTTCCCTGTGGATGTCTTATAATGATCCTGACAAAAACCCTTTATCCTCTCCCACCCTGCTCCTTCTCCTGAAGAGTCATCCCTGTCAACCAGACAGAAATCTCACAGTAACCTGATCTTGCTCTTCACTCCTCATCTCCCATATCCAACAGTTTTCAAACAGGCTGCTTCAGCTTCACCAAAGTCTCCCAGATGGGCCACTGTCATCACGCCCTAGAACACAGCCTTCATCCTCCTACTACAGGGAAAGGCAGGGGCTGCCTGATGGATGGGGCTCCCCCACAGTGTCTCCAACGTCTCCACTCCACATTCCACATTGTTGCACCTAAGCATTCTGAAAGCCATGTTCTGGCCACTTTTCTACTTAAAAGTGTCCATCATCTCCTCATCTCCTTCAGAATAAACCAAACATATTACAGCCAGAGAGTTAAGATCTTGTGGGATCAGATGTGCCCACCTCTCCCACACAACCCTTCCTCTCCAGTATATTCATCTGTGAAGTAGACTGTCTTGCCTCATGAGAGTCTGTGCTAATTCCTAAGAGGCCACCATGAGCAATCCCACTTCCATGCCTCAGGGAAGGACGTCTTTCTTCCCTTCTGCCCTGTCAGAGTTCTACTCATTCTACAATGCCTTACATGAGGCCCTTTCCCTCATAATGCAGCCCCAAATACTCCAATTAGAACTTGCCATGTCTTCCTCCACTATCCCAGGTAAATACTTACCTGTATTTCTAATTTTTGCCTGTTTCATAGCCATTCACATTAAAATTAGCAAATATATCACCATAAACCCATACTCCACAAAATTCCCAGAACTGCAGTTCTATATATATTAGGTACTTGAAATGTTAAAAATACATAAGAATCCTATAATGTAGATATTCACTATAAGCCAGATTGATTAACGGAATCAAGATGCTTCCAACTGGTGGCCAAAGAGAATAACTTAGTAATTAACAAAATAATTACCATGGTGGATGATTCCATTTTCTAATAATGATTGTCCTAAATGTACACCTTCCTCAGGCCTGTGAATCTCTCCAATTTCCAAGAGCCATAACACAAATTCACTGCAATAGAAATCCAGTGAATTAGTTAAAGAGTTTTCCCACCCCTGCCTCCCCAAGAAGTCTATTTCTACCATGCTTTCATCAAGCGACCTTGGAAGGAGCCTCAGATATAAAGAAATATTTGCAGTGCATTTAAGCTTGCATTTTTTCACATATGCAAAGCCCCAAATTATTTAAATTTTACTCTATCCTAGACAAGCCATGTCCATTCATTCATGCTTACCTAAACCCTATTATATAATACCTATTCAACTTACTGGGACCTCTGATAAACACCAAGGGAAATTTTTAGAGTAGTTTTAACTGTAAAGAGAATACAACAAGATCCTAAAGATACCAAACAGACAAAATAGACACAATAATAATAACTTAATATAAGAGATAGACTGGAATATGGCTTTCCAGGCACAGAAAACCAGTGTGTTTGAACTCTAAGAAGGCAAACCCAAAAAAACTGCACACCCCATATGGTAGATGGAATTCTAAACATGTTCTCTTACCCCACTATCAAGAATCCCATCCCTTGGTTTTGTAACCAAATCCTAATCTAGGTAGTGGTATGAATGGATTTTGTATAGGAAAGTAAAATTCCAAGTCAGCTGACCTCAAAATATGTAAATTATTCAAGTGAGCTTGACCCAGTCAGTTGAGCACTTTGAAGCAGAAAGTTTTCTCAGGCTGGTGGCATAAGAGTAAGAGAAAAATTAAAAGCACAAGAAAGATCCGGTGAGCCACTGCTGCCTTAGAAGATAGAGGGGCCGTGTACCAAGGAACACGGGCAGCTTCTGCGAGTGGTCCTGGCCAACAGTCAGCATAGAAGTAGGACTTATTCTTACAATCACGGGGGACTGAATTCTGTCAACAACCTGAATGTGCTTGCAAGTGAATTTTTCCTCAGACCCTTAAGATAAGGTCCAGCCGCAGCTCAGCCGTTGATTTTTTTTTAAATATTTTATTTATTTGCGAGAGACAGTGAGAGAGAGCATGAACGACAAGAAGATCAGAGAGAGAAACAGACTCCCTGCGGAGCTGGGAGCCCGATGCGGGACTCGATCCCGGCACTCCGGGATCATGACCTGAGCCAAAGGCAGTGGTCCAACCAACTGAGCCACCCAGGCGTCCCTCAGCCGTTGATTTTGCCTTGATTTTGACCTTGTGAGACCCTAAGCAGACAGCCCAGCATTGCTCCCCTCAACTTCTTTCTGACGTATAGAATTATGAGCTAATGAATAGGTATTCTTTCAAGGCACTAGGAGTATTGTTATTTATTCTGCAGCAATATAAAATTAGTACACACCAACAGTTTTACTATACTGTTTTCAAGTTTTGAAGTTATTTAGTGGGGCACATGTGTGGCTCAGTTGGTTATTTTGGCTCAGGTCATGATCTGGGGGTCCTGGGATCAGTCACACCTCCAGCTCTCTGCTCGGCAGGGAGTCTGCTGCTCCCTCTCCCTCTGCCCCTCCCAATGCTTGTGCGCTCTCTCTCCCTCTCCTCTCAGATAATAAATAAAACCTTTAAAAATACATATACACATACCTACATACATAAATAAGGTTTTTAATAAATTCATCCTTGTATTTAAATGTCATCTGGGGAGTGTGGGTGGAGGGACCTGGGTGGCTTAGTCGCTTAAGCATCTGCCTTTGGCTCAGGTCATGTTCCTGGAGTCTGGGAATCCAGCCCCACATTGGGTTCCCTGCTCACTGAGACATCTGTTTCTCCCTTTGACCCTCCCGCCTGTTGGGCTCTCTCTCTCTGATTTTTCTTCTCTCTCAAATAAATAAATAAACTCTTAAAAAAAGAATAAACTTCCATCCAAAAGGAATATTCCAGCACAAAACCACCCATCAGAACTGTCTACCACCATCTGCTGTGGCTGTGAAAGGCCAGGGAGGATGAACAAACCACATCTTTTACCATTTTGGGGTGGGAAGAGGAGCCCCACATCACAGGTAAGTAGGATGATATTTTATAACACAGGAGAGCACCAGCTTGGTACTGTTTTTTTTGGGCCATGTGGTATCAGTAAGAGAACACTAAATAGAGAAACATTTTATAATAAAATATTTTATTGTGTTCATGTTATAAAAATATAACATTTGAACTTTTACATAAAGTAATGGATACATTTTAGAATGGTTTCAACTTTACACAGAGGTTAGAGAAGCCAAGCTATAGAAGGTGTCAGGAAATTACTTTTCCATTTATTTCAAAACAAAAAGCAACAACTATGGCTAAAGTCAAATAACCGAGGGGCATGGAATTCTAAAAATGGATATTTAGTCTACAAAGTACATTTTAAGGCAGAAGAAGTTGTTAAAGCCATCCAAAAGAAAGAAAATTTTAAAAAGAAGTAAAACTTCAGTTTTTTCTTCAATAGCACAAAAATAATAATACCAATTCCAGTGATGTTGAGTAGCTCTGTCAGTTAAGCATCTCCCTTTGGCTCAGGTCATGATCTCAGGGTCCTGAGATCAAGCACCAAATCAGGCTCTGCACTCAGCATGGAGTCTGCTTGTCCCTTTCCCTCTGCTCCCCTCTCTCTTTTTCTCTCTCTCTTTCTCTCTCACGCAAATAATTAAGTAAAATCTTGGGGAAAAAAAAAAAAAGTGTATCAACTCCACAGTGCTGTCACAGGATTAAATGCGCTGATGTATGTCAGGAGCTCAGCACAGTGTAATGGCACATTTTGAGCACTTATGAAACGTCAGTGGTTGACAAATGGGTTGAGCTAGTTGGTATGTAGCGAAAGCATCATTCTCTGTTCTGATGTCAGCAGATTCCGGAATATGCCAAATTAAAATGAGGAAAAGAACACACTGTAAGTACTGCTACTAATTAGGAGCATAGGGGAAGGAAAGAGAATGGGTAAGAAAGGAAGTTACTGGCTGGCTTTATCATGGGACCTACAGAAATCACAAGATCCCATCAACACTCTGCGAAAGGATCCTGATCCAGTCAAAAACAATCTCAAACTTGGTCTATAATTAGTAACTAGTAACTAAGCTAGTGTGCTGTTATGGAAAAAGCCACAATGAACAAACTACAATTTACTGTCTCTCCTGTGTATCAGGCACTGTGGAGAACGCTCACATATCATTGTAACTAACTAGCACTTTGGCCATGTAAGATGATGTTAACTCTTTTTTTTAAGTATTATTATTATTTTTATTACCATATAATGTATTATTTGCCCCAGGGGTACAAGTCTGTGAATCATCAGGCTTACACATTTCACAGCGCTCATTATAGCACAAACCCTCCCCAATGTCCATCACCCAGCCACCCTCTCCACACTCCACCCACGTGTTAACTCTTTAGTTAACAAGACTCCGGCTCCTTTAATTAGGAAAACTTGACCCTGGGTCAGCCTTGGAGCTCTGTTTCCCTGGAACCTGATGGAGGCAGGGCATCTGCTGGGTTACCAGGCAGCATTGATCATGGCCAAAATGACTCCTGATGGCTATATGGAATATGAATACATTCTTGGTGAGAAGCTATAGCTTGAAGTGACTCCTATAAACAGGCATATTCCTCTGACAACCCCGGAAGTTATGCCCCAGAGGTGGTTCTAAGAAATTGGGTCTTCTTTGCAACATGGGGTTTCTAAGCCAAGGTGGGCTCCCCTCCACTCTCTCCTACAAGAGCTGTCGGCTGAGGGCCTACAAAGGACAGCAACAGCAGCTTGCTGGCAGCTGAGTGCTCTGCTGTGAGGACCCCAGCCTCTGAAGGAGGGACCCCATGCTGCCCTGCAGGCCAGGGTTTCCTGGCTTATATTTTTCTAACTGGGTTGGCAGCCGGTGTGGCCTATGGTTATTTTATGGTATCTGCATAACTTATCGAGAAGACATTCTGGTAGGCATTACAGGTAAGCACTATGATCATCATGTTTAGAGAGGAAAAAGACATTTAAACTTCCCACATCACTCAACTAGCCAGAGGTAGGACCAGATTTGCATGGAGACAGTCTGACTGCGAAGTGTGGGCTTTGAACTACCACTCCAGTCTGCTTCTACAGAGTTGACATTGGCATTCACTGGTTGTATGAAGGCGGGCCTGGTAAACTCCCTGAGAGCTGGTTTCTGAATCTTTAAAAAATATAAAGATTATAAATGCAGAGTATGCATCTGAGGATTAGAAATATATGGAAACAGCCAACACGGGGCATGGCTTAAGGCAGCTGCCCTTCCCTTTGGTCCTGCACCCTTCACCCGGCAGGGACTTCCACGTGCTGCTGCCCACAGACCCCGGAGGACTGACAGTGGGTCTATGCTCAAAACCCAGGCAACCTCTCTGCCTGTTGCTCTGCACCAGGCCCCTTGCAGGACTCTCTTTTTCAGATTCCTCATCGATGGTCCTTCAACCTGAGCCCAGATGTCCAAAGTGCTGATGAATCTCGGGTTTGGACTCTGTGTCTTACACATTCTTTGGTTCTCTGACTTGTAGGCCCTGTACTCACATCTTTGCTAGACTTCGTCCCCCTTCAGTGAACCTACTGCCTGCCAGCCCTGCCTGACCCCAGTGTCTGCTTCACCCTCAGAACACCACACATCTGAAATTGTTGACATCAGGGATGGACGGATAGATGTCTAAAATTTTCCATGATTTCGGGCTCTAGATCGATTCCTTCACCTCACTATCATCCAGGAAATGTTGACAGTAAAAAGATATTCAAAAATGCCCAGAGGAATATTTAAAAAAAAAAACAAATCATTGAAAGAATGGTAGTTGATACATGACATAGTGAAATATGAAAGAAATCCATGCACCCAGACTATGGACCTTACCTTCCAAGGAAGCATTTAGGGAATGTGGTCAGTTTTCTTTTTCTGTCTTTGGTCAGATTTCCTTGTTTGCACATCATCTTGTAGAGTTTCTCACCCTGTTCCAAGATCATTACCCAGGTGTCTTGCTCCATTCCTAATTTTAAACCTATCGAAAAGGAAACCAAGGAGAGGTAACTAAAAAAGTCTCCTCACTCACTCTTGCCTGCGTGAAACCAAAATTTATTGCACATCAAGCATGGGCAGGGGGTTGCAGATACAGAGCTCTCTACCACAGGGCACTTGGGTAGCTCAGTCGGTTAAGTGCCTGCCTTCGGCTCAGGTCATGATCTCAGGGTCCTGGGATGGAGTCCTGAATCGAGCTCCCTGCTTAGCAGGGAGTCTGCTTCTCTCTCTCCCTCTCTGCCCCTCCTCATGTGCATTAGTTTTCTCTCTCTCACACATACATAAATAAATAAAACCTTACAAAAATACCTGAATTTGGAGCACAGGCGAAGGAAAGAGAACGGGTCAAAAGGAAGTTAATGGGTGGCTTTATCATGGGACCTACATAAATCACAACATTTCTGTGATTTTTATTTTCAGTCTTCTAACTACAAAATTTTTTACTAGAATTTTTATTTTTTACAATGGAGGAGGAATTACCATTTGTCAGTAACAGAATAATTTTTAGTAAGAATAGAGCCTGTTAACATAAACAAATTAACAGAACATGCTTGTCTGCTTGCTTTGCTTTCTTCATTTTTCCCTTCCTTCTTTCTCTCCTTCCTTTTTCACTTCAGATTTATCTATATGCATAGTTATTCTGAAAAAATAAAGGTTCAACTTGATGAAACATTTATTTTACCTTTGAAATGATTTGGTATGCTATTTGAATTGATTGCTAGATTCAACAAAACTTAAAGAATCAGCTATGTATTCATAATCTTTGTTTTAAATTTTTCTCACAGGGTCTCCATCCCAGAACACTTAAGGGAGTTAAGTATCTGAAATGCTTTGGAAATTCTCAAACAAGTGTGTACTATGAATATTTTAATAGAAGTAGAAGCTTTGTATGTTCTTCAAGGGAAAACTTCTGAAGGTGGAAGAAAGGGTTGTTTGGGTCCTAAAATTTCATCAGCAATGAGATATTTTGCTCCTAAATCTCTGGGGAAAAGGAATAGACACTGCTTTTTATCTTATCAGTTATTTGGTAAAGAAATTAGTAGTAACACAAGCATTTCTGTTTTCTAGCTGAATTGCAGAAATGTACTTAATTGCAGATAAACTTCACATAACTGAATATTGCCAGATCAAATACCTTTTGCAAATCTTGCTAAAAGTGTGAAGCAATTTTTGCTTCTCCTCATATGAACACACTCCTTATTGGGTTGCATTATATTCAATGGCATCGTAACAATTTAAAAATGTTAATGTATATCCAGAGTACTTTATTCTATCATTAGGATACTAACATATTTGGTCTAGAAATTTTCAATGTACTGTTAAAGAGATAACTGTTGAAGGCCCTACAGCACTGCATTGTACTACTGAAATCTGTGTCTTACAGGAAAACTCCATAATGATGTTTTCAAAATAGCAAGAATAAGGTGCAAAGAAAACTGAACAATTCTAAAGCAAATGAAATATTTGTGTAGACTGAACGTTTGCATGCCTCCCAGATTTATATGTTGAAACCTAACACTCAACATGATGGTATTAGGAGGTAAGGCATGTAGGAGGTGATTAGGTCATGAGGCTAGAGTCCTCATGAATGGGACTGGGATTAATAGCCTTATAAATAACACACAGAGAGCTCTCTTGCCCCTCTACCGTATGAGGACACAGTGAGAAAATGGCCATCTATGAACTGGGAAATTGCTGTCACCCCTCACTGAATCTGGGACTCCTGGCCTCCAGAAGAGTGAGCTACAAATTTCTGTTGTTTATAAGCAATCCGGTCTGTGGTATTTTGTTATAGTGGCCTCGACAGACTAAGATACTATTTAAAAGACACTGCTGGCCACAATATATTATTTTACTAACTATTCAATGTTTTTCTTTTCTTTTAATAACAATATTAGAAGTATTCAAAATATATTTTAGGGGTGCTTGGGTGGCTCAGTCGGTTAAGCATTTGCCTTTGGCTCAGGTCATGATCTCAGGATCCTGGGATCGAGTCCCGCATCGGGATCCCTGCTCAGTGGGAAGCCTGCTTCTCTCCCTCTCCCTGCCGTTCTTCTTCCCTCTGCCTGCTGTACCTGCTGCTTGTGCTCTCTCTCTTTTTTGCTGTGTTAAATAAATAAAATCTTTTAAAATAGTATTTTATCAGGAGTCTTACATCACATGGGAAATCTAAGTGAACATCATATGCCTTTTGCCTTTCTCGTAACTTCTGCCCATTATCTGCCTTCTTGCTAAGTTAGAATCTTCATAAAGTATAATAGTGCCCGATTCATACACCCACCTTTTTGCTGTTCTCTTTCTTTCAAAATAGCTTCAAACCATTCATGTTTCTCCTCGGGTGTTTTTGCCATACACACAAACCATTTAGTTTTCGCTGTGTTATGTATCTTCTATCCATTGACAACAATGTGTCTACTGCTATGGAAGTCAGCTGGAAATTAATGGGTAAAGTTGAACAACAAATATAATATTATATCAATGTAACCATTCAATTCATAACAGTTCCAGGATCACTGAATTCTTTTTTTTTTAAGATTTTATTTATTTATTTGACAGAGAGAGAGAGATCACAAGTAGGCAGAGAGGCAGGCAGAGAGAGAGGAGGAAGCAGTCTCCCTGCAGAGCAGAGAGCCCGATGCGGGGCTCGATCCCAGGACCCCGAGATCATGACCCGAGCTGAAGGCAGCGGCTTAATCCACTGAGCCACCCAGGCACCCCGGATCACTGAATTCTTAAAAGTATCTTTGCTTTATATGTGTAAATGAAGAACATAGAAACCAAAAAATTACGTGTTTCTATAGTAAATGCAGTCAGTACTCAGGAATGGAACATTCTAACTCATAGTATTATCATATTACATGAAATAGAACATATGAACTAATTAACATTCCTTTCCTCTATGTCCAAAAATGTTGTTAAAGTCCCTAAAGTAATAAAAGAACTTTTAAAAGAATTTTCATCTCAATAATCAAATATCCAAAGTGTCACATTCATTTTGTCTTTTTAATATTCCTTTGAAATATTCTTCTAGGTTTCAAAAGCAAACAATACCGCCACAGAACGATTCTCAGCTGTTTAATGAACCCTACAGTAAGAATCAGAACAAATGAAGGGAACATACCAAGAGTACATTTACCTAGTCTTCAATAAATGGAAAGATACAAATGCCAATCCATTATCATTGCTCACGGTTGAAAAATACACACTCTGTAAAACCACATCATTCCATATAACTGGCATGAATAGAAACAATAAAAAAATTTGAGTATGAATTCACATTGTCTTTTTTTATATATATATTTATTTTTATTTGTTTATTTACAGCATAACAGTGTTCATTGTTTTGGCATCACATTGTCTTTTACTAGTTCTCACCGTAATTTTGGCTACACTGTCATGCTGGATTTGAAAATGTCAACAGGAAACCCTCTATGGCAGTTTTCTGCCTAATAACAACAACAGGTAGAGAATAGTGATGTTACTTGTATCCAGCCTTTACTGGCATGACAGCCTGCAAAGCAAAGATCCAGAATGAAAAAACATATGACAATGACCCGAGTCAGCACCTGCACCAATTTAAAGTGACAATTTTCATTCATCTCCTGGAGAGTCACTAAACAGTAATGGTGGGTAGATAGGAGATGAGCCACAAAATGTTAAGGGTGGTTTAGAGAAATGATTTTGTCACACTGTGCTATTTTTTGTTTCTTTAGGTTTTCTCAAATGGCCCATTTTATTAGGTGAGTTCTAAGTAGAAGCAGGCATGGTTGGCACTCATTCTCCCAAAATCTTGTCCCCATTATCTTTTTAGCTCCCACATCACTATACAGTATCTTTGATCAGATTAACTATTCCAAAAACACATTTTCAAATGATTCTGTATAGTTCAGGGTTTTTAAAAATTCCAAATTATCTACGAGTCAGAATAGACTTATATTAGATGTTAGTCTATTATACATACACACACACATATACACATATGCCATAATCCCATTAATAATAACAATTTCTGATAAAATAGGGAATCAAACTATTCGAAGATTTTCCCCATCAGGAAATAACAGTCTGTTTTGAAAAGGGATTTTTACCTTTTCCTTCTTACCCTTACATAATTTAATTCATATTCGTATCCTATACAAAGTAGCAGCATCTAGTAATACATGTCAGATAGGTATCAATGGCTTTAATGCCTTGTTCCTTCCTACAAAGAATCACTAAGTGAGAAATCCTGATAAATTGGTGGGGAAAAAAGATCAAATTGTACATGTCTACACACCCTCCTCCACAAATGTGTCACCTTACAGGGCCAGTATCACAAAGAGCATCATTTTTTCAGACTCGGGATCCCCCTCCCACAATCAGACCAAGATTAGCTGAGTGAAGCCAGCACTGCCGCTTAAAAGATCCCACAGTCCCACTAGTGCTACTCCTCTTTTAATCATACTCCAGGTAAAGAAAACCACAAGAACCACACGCAACCTACAGTGATAAAACATTGGACTTACTTTAAAATGAACGTAATGTATTCTTCCCATAAAATAACCGAGGAACACAAGTTCATGTGCGAGGCTGATGCTCTTGACCCTGCATACTGAAGTCCTGGGCCAGTCACCCCTGTAAGCTGGGTCTTCCTTCCTTCCCTTCCTCCCTGCATTCTTTGATCCTGGCCTTGCTCTCTCCACACCCTGATGACTCTTCCTTCAATATTTCATCAGGCCATTCCTTACTTCAAAAGCCTCTGGTAGCTCACCACTGAACCAAGTGAAAACATGGAAGCTTGCTTTTGTGCTTCTCCTTAAACTGACCCCACCCTATCGAACCATGCCATTTTCCACTGCGTTCTTCTGTGGCCCTGCCACCCTTTGTGGTTTTCCCTCCTTGTCCTGTGAATACTTACCTGTTCTGCAGGCTGACGCTCCCATCAAGCTACCCAGCTCTGCTCTCTGCCTCAAGCAACTCTTTCGTCCCTTTACAATGTACCCAGATCCTTCATGAAGCCTTGCCTAACCATTACAACCTGTGCATTCAGACTTCCCTTGGAAAATAAATGATTAAACTTAGAACTAGACAAGTCAGGGTGCCTGGGTAGCAGTGGGTTAACAAACTGCCTTCGGTTCAGGTCGTGATCTCAGGGTCCTGGGATTGAGACCTGCATCAGTCTCTCTGCTCTGCAGGGAGCCTGCTTCCCTCTCTCTCTCTCATTGCCTACCTCTCTACCTACTTGTGATCTCTCTCTGTCAAATAAATAAATAACATCTTTAAAAAAAAAAGAACTAGACAAGTCAGTATGAGATTGCATGTGGCCATTCCTTCATGAACAGAAAGCAAGACTCTTAACTGACTGTTAATCTGCCAAGTCAAGTAATGGGTTAATTGCTGCACCAATATATTTTGAAAGAAAAGGTTATATCACCTAATAATTTAAATTGGAAAGACAGGGGATGCCTGGGGGGCTCAATTGGTTAACTGTCTGCCTTCGGCTCAGGTCATGATCCCGGGATTCTGGGATCAAGCCCACATCAGGCTCCCTGCACAGCAGGGAGTCAGCTTCTCCCTTTGCCACTCACCTGTTCATTTTCTCTCCCTTGCCTCTCTGTCTCTCTCTCTCTCTCTCTCAAATAAATAGATAAAATCTTTCTAAATAAATAAATTGAAAGGATAATGGTTCCTTTTCAAAGTTTATGTGCTAGCCACCTTCTATCACTAATTTTAAAAATCATAAATAATTTTAAACATATGTGCAAACATGAATGTATATATACATACAACAGGCCTCAAAATGTATAAATATCACAATGATATCTATTACCAAATTACCACTTATTTCAAATAAGAATTAGTGATATAAAAATGGCTTCATAATTTTAATCACAGCACATTTTTTTAATAACTTCATTCTAAAAAATAAATTTGAATTCAACTTATTTATTAAGAACAGTAATAGTAACAGTACAAAGAATGGAAGGGGTGTGTGGGTGGCTCAATTGGTTAAGCATCTGCCTTCAGCTCAGGTCATGATCCAAGTCCTGGGATCCAGCCCCATTAGCCCATGGCAGGCTCCCCGCTCAGTAGGGAGTCTGTGTCTCCCTCTGCCCCTCTCCTCCATGCTCTCTCTATCCCTCTCTCTTTAATAAATGAAATCCTAAAACAAACAAACAAAACATGGAAAAGCCCAACAGTGCTTTTCCTTAGTAGAAATTTTAAAATATTTTTTAATGAAAGAATGATTTATTAATGCCATATGCAGGAATTTGTAAACTTCAATGGATCTAAAATATAATTCCACAGGAAGTGTTAAAAAGGAATGAAATTAAAATCGTCATTCATTACGTGTAGAATATCCAACTGAACAGTCTCCAGGCACCGATGTTTTTTTCCAAAAAGAAAAAAATCCAAGGGGCAGCCCTGAACAACTCACTAATTACTTTGAAGCTATACAGTTTTCAAATTCCTCACTCTTAATTCAGCAAAGTTTTACATAATGAGATGAGGTTTTTCTAAAACTGATACTACTATAACTCTCAGTGGAAATACTGGTATTTTTTCAATAGTGTGAGTTTTAATGAGATGGAAGCTAGCCAAGTACTGTATACTCAAGCTAGGAAATAGAAGAAACTGCCAAAAAATATTATTCAAAACATCAAGAAACTGATATCTACACATTGTATTTAACCCTTATCCTGATGATCAATGGTGTGAATCCATAAATTTCCAAGAGAAATTTTAAAAGTCACAATTTACTCACAGTATGAGTAATTAATGCTGAAAAAATTACTTTTTGGAATAAATCTTTGATTCTATCAAATAACATAAGAAGATTTTCTGGCATCCAAAATCATTTGACATTATTTATGGCAAAAAAAAATTTTTTAAAGGTTGTAACAGATTTTTTCCTTTTAAAACTAGAAGTCACTCCACTGACATTTTTTCAATTCCCAAGAACACTCCTTTAAATTAATAACATTGAAAATTTAAGTGTATCAGGAAGGAATTAATATATATATATTTTGGTAGTCTTTTCAACATTGTAAAGTTATGTTACTTTTTTTATTAAGAAAGTATTCAATAGCGCTTATACTACAGTAGTATGGTTGTTAAAGTAATTATGGTTTGTCTATTTTGTTGATGATTAAGTAACAATAAATATATGTTATGTGGATAATAAGACATGAAGATAAAGATGACTACAATTCAAAAAATGATTCTACTTAACTGAAAAGAGGATACAAAACTATAGAGGTTCATGTTTTTAAGCATTTAAAAAATCTATGCATAAAAAGAAAATGGAAATATTTTAAAATTCTCATTTACTTCTTTTTAGGTGATGAAATTATCTAGTATTTTTAATTTATTTCTCTGTTATTTCCAAATTTTCTCTAATAAGCAAAATTTAATTTAAAAAACAATGTGTTTAATATCTTTAAATGGTCTAAAATATTTGTATTGGGAATGACAGCTGAAATATTTCCTTAAAAAAACAATTCACACTAAAGAACACCTTAAAGAATAAAAAATTTCCATCTGATTCAATGCAAATTTGACCACTCTATTGAAATTTGTGGTTTGCCTAACTGCACTACAGATCACATTTTCTAAAGGTCACCATTTTGCCCTCTATCCAACTACACAAATAAATTAGGTCTTAAGAGAGAATATAAGTGACCTATTGTTACTTTCCTGAATGAATTTCTAAGCATATACTATGAAAATTACCAAGGAAGTTAACTGCAGAAAGTTCAACAGCTTTCCTACTTAGGTCTTAAGTTGGATACTTTTTATGCATCATGTTCAAACTAATATCTCAGAAAAAATGTTCAAAGAATAATTAAATTAGAATTAACCAAAATGAGAGTTGGGTCTTGAGAAAGATGGGATAGAAATTTGGAGACAAACTCAATGGCTACCATCTTCCTTCAACATAAGCAGTAATGGACAACATGGATATATTAAAACAAACAAATTTTCACATTTCTACATGTCATATCATTATTGCATTAATTTTTTGCATTCTAAGATATAACTGCTGTAATTCAATTTATAAAACATTGTAAGTAAAAGTATAATCAAGTTTATTTTTCAAAAGATTTAAATAGCTATACACTGGCTAAAAGCTTAGTCTCATTCCAAATGCAATTATTTCTTCTGCAAGTTTTGAGCTAAATCAATGTGATCAGTGTCTGATGGAGTCCTTTACTTAGAAAAGTATTTTACTTATACCTAGACTATGCAAAAATACCTAGTATTTTTATAACATATTGAAATAGACGGGGGAACGTTTAAATTTTTCATCAAAAGTTTTAAGCATGGGGGTGTCTGGGTGGCTCAGTGGGTTAAAGCCTCTGCATTCAGCTCAGGTCACGATCCCAGGGTCCTGGGATTGAGCCCCGCGTTGGGCTCTCTGCTCAGCAGGGAGCCTGCTTCCTCTCTGCCTACTTGAGACCTATGTGCTATCGTGAGTGCTGTGAAGTGTGTAAACCTGGCGATTCACAGACCTGTACCCCTGGGGATAAAAATACATTATATGTTTATTAAAAAAAAAATTTGGAAGGGGAGGCAAACCATAAGAGACTATGGACTCTGAAAAACAACCTGAGGGTTTTGAAGGGTCAGGGGTGGGAGCTGGGGGAACAGGTGGTGGGTAATAGGGAGGGCACGTTTTGCATGGAGCACTGGGTGTTGTGCAAAAACAATGAATACTGTTACATTGAAAAAATAAAATGGAAAAAAAAGTTTTAAGCATGCTTAAAAATATATCTTGATTAATCAATTTGTATTATTTACAGCACAACATGGTATAGTCATTGTTTGTTTTGGGTTTTGGCAATGAGCAGATGAGCCTGACAGTGTCTGCCATCCCTCATATAACTTATCCAGGGTCCAAGGTTGGGAGGGACTTGGCATATGGACATTGGTTAGCTCTGCAGAGACCTATCAACATCCGAGCTCCCATTCATAGAGTTTAAAGTAAGAACACTTAAAACCTGAGCTCATCAAAAGAAATGGAGATTTTGTGATGGAAGTGACCAAGAAAACAAAAAAGGAAAAAGCTGGTATAGCACACAGATCATTTCTTAGAAGAAACAAAGAACAAAAGTTCATCTTTACACTGATGCCTTACTTCTTCACTGCTCTCCAGTTGGTCCTTCTAGATTTAAAATCCATATGGAACCTCTGCTCCATGGCTCAAGGCATGGCTATGGTCACCAAGGAAACCTCACTCCAGTCCCAGTTTCATAATAATGAGCTAGGTAAACTTGGACGTGACTTCAATGTGGCTTCATTTCCATCATCTGAAATGTTAACAAGGTATATTTGTTGATATTCAAGATCCTCTTCATCTTCAGAAATTCTATTTTTGAATTCCAAGTCCTGGCTGAGGATATATACTTATCCTAAGGACCTAGTAGTCACACTTAATAGAAAACTAAATTTTCTTTGCAGGAAGCAAATGGGAGGTATCCAGCTGCAGCCTAAAGTTTCTTTAACTTGTAACAAGTATTTGTAGTCACATTCCTGCAACATGCTGCGTATATATGTTTAAGGGCAAATTAAGGCCTTAACTATGTACTACAAAGTGTAATTAAATTCTTCATTATATTTCAACGAAACATGAGTCTTGGAAGTTTATGCCAAGAGGTGTCATCAGACAATTTATGACTAAATATTCTGAAATGTCCTCTCTTTCCCACTAAATCATATCTACCGGGGTATGAAGGATTGTTTCCCTAACATCCCTATCCCCCAGGAACCAAAGTCCTGAAGGTACACAATCCTACCAGCACTGAAAGAACGTTTTCTTGGGATTGAATCCAAAGTCCATTTGTGTTAAAGCCCCATCACCCCACGTAGGCTCTCACTCCCCTACATCAGACACAGATAAGCTGCAAATGGTATTCTCTGCAAATGCCTCCAAAGGCCCTAGCCTCTTAAGATTAATTTAGTGCCCCCATTTCCCAAAACATAGGAATCATTGTCAAATTCATCAAAATTTACCAAAATTCACTTAGATTACCAATGAAAATAGTACAAATGGGCATGATCACACCATATGGGGGAAGAGAAGGAAGACCCAGGAGCTGTGTGCTCTCCGAAAGGTATCAAAAGGGGAGAAAACAAAGAGAAGGCTAAAGCAACAGGGGACAGTTGGTTCCACCAGGGGGAGACAGGGCCAAGAAGGAACAGAGTGGAGGTCTGAGTATGCCTTCCTCTGCCTTACTTCTCCCCACCTCAAGAACAACAGGGGCTTTGGATATTCTCTTGAGGAGTCAGGTTACTGAAGCAAGACAGCTGTTCACCTGTAGACAGACAACATTGCTAAATGTCACTAGTGTCCTCTCAGAGCATTAAAATGAATTAAAATGTCACCTTATAAAAAAAATATCATGCACATCCCGACATGGAAAGGTAGCCTACTAGGTCCCACATGCTAGCCTGTGAGTATTTGCAACTGTATCGATGCCTATAGCACAGAAAGGGATTTTCAGCTGTGCAGGTGGTCAGACATTTCCACACCTCCATCCCTCCCTTAGCCCATGAAAAACCTCGCCACAAGATGACTTGTTTCCCAAGAGAGTACACCTGAGTTCTGCTCATTGCACCTCTTTTCCCCTTACCTGCAGCAATCATGCTTCACTATTTATGTTCTAGACCACGGTTTAGGCTGCTAACAATGGGACAGAGAAACAGCACACAGGTGAGCATCTGAAAATTTGTGCGCCTACAGACGATAAACATTCTTCTCCCCTCTGGGACTCAGAGATGGCAACAAAGGTATGTGGTAGCGGGGAGCTGACCTGTGCCTCATCCCATGTTTAAATGGGGTACTATTAAGGCACTTCTCCATATGGGAATTAAAGTCACTTAGCAACAACTAATATATTTGATTTCATCTTGACTTTTCTTCTAGAATTTCTTCGAAATTCTAATTAAAATCACTGGGGAGAAAATATGATCCAATTTACTAACCATTCATATTATAGACTAGTATATTGTCATATTACTTAATATGACCCATTTATTTTTGCAAATAGAAAATAAGTTATTTAACCTCATTTTATTTAATGTTTGTGACTAACCATGATTTGGTAACTTTACTTTTCAAAGCCTGTATCTTCAAATCTGCAGTGTGAAAAATGCACTATCTTTAAGTAATAAAGTACTTAAAATGTACACTTAAAATACACAAAACACCCTTCCTCTACAAGCAAATAGACATGTTTATATGCATACTGGCTTTATAGTTAAAACAAATTTGAGTTTTCTATATTCTACAGTGAGCATATTATATGGAAAAATATCACATATATACATATAAAACATAGTGTAACTTGAAGAAAATAAATGAATCCCTTATTTTCCGCACTCATGCTGGTGATACCAGGAACTGTGACTGTGTACATCACTCCTACTCAGCTATTTCTTTGTATCTCTGTGTTGAATGCTACTGTGTTTCAGCCAAATATAATTTTCTACTTTGCCAATAGTCTTTTCCTTTATCTTGCCTTTCTCCTCCAACGGTTCTACGCAACAAAATACTTCTAAGCTCTAAATGCACCACAGATGAATTATTCAGATGAAAAGTCTGTCTTATGAAGGGGTTTACCGTTGGGTCTTTTCTTCTAAAAAACAAATTACCTACCCGTGCCATCATCCACATTCTCCACTTCCATCACCTCCGTATTGATCCAGCCATGAAAAAGGTACCGATGTCCGTCTGTAGATGCCCTGCTCTTCTTCAGCCATCTTGCAATGGAATGAAATCACAAAAACATTGTTACAAACTTAATAAAAAACAGCGTTGAAGTAATGTGATGTAAACTGGCCATAGAAAAAAAACGAAAAAGACACCAATGCCATCAATGATATCAACTGTGAGACTCTTGGTGTTTTTCACTTGAGTCCTCCCAAATGAGGCTTATGTTCTAGCTTTTGTGAACATATGGAAGCTTCGGACTAAGAAAAACATATAGTTGGGTGGGTAAATAGGTGCTTTTGCTCAACTTAAAACATAAAATGTACCAAATCAAAGTCTGTAGCACATTAAAAGTTGGTTATTTTAAAATTTCCTTTTTTGTGCCAGTACCATGCTGTCTTGATGATGACAGCTTTGTAATAGAGCTTGAAGTCCGGAATTGTGATGCCACCAACTTTGGCTTTCTTTTTCTATATTCCTTTGGTTATTCGAGGTCTTTTCTGGTTCCATAAAAATTTCAGGATTATTTGTTCCATTTCTTTGAAAAAAAACAGACACATAGATCAATGGAACAGAATAGAGAGGCCAGAAATAGACCCTCAACTCTATGGTCAACTAATCTTCGACAGAGCAGGAAAGAATGTCCAATGGAAAAAAGACAAACTCTTCAATAAATGGTGCTGGGAAAATTGGACAGCCACATGCAGAAAAATGAAATTGGACCACTTTCTTACACCACACACGAAAATAGACTCAAAATGGATGAAGGACCTCAATGTGAGAAAGGAATCCATCAAAATCCTTGAGGAGAAACGCAGGCAGCAACCTCTTCGACCTCAGCTGCAGCAACATCTTCCTAGGAACATCGGCAAAGGCAAGGGAAGAAGGGAATGGGAGAAGATATTTGCAAACGACACATCAGATAAAGGGCTAGTATCCAAAATCTATAAGGAACTTAGCAAACTCAACACCCAAAGAACAAATAATCCAATCAAGAAATGGGCAGAGGACATGAACAGACATTTCTGCAAAGAAGACATCCAGATGGCCAACAGATACATGAAAAAGTGCTCCACGTCACTCAGCATCAGGGAAATACAAATCAAAACCACAATGAGATATCACCTCACACCAGTCAGAATGGCTAAAATTAACAAGTCAGGAAATGACAGATGCTGGCGAGGAAGTGGAGAAAGGGGAACCCTCCTACACTGTTGGTGGGAATGCAAGCTGGTGCAACCACTCTGGAAAACAGCATGGAGGTTCCTCAAAATGTGGAAAATAGACCTACCCTATGACCCAGCAATTGCACCACTGGGTATTTACCCTAAAGATACAAACGCAGTGATCCGAAGGGGCACGTGTACCCAAATGTTTATAGCAGCAATGTCTACAATAGCCAAACTCTGGAAAGAACCTAGATGTCCATCAACAGATGAATGGATAAAGAAGAGGTGGTATATATACACAATGGAATACTATGCAGCCATCAGAAGAAATGAAATCTTGCCATTTGCGACGACATGGATGGAACTAGAGAGTATCATGCTTAGTGAAATAAGTCAATCGGAGAAAGACAACTATCATATGATCTCCCTGATATGAGGACATGGAGATGCAACATGGGGAGTTAGGGGGATAGGAGAAGAATAAATGAAACAAGATGGGATTGGGAGGGAGACAAACCATAAATGACTCTTAATCTCACAAAACAAACTGGGGGTTGCTGGGGGGAGGTGGGGTTGGGAGAGGGGGAGGGGGTTATGGACATTGTGGAGGGTATGTGCTATCATGAGTGCTGTGAAGTGTGTAAATCTGGCGATTCACAGACCTGTACATAAAAATACATTATATGTTTATAAAAAAAAAAATTGGAAGGGGAGGCGAACCATAAGAGACTATGGACTCTGAAAAACAACCTGAGGGTTTTGAAGAGTCAGGGGTGGGAGGTTGGGGGAACAGGTGATGGGTAATAGGGAGGGCATGTATTGCACGGAGCACTGGGTGTTGTGCAAAAACAATGAATACTCTTATGCCAAAAAAAATAAATAAATTGAAAAAATTTCCTTTTATTTCTTTCACTTTCAATTCTCACTTTTCAGTAACTAGCTGGTAATTTCCATTTTTTCAAATTTGGATAAAATTCAGTTAGTACTTATGATCCCTCTGCAAAGAAACTGTGCTGGAAATTCTTAAGTTCAGTGTTACAGGGCTGAAAATAATTTTCCTATATTATTTCTCTGATATGAGACCTATATACTTGTTGAATAAGTCTCTTAATACATGAATAATGCTTTATAAGGGTCTAATTTATTTTTAAAATAGTCTAAAACATTCCAAACTTTGGTATAGTGTGTCTAAGACTGGTCTTTAATCTTAAAATGTTTGTAACACACAGTTAAAATATCCAGCTTTATATATGAATATTCATAATAATGAATTATGTGGCTAAATGTGTTTATAGTTGAATCACTGAACATTCAGGAGAGATTATTTTAAAAGCAGGTTTTTTTAATTAAAGAGGAAAGATTCTAAGAAATGTTTCAGGAGGATTCAAGAATACCTAGTCACTCATAAGATTTCAATTAACTTGAACTACTCCATTTGACTCATTGACAAAAGTCTGCCTAATAATTTAATATACTGAAATAATTATTCATTTGTTCCATTTGTTATACAGACACATCTGGCAAAAGTGAAGGCATAAATATTCACCAACTTCAGTGTCCCTCTCCTCCCCACCCCTGCAGTTAGATATCAGCCCTGAAGCAGGAGGAGTAGGTTCAGGGAGGGGCCACAAGGTGCTGTCCCAGTCCCAGTTCCTTCCTTGAAAGAGAATCTATATTCCTAGCTTATCTGTCTAAAGCCTCATCAGAACTTAGTAGTTCTTCATCCCTACTAAAAGAAACTAATTAAATAGATTAGTTAACCTGATTAGGGTTTGTCAGCCCCAGGCCTTCACCTTCATGCACTCCTATGCTCATTATGAAAGTCACCTCTAAATGTCCTTTGCTAATAACCCTAAATAAATGCTACCAATTACGGATTCAGGCCGTATAGTATGCAAGTTGGCATCATAGAAAGCCAGGATAGAGAAGAATGCCAAGAAGTTTAGTATGTAGGTAACTGCATATTCTCCCAGGTAGGACATATTATTGTAGTCTCCTGCAAAAGAGAGTTACTTTTAAGTTGATACATCATACTTCAATCATTTTTTTTAAAAGTTTTATTCACAGGTAAAGATAACAGTTTTATTCACAGGCAAAGAACCACAGTGTGGAACCTATCACTGGGTCCTATTTTCCAAAGCATTAATTTACTTTGTGATCTTGTGAGTTCTGTATAGGCTTTTAAATTTCTCTTGACCTGTAGATAGTAACACTCAGTATGAAATCCCACTAAGTGTCTGATCAATATTGTTAACACTTGGCTTAAAAGAGAGATCTTCAGTTCCTTCAGAAGGTGGTTCTGTTAAAGTATATCAACTGAAAATCTTCTGCTTTGAAAATAATTTTGCTCTGTTTTAATGTAGAATATGTGATATCCCAATTTTCTGATTTCCCTTCTAATTAATTGTTTTAGTGGTCATCAGATACACGTTGCAGGAATGTTCATAATGGCAGAAAAACTAAAACAAACAAATAAAAACCTAAAGTCCACTGATAGGAGAGTGAATAACTAAGTTGTTATCAATTTAATTGTGATAATCTTCAAACAATGGAATATTATGCAACAGTTAAATGAATAAACTAATCCTATACATATGGATAAATAATTTACAAACTATATTGTATACAAAATATAAATTTCAGAAAACAAAATACATTATCATACTTAAAGAGCTCATTAACAAGCCAAACTAAGCCATATCATGCTTTATGTATTAACTATTACACAACACATTTTTTTAAAATAGTTTCTCCTGAGATTAATAGCATTAGTAAATTCCAGAGCTGAGATTCCTAATCACACTCTTGTCTTTTGTGAATGTAAATCTAGAATTCAATTCATCAAGTCCCCAGGTTTTGCAGTTAAAATACTGTGGAAAGTTGGAAAAGTTTCAGTTTACTCATACTCACTAAACAATCTTTAGAGCTTCAATAGTACTTGGTTAAGGGGATGAAGTATCCTAAAATGAAGGGACTAGATGGTATCTTCTTACTACTTCAATTCAGGAAGTGAATAGACAATCATTTTTATGCAGTATTTCCATTTCTAGTCACTATGCATTTTGTCCATATTATATACCCATTAAGGATATTTGCTCAAAAACTAGGATTTTAGGGGCACCTGGATGGTTCAGTCAGTTAAGCATCCAGCTCTTGATGTTGGCTCAGATCAAGATCTCAGGGTCCTGGGACTAAGCCCCATGTCAGGCTCTGCACTTCAATGGGGAGAGTCTGCTTCTCTCCCTCTCCCTTTGCCCCTCCTGCTGCTCACACTTCTCTCTCTCTCTCAAAATAAATAAATAAATCTTTAAAAAAAACCCTTCAGGATTTTAATTTTACAAAATCTTTTCTGTTGTTTACCAATTTAACAAGAAAGTCATAAGACCATAAATGATATCATCATTGTACATGGCTAATCTTGCAAAAGCTTTGCACTTGAAGGCAGGCATGTATATTAATAAGTATGAGATCAATTGTAATTTAAAAAAACTCATTCTCAAATGGATGCCTTTAATAACTGCACCTAGATGGATGTGTTAATTGACTTCATAGGCAAAATCCTTTCATTAGGTATATCAAATCATCATGTTGTACAATTAAAATATATTACAATGTTATTTGTCAACTAGTCCTCAATAAAGCTGGATAAAAACAATTGTACGTAAACAACTTGAAGCACGTTATAATTTTTTAATGAGTTATATACAAGTAAAATTAACAACCTTTTCTACATCTTCCTGAAACGTATTTCCATGAGTCCCAATCTTGCTGCAAAATACAAAGAATTTAGAAGAGCATAGTAAAAAAAAAATAGACAATTCATTTTCATATGTGGTAAAAAGCATCTTTTTTTTAAAAAAAGCTCATTAAGGCAGGGATTAACAACAACTATGTTTTTTTGAAAGATTTATTATTTCTTTATTTTAAAGAGAGAGAGCATGTGTGAGATTGGGAAAAGGCAGAGTGAGAGAGAGAGAGAAAGAGAGAGAGAAACTCAAGCTGACACCATTTGATGCAGAGCCTGATGTGGGGCTCAATCTCACAAACCTGAGATCATAACCTGAGTCAAAACAAAGAGTTAGACACTTAACCAACTGCACCATCCAGGCACCCCATAACTATCTTTTGACTTTAACCCTAACCTGTTCCCTTTCAGCAAGACACATGGGTAGTTCTATGCTTTCTCAGCATCACTGTATTTTTGCACTAATGTCTCCTGCTAGGGCATTCTGATAATATAAACCAAGAGGCAGAACTCCCATGTCATCAACATAGCTGCCAACACAGAGAAATTGCTCTTGACATCTTGTTCACTGACTTAGGAAATCCCATTTCAAGAGATGAAGAATGACGTTCCCTTAATCTTGCCTCAGAAATCACTCAGTTTTTGAGTTTCTCATTCTCATGTTACCAAAAATCTTTGGTTACATTGTCCTCATTTCTGAACCTAGAATAAACACTCATGCAAACCCAGCATCCTCAACCCATCTGTTTCACCTTTAAATTTCAGGAAGCCTTTTAGTACCTTTTCACTGAAAATAATGTATCTTAGATACAGTTAGGAAGAAGTATATAAAGGCTCAGGAAATTTCCCAATTAAGTTCAGCTTTATTATTTTGCTTAAACAATCTGTAAAACGTTTCACCAGAAGTTCAAGGAAACATCCTATAAATTAAGTACCTCCTGAAGAAAAAATTATATCCCTACTTTAAAACAAGTAACATACATCATTAACACAAAACAAGTAACATACATACATAACATACTCTGCTACATTAAATTACTTAAACTAATGATAACTAAGCTATACCAGGAACTTGCTTGGGTTTCATTCATTCACTTATTCATTCATTTATTCACTTATTCAACAAATACCTCTTGAGTGTCTATTGCATGGTACATGGCAGGCCCAGTCTCTGGGGAAATAGCACAGAATAAGTAGCAAGACCAGTATTCTCATGGACTTTACAGTCTAATCCAGCAAAGGTGGCAACAAATAAATAATGAAGAAAATATTAGCAAGAATTTTCTAGGTATCGATATAAAATTCCCGGGAGGCTATACTAGATGGGGCAGTCAAGGAAAATATTTCCAAGGAAGGGGAGGAAATGACTGGGAAACACGGAAGACATATTCACGTTTCCTACAGAGCCTGAGGCATGTGGGTTAGCAACAGAAAAATTCTTTTCCTCCAGAAGCTTCCTGGGAAGGTAGTGTTATTGAACGACAGTCACATTTCAGTCAGGTTTTACAAGAAGGTAACGAGAAGAATCAGAAAACGGGCTAAGAGTATGTGAATTTTACTGAGGAGATCCTGAGTTTCTGAGAGCACAGAGGAAAAGGTTGAAACTGTGAGACTGACAATTTCTTTTTTCTTAAAAAATATTTTCCAAGGTTAATAAGTTATTTCTGAAGTACTACCTGTTTATCACCTTACCGGTGTTTCCTTTTGCAATACACCAGAAGATTATCAAAAAGAAAAAACACCTGTTCTTGAATATTTCCAGAAGAAATTTTCAGCAAGATGCCGCACATTAGCATCTCAGTGCAGGTGTCAGTGATCTTGGATCCCTAGGTTAAAAAAAAGAAAAAGAGAGAGAGAGATAATGTCTGATTACTTAACAGAAACTTTTGTGTGTAATTCTTTTTCTCATTAAAAGTCTGTTTTTATTTCAAGATACAATATACAGACAAGATAAAAGTTTAAACACCATAAATATTTATACACTGGATGGAGGTCTCTTTTCCTCCCAGACTCCTCCTCATCAGTCTCAGCAGATACAACTGTGGTTAGGAGACTCTGGGTCTTCTTTTAGCTTTCTTACACATGTAGGCATATATAAGCATGGATGATACATGTTACCTATGCTCTTTTACAAGGAGATGATTTCAAACTGATGCACAAAATTCATGTCTCTAACACTCCTCTCCCTCTCCCCCTCCTCTCTTCCCCTGGTATGGGAAACGAGCTCCATGGATATATCACAAAGTACATTAAATTCTCTACATTATTAATGGGTCTCAACTTATTTATCCACTCTTTGGATGGAGAAAAGAAAAAAGAAGAAATTAAAGGAAAAAAAAATCTACTTAAAGAGAGCAACCTTCCATACAGCTATAACCCAAGGTAAAAGTTAGCATAGGCACACTTGTTCCTTAAATAAGCCTTCACTGAGTGCATGCTAAGCTCAGATGACTAGTGACAAAACTAAGTCTTCACACAAGAACTAACCACTGAGAGGAGCCACAGATGGAAAGAGCCTGAATCATCAACAGAGGAAAGCTGCCCAGTGTAGCAGAGCACAAGCATTGGACTGTTGTGTGAGCTGATCAAAAGTCTCTCGTTTGAGCCATTATAAAAGTGGCAGTGTATTTGTTTCTACAACCTAAACTATCACAACTAATGCACTGAGTTAGACCAAAAAAGTTTTCAGTAGATAGCTGATAAGCATGCTCTGTTTTCAATATGTCTGGTCTCTTTAAATCTAGGGATAAATTTCTGATTCTTTTTCAACTCAATGCTTTTATTTTTGTTTCTGATATTTAAAAATCAGACCACGAATTGTAAATTTCATATTTCCACAATAATCATTGATACAGTTTCTCTGATTATCAAAATTTAAATTACAATGATAACTCATACATGTCAGTAAGAAATTTCCCAAATGGCAAGCTAGGAGAATGTGATGTGCGAGTATCTGCATTACAAACACATTTTATTTATTTTTATTTTTTACTAACTTTATTTTTTTAAAGATTTTATTTATTTGTCAGAGAGAGAGAGAGACAGAGAGAGCACAAACAGCGGGAGCAACAGGCAGAGGGAGAAGCAGGCTCAATCCCAGGACCCCGGGATCTTGACCTGAGCCAAAGGCAGGTGCTTAAATGAGTGAGACACCCAGGCATACCTACATACCTATTTTATTTTTTGTTATTATATTTAACTTAAATTTTTTAAAAAAATTTAATTTTAATTCCAGGAGAGTTACCATACAGTGTTATACTAGATTCAGGTGTATAATATAGTGACTCAGCAAGTCCATACCTTTTTCAGTGCCCATCACGATAAGTGTATTCTTTTTTTTAATATTTTATTTTATTATTGAACAGAGAGAAGTCACTGCCTGCAGAGAGGCAGGCAGAGAGAGAGGAGGAAACAGGCCCCCCACAGAGCAGAGAGCCCGATGCGGGGCTCAATCCCAGGATCCTGGGATCATGACCTGAGCCACAGGCAGAGGCTTTAAACCACTGAGCCACCCAGTTGCCCCACCATAAGTGTATTCTTAATCCCCCTCACCTCTTTCACGCTTCCCCCGGACTCACCTCCCCTCTGGTGACCATCCATTACAAAATATTTTAGATTTAAGACATTTCCCTTTTTCTCATCTTTCATCATAAAGGTGGACATATAACTAGAGATCTATCAAAAATTTATACAATTTCATATCCTTCCTCATGTGATAATTAAGTAAAAACTGTCATCAAATTCGAATATAAATCCCAATTTCAGTGGCAATGATTTCTTACTTAAGTACTATCCCTACCTCAGAAAAAAATTATGATAGAATACTATTAAAAATGGAAATAAGGAAACATCACATTGATTCTTGCACAAGGACCTATACAATGTTATGAAAGCGGTTTTATTGATAACAATTTTACGAAACGTACAAAATACGTCACGTTACATTATTTCTCATGGTAGCCCAAAAAAGTAAAGCAAAGAAGCTAAGTTTTTATCTAATCAAATGGGAGCTGCAAGGGAGGAGCAAGATGGGGGAGGAGTAAAAGACTTAAATATCATCAGGATCAGGTCTCAGGAATTCAGCTAGATAGTTATCAAACAATTCTGAATACCTACAAATTCAACTGGAGATCAAGGAGAAGACAACCAGTAATTCTAAGAAGAGAAAATAGACCACTTTCCAAAAGGTAGAACATGCAGAGAAGTGAATCCGAGGTAACATATGGGAAGACAGACTGGGGGGGGGGGAAGGGCCAGCACCCAGCAAGAGAGGGAGCAGTGGAGCACAAAAAAGGAACTTTTAGAAGTCTACTCCACTGAGGGATGTCATCGTAGAGGCTAAGGGGGGCAGTGGGGGGTGGAGAGATCACTCATGGGGATAGTATGGTCTCAGGATCCACGGGGTCAAGAAAAGACCAGGGGTGTCTGAGTGTGGCAAAGCTCCCAGGTATAGAGCAGGGAAAGCCGGCTGCAGAGACAGAGTCAAGGAGGGAGAACTAAGCTCAGGGTTACCTTAAACCATGATCTGAGGCATAGTTGGGCCACTACTCTCCCAGCAGAAACCCCACAAGGGGCAGATCAGGGGAGAACCGCCCTTCCTCCTCCAAGAGGAGCTGCGTAGGAGCACAGTGCCAGAATCAACTGGGTTTGGAGACTCCAAATGGGACCATTCTCCAGAGATAGAAAAACTCAGTCACAGGATGGGTGAGCTTGGAGTGCAGCCGGAGACCAGTGAGGCAGAGGGATTAACTGCCTTTCTCTGAGGGTGCACTGAGCAGTGGGGCCCCCAAGCGCTCAGCTCCTCCAGGGCCAGAGATTGAGAGGCCACCATCTTCATTCTGGTCCTCCAAAGCTATACAGAAAGTGTTCAGGGAACAAAAGCTCCTGAAAGCAAACACGGGCAGATTACTTAGCCTGGCCCCTGGCAAGGGTGGTGCAGTTCCACCTCAGGCAAGGATATATGAGAATTACAGCAACAGGCCCCTCTCCCAGTAGATTAACAAGAACATCTAGCCAAGAACAAGTTCCCTACTCAATGAGAACTGCAGAACTCCAGAGCTAGGGGAAAGCAACACATAGAATTCATGACTTTTTCCCATGATTCTTTAGTCTTTGAAAGTGAATTTTTAAAATTTTGGTTTTTTCTTATTCTATTTGTAAAAATTTCTCCTCCACCTTATTTTAACTTTTTTAAAACTATTTTATCTTATCAATACCTTTTTAAAAATCTTTTAAATTTTTCATTGTTATACTTATATTCTATCTCTTCATTGTATTTAACTTTATTTTCTGTATACATACAGGGTTTTTTTCCTTAAAATTTTGGGACACAGATTCTTCTAATAGATCAAAATATACCCTAAATCTAGTACATGTCTTTGTTCTAGTCTCCAGCCTGATCACATTCTTTCCTCTTTTTTATCTCCTTTTTCAAAGAACATATCATTTCCTTTTTTAGAATCTTTTTAATATTTTATTTATTTGACAGAGAGAAATCACAACTAGGCAGAGAGGCAGGCAGAGAGAGAGGAGGAAGCAGGCTCCCCGCAGAGCAGAGCCTGATGTGGGGCTCAATCCCAGGACCCCGGGATCATGACCTGAGCCGAAGGCAGAGGCTTTAACCCACTGAGCCACCCAGGCGCCCCTAGAATCTTTTTTAAATTTTCAGCTTTATAGTCATATTCCATCCCTTCATCATATTTACCCTTATTTTGCCTGTTCTTTTCACCAGTCTAATATATGTATCTTTTTTCTTTTTTCCTTTTTTCCTCCTTTGTTTTCCTCCCAGTTTTGGGTCTCTTCTGACATGGTTAGTATATAATTTTCTGGGATCATTGCCACCCTTTGTTCTCTCATTCATCTTTTTTATCTGGATAAAATGACAAGGTGGAAAAACTCAACACACACACACACACACAAAAGAACAAGAGGCAGTACCGGTGCCTAGGGATCTAATCGATACAAACATTAGTAATATCTCAGAGCTACAGTTCAGAATGATGATTATCAAGGTGCTAGCTTGACTTGAAAAAAAGCATGGAAGACCCTAGAGAATCCCTTTCTGGAGAAATAAAATCCCTTTCTGGAGGAATACAAGAATCAAAATCTAAGTTGAAATCGAAACAGGTATTAATGAGGTGTAATAAAAAAATGGAGGCTCTTACTTCTAGGATAAATGAGGCAGAAGAGAGAATTAGTGATTTAGAAGACCAAATGATGGAGAATAAAGAAGCTGAGAAAAAGACAAACAACTACTGAACCACAAGGGCAGAATTTGAGAGATAAATGATCCCATAAGATGAAATAATATTAGGATAATTGGGATCCCAGAAGAAGAAATAAAGAGAGAGGCAGAAGGTATTTTGGAACAAATTATAGCAGAGAATTTCCCTAATTGGGCAAAGGGAACAAGCACCAAAATCCAGGAGGCACAGAGAACCCCCCTCAAAAACAATAAAAATAGGGGGGAGGGGAGTCGGGAGGGGGGTGGGGTTATGGACATTGGGGAGGGTATGTGCTATGGTGAGTGCTGTGAAGTGTGTAAACCTGGTGAGTCACAGACCTGTACCCCTGGGGATAAAAATATATTATATGTTTATAAAAAAATAAAAATAAATTTAAAAAATTTTAAAAATCAATAAAAATAGGCCCACACCCTGTCATCTAATAGTAAAACTTACATTTCCCAGTGACAAAGAGAAAATCCTGAAAGCAGCCTGGGACAAGAGGTCTGTAAACTACAACAGTAAAAATATTAGATTGGAAGCAGACCTATCTACAGAGATCAGGCAGGCCAAAAGGACTGTCATGATATAATCAGAGCAATATAATGAGGAAAATATGCAACCAAGAATACTATATCCAGCTAGGCTGTCACTGAAAATAGTAGGAGAGATAAAAAGCTTCCAGAACAAAGACTAAAAGAATTTGCAAACACCAAACCAGCCCTACAGGAAATATTGAAAGGGGTCCTCTAATCAAAGAGAGAGCCTAAAAGTAACGACCAGAAAGGAACAAAGACAACATAAAGTAACCTACAGGCAATAGTAGGGCACTAAATGTGTAGCTTTCAATAGTTACTCTGAATGTAAGTAGGCTAAATGCCCCAGTCAAAAGACACAGGGTATCAGAATGGATTAAAAAATAAAAAAGAGGGGCGCCTGGGTGGCTCAGTGGGCTAAGCCGCTGCCTTTGGCTCAGGTCATGATCTCAGGGTCCTGGGATTGAGTCCTGCATCGGGCTCTCTGCTCAGCAGGGAGCCTGCTTCCCTCTCTCTCTCTGCCTGCCTCTCTATCTACTTGTGATCTCTCTCTGTCAAATAAATAAATAAAATCTTTAAAAAAAATAAAAAAAATAAAAAAGAACAAGAAAGAAAAGACCCATCAATATGCTGTCTGCAAGAAACTCATTTGAGACCTAAAGACACCTACAGATTTCAAGTCAGGGGGTGGAAAACAAGTTACCACGTTAATGTACATCAAAAGAAAGCTGGCGTAGCAATCCCTACATCAGATAATTTAGATTTTAAGCCAAAGATGATCAGATAATTTAGATTTTAAGCCAAAGACTACAGTAAGAGATGAGGAAGGATACTATATCATATTAACAAGGTCTGTCCAACAAGAAGATCTAACAATTTTAAATATCTATGCCCCTAACATGGGAGCAGCCAATTATATAAACCAATTAATAACAAAATCAAAGAAACACATTGATAATAATACTAATAATAATAGTAGGGGACTTTAACAACCCCCTCACTGAAATGGACAGATCATCTAAGGAAAAAGATCAACAAGGAAATGAAGGCTTTAAATGACACACTGGACAGATGGACATCACAGATATATTCAGGGTATTCATCCTAGAATAACAGATTACACATACTTCTCTAGTGCACATGGAACATTCTCCAGAATAGATCACATCCTGGATCACAAATCAGGTCTCATCTGGTACCAAAAGATTGGGATCATTCCCCACATATTTTCAGAAAACAATGCTTTGAAACTAGAACTCAATCACAAGAGGAAAGTTGGGAAAAACTCAAATACATAGAGGCTAAAGAGCATACTGCTAAAGAATGAATGGGTCAACCAAGAAAATAAAGAATTTAAAAAAAAATCATGGAAACAAATGAAAATGAAAACACAATGTTCTAAATCTTTGGGAAACAACAAAGGGAGTCCTGATAGGAAAGTATATAGCAAGACAACCCTTCTCAAGAAACAAGAAAGGTCTCAAAGTACACAACCTAAACCTACACCTAAAGGAGCTGGAGAATGAATAGCAAAGAAAGCCTAAACCCAGCAGGAGAAGAGAAATCATAAAGATCAGAGCAGAAATCTATGAAATAGAAACCAAAAAAACAGCAGAACAAATCAACAAAACTAGGAGCTGGTTCTTTGAAAGAACTAATAAGATTGATAAACTCCTGGCCAGACTTATCAAAAAGAAAAGTGAAAGGACCAAATAAATAAAAACATGAATGAAAGAGGAGAAATCACAACTAACACCAAAGAAATACAAACAATTATAAAGAACATATTATGAGCAACTACACACCAGCAAATTTGACAATCTGGAAGAAATGGATATATTCCTAGAGACATATAAACTACCAGAACAAAACCAGGAAGAAACAAAAAACTTGAACAGACCCATAACCAGTAAGGAGATTGAAACAGACATTAAAAAAAAAAATCTCCCAACAAACAAGAGCCCAGGGCCAGATGTCTTCCAAGGGGAATTCTACCAAGCATTTAAAGACGAATTAACACCTATTCTCCTGAAACTGTTCCAAAAAATAGAAATGGAAGGAAAACTTCCAAACTCCTTTTATGAGACCACCATTACCTTGATCCCAAAACCAGGCAGAGACCCCATCAAAAAGAATTACAGACCAATATCCTTGATCAACATACTAGCCAATAGGATCCAACAGTACATTAAAAAGATTATTCACCACAACCAAGTGGGATTTATGCTTCGGCTGCAAGGTTGGTTCAACATCTGCAAATCAATCAATGCGATACAGTACATTAATAAAAGAAAGAACAAGAACCATATGATACTCTTAATAGATGCTGAAAAAGCATTTGACAAAGTCCAGCATCCTTTCTTGATCAAAACTCTTCACAGTGTAGGGATAGAGGGTACATACCCCAGTATCATCAAAGCCATCTATGAAAAACTCACAGCAAATATCCATTCTCAATGGGGAAAAACAGAACTTTTTCCCTAAGGTCAAGAACACAGCAGGGATGTCCACTATAACCACTGCTATTAAACAGAATACCAGAAGTACTAGCCTCAATAATCAGACAAGAAAAAGAAATTAAAGGCATCCAAATTGGCAAAGAAGAAGTCAAACTCTCGCTCTTTGTCGATACAATACTTTATGTGGAAAATCCAAAAGACTGCACTCCAAAACTGGTAGAACTCATACAGAAATTCAGTAAAGTGTTAGAATATAAAATCAGTGCACAGACATCAGTTGCATTTCTATAAACCAACAACAGGACAGAAGAAAGAGAAATTAAAGAGTCAATCCCATTTACAATTCCACCCAAAACCATAAGACACCTAGGAATAAACCTGACCAAAGAGGCAAAGAATCTGTACTCAGAAAACTATAATGTATTCATGAAAGAAACTGAGGAAGACACAAAGAAATGGAAAAGTGTTCCATGCTCATGGATTGGAAAAACAATATTGTGAACATGTCTATGCTACCTAAAGTAATCTACACATTTAATGCAATTTCTATCAAAATACCATCAATTTTTTTCAAAGAAATGGAATAAATAATCTTAAAATTTATATGGAACCAGAAAAGACCCCAAATAACCAGAGGAAGGTTGAAAAGAAAACTAAAGTTGGCAGAATCACAATTCCAGACTTCAAGCTCCATTACAAACCTACAATCATCATGACAGTATGGGACTGGCAGAAAAACAGACACATAGGTCAATGGAACAGAATAGAGAGCTCAGAAATGGATCCTCAACTCTATGGTCAACTAATCTTTGACAAGGCAGGAAACAACATCTAATGGGAAAAAAAAGAAAAACAGTCTCTTCAACAAATGGCGTTGGGGAAATTGGGCAGCCACATGCAGAGGAACGAAGCTGGACCATTTCCTTATACCACACACAAAAATAGACTCAAAATGGATGGACTACCTCAATGTGAGAGAGAAATCCATCAAAATCTTTGAGAAGAACACAGGCAGCAAAATCTCTTCAACCTCAGCCACAGCAACTTCTTCCTAGAAACATCACCAAAGGCAAGGCAAGTGAGAGCAAAAATGAACTATTGGGATTTCATCAAGATCAAAAGCTTTTGCACAGCAAAGGAAACAGTCAACAAAACCAGAAGACAACTTCTGGTTTTCAGATATGAAAATGACATATCTGATAAAGGACTAGTACCTAAAATCTATAAAGAACTTACCAAACTCAACACCCGAAGAACAAATAATCCAATTAAGAAATGGGCAGAAGACGTGAACAGACATTTCTGCAAAGACGACATCCAGATGGCCATCAGACACATGAAAAAGAACTCAACATCACTCGGCATCAGGGATATACAAATCAAAACCACAGTAAGATACCACCCCATACCAATGAGAATGGCTAAAATTAACAAGTCAGGAAACAATAGATGTTGGCGAGGATGTGGAGAAAGGGGAACCCTCCTACAGTGTTGGTGGGAATGCAAGTTGGTGCAGCCACTCTGGAAAACAGTATAGAGGTTCCTCAAAAGGTTTAAAATAGAGCTACCCTACAACCCAGCACTCTCAATCCTGGCTATTTACTCTAACGATACAAATGTAGTAATCTGAAGGGGTACATGCACCCAAATGTCTATAGCAGTAATGTCCACAATAGCCAAACTATGGAAAGATCTGCAAGATACCTGAATATCTCTTATGAACCTTCTCCAGTTTGTGAGGGTCTCCCTCAATATGGAACATCTCTAGAAGTGAACACTACCACCCAGATGCAAGCTGGCAAATAAATCATGTAGTGATAACAGTATTTCTCCAGACCCCTACAATATATATATCTTGATTCTATAAGATTGTATTAATACATTTATGGCAATCCCATCTTACAACTAATTCCAAGTGCTCCATTAGTCAACAATGACTCTGGATCATTTTCCTCTACTGTATGCTTAAATAGTTCGACTTTTGATTTCATCTAGATTGGTATCACAGCAAACTCTCAAACCCCTTACTAATATTACAAATACATTATGTTTGGGGGCACCTGGGTGGCTCAGTTAGTTAACTGTCTGTTTTCAGCCTCAGGTCATGATCCCAAGGTCCTGGAATGGAGCCCTGAGTCAGGCTCCCTGGAGCCTGCCTCTCCCTGTCCCTGTCCCTGTCCCTCCACTTGTGCTCTCTTTCTCTTTCAAATAAATAAAAATTTTTAAAAATCTTTAAAAACTACATTATGTTTAAGTCATTACCATAAGTTCCCATTAGCTCCTAGCTCCTGATCAAAAACCAGAATAATATTAATTGACCTCTGTGAGGTAAAACACTTCTTTTCAAAAACAGCCCAAAGCATCCGTTTAATAATCTATTAATGAAACTTTGTGGGGGTAATGACATCAAGCCCAACAATCTTGTTATCTTTTAAAGTATATCTCACAATATAAACGTAACATCACTCCTATTATATTTTACTAAATCCTACCAAGATATTTCTATCACTATAATGATATGTCTTTAATATTTAAGAGCAACCTTTAAGAATCAGTACAGTAGGTACCTTTACCATCTTCTACCAAAGTAGAATAGTAATAGTATTAGATAATAGTAATCTACTATTATCACATGAAATGTCCATTAAATAATTCCCAGAGGATTGCTTACGCACTTAATGGAATCTGTGTTGAACATACACATTTGTCTAAAAAAACTCCTTCTAAATGAATGGCCTATAGCATTTCTCTTTATACCATGTGTATAAGTCGTAAATGGTAAAGAAGAACCACTGCACCCATGATTTACCATGAATCTGTGCATTATTACTAGGATAATGGCAACTAGAAATCAGTAAGAATCTCTTAACTACAGAGACAAACAATGTTAGAAATATTAAAAATTTGACCAAGTGTATGTACAGTCTTCTGTATAGTCATGATATGCCTCTCACTTCAAATCCATCCCAAATACAAGTAGACACTTAATAAGGGTCTCTTTTGAAATAATGTTGTGCTTATTTTCCCCTTGCTTACATGATAAATCTACCTTTCACTGAGCTAAAACAAAAGAAAACAAAACAAAAACCTCACAACTTTATCTTTAAAGTAAATTAAATTTGTGATATTTTGAAATTTCATGCAGTTTTTTTTTCATTTACCTAGAAATCCCAGGAGAGTTTCTGGGGTTAGAAATAAAGAAGTCAAGCTACAAAATTCACTGAAGAAATTGAAATTAAGTATGGCTATGAACATCAGATTACTAGGTAAGAGTCAGGAGCACTAAAGTCTATCAAAATGACAACATCAGGCAAGTGAACTAGAATATAAAAAATGTCAAAGCAGTAAAACAAGCCAGGCAGATCATCAGAAGACAGCAAAGCTTCTAGGGCAATGGTTCTCAATGTTTATAGTTTGGGAGACACACCTGATATGCTTCTTGAAATTCCCAGGTTCCCTGGTCCTACCTTTGGAGACTGAAATTGAGTAAAGCTGGGGTAGGTCCCACGTCATTCCAGTAAATGCTGATGCATGTGGAACACTCTAAGTAAAATTGCCTTGGAGGCTTTGAGTACCTGAATCCAGGTGCTCAAGTGCATCCTATGGCAACCCTGCTGACAGGGAGATAGAGGTGAGCACAGGTCTCTGCCTGAGGTAGTGCTGACTGCTTCCTAGTCCCAGGGCAGATAGGCATTGATTGTGTTACCATGGTCGCAAATATACCACATGGTCACCTCTGGTATATTTCATCACTGGTGAACATTCACTTACACCTAAATAATGTTACATAACCTAGTTAGTGTTTTATCTTCATTTTGAAAATTGATGCTAATTTTTAAATCTAGAAATCTGTCCTTTGGCCATTCGATATTTAGTCATTGAATAATCATGTATGACAAACACTTTTCTCTAGATGAATACTAAAGTCAGGGTTTTAACATTTCTACAACATGCCAAACAATGTGTTAAACATTTTTTCCTGGTATAAATCTCTAGCAAGTTGGCTTCTCTGTAAAGTTTTAGGAATCAAGAGGGAGAGAGGGAGAGAGGGAGACGGGAGGGAGAAAAGGAGGGAGGGAGGGAAAAAAGGAGGAAGGAAGGAAGGAAGAAGGAACGAAAGATGGAGGGAGGACAGGAGGAAGGAAGATAAAAGAAAGGGAAAGATGTTTGGTTCAATCAGTTTTGTACAGTCTTTCATGGGTCACCAAGTAGATGTTGAAGGAGGCAGATTATTTCACTATGGGGAAAAAAAAACCTATAGAAATACTTTTACAAAGATGGAACTTCATGTGTCTGTGAAAAAAATATTGCCCATGAAAATAAGCTATTTTAACAGTACAGTGATATATCATAGAGACATAAACGAACATTTGAGAGGCAACGTATAAAGAGTTATTTTTAAAAAGTAAGAGGGCTTGTATAAATCATTAATTTTGAACTATCCTAAAGCTATTACCCATAATGTAATATATATGTACATATTCAATACAGATTTTTTTTAAAAGATTTTACTTATTTATTTGACACAGACAGAGAGAGATCACAAGCTGGCAGAGAGGCAAACAGGGGGGGGGGGAAGCAGGCTCCCTGCTGAGCAGAGCCCAATGGGGGCTCAATCCCACAACCCTGAGAACATGACCTGAGTTGAAGACAGAGGCTTTAACCCACTGAGCCACCCAGGCGCCCCAATACAGATATTTTTAAATAATGTGTTTACCCTTATGATTCAGACTTTTGCTGTCTCAGCAATCCCTTAAAAAATAAATAACCAAAATAATGTACTTTTTTCATCTAGATGATTTATCCTTTTTAACATGCATTTCCCTTTAAGAAGCAACATTTATCATGTTAAATCACACCTGTGATGAATTATATATATAGAACTAAATATAGCAAATCCCCAGCAAGGACATTCCATGGATGGTTCTAATCCTGACCAATTTTATTAAATCAGGAAAGGAAGGCTGAGTGGCCGTTCAATGGGAGAAGTAACCTCCTATTAATAACTGCACCATGGGTGGGAATCTACTCTCCTTCCAAAAGCTTCTCTTTCTAGTCCAGTCTGTGGAAACCTATCTGATCCCTCCTCCTTCACCTTGGTCAAAGCAGGTGCAAAGGCTTGGGACATGACCCTTGTTCCCGATAATACTAGTGGAAGAAACAGATATGAAAGCATAAAATTAAATGCAGTGTGATCACTGCAGTAGCAGAGTAGCAACAAAATGAGAGCTGGCCTGAATTAACACTCTTAGAGATAGCTGTGTGTGTATGATTATTTGTTTATCATTAACTATATTGTTCATTCCATGTTGTGGTTTCAGGTTTCAATCATTCTTTAGGGATTTTCTTTGTCAGACTTACAAAGCACACCATTTCAGTATCACCTTCCGATACGGTGAAAAGATCAGTCTGAAATGGATGGAGCAAACCATGACTTCAGTCACTAAAGCCAGGACCCAGAGGCAGTCCATGTTGGCAACACTCCTCACCAATGGCTCCTCTTCCCACTGTGGGTGTCTCATTGTCAAGATCCAGCCAGAAAATGGTGACAATTCAGAATCTAATTTGTTAAGAAGCTGAATAATTTTGGATCTATGAATTTGAGGTATAATCAGGTGTGAATTATATAGTCAGCATACATGAAAGACTAGTAAATTCAAAATGCCATTACAGAATTGAATGTAATTTAATTTAATGTGGAATATGATGAATTTCCATAGGTGGACACTAGTTAGGTGTCCAAGTATGCTTTCAGAAAATGACAACGCCCAGAAAAGACAGTCAGGAGCGTGTGGATTTATTTTATGGCTCATTTTCTAATTTCCAGTGTGTCTTCAAACATTAAAATGATTTATGAAGCACTGCAACATAGAACAAAGACCCACCTCTGAAAAAGACCCAATGAAAATACTATTGCTAAATCACATCTGGATTATTTGAAAGGTTAAATCTTTTTATGTTAAGTTCTCTTAATATGTTATGGAAGGATTCATTACTGATTCTTTGCAGCTATGAGGAGGCAAAAAATCACTATAATAGGAAACTAGTCACTAATTATCTGACCCCACTGTCAGCACTCCCTGCTTAACACCAGAGTCTACCGCATTCATCTTGTCAACTAAATGTTGAATGTCAATACTGGAAAAACGCAGACTGCAGAGAGAAGGCATAATCTTGGCAAAGAAGAAGGATGACAGGAGGCTCTGAAACTTCCCCCAATCATATACAAAGCACTGACAGATGAAGATCTAACAAGAGCTAGACCCACTCACTGTGGAAGAAAAGAAAATTGACAAGAATGACAACTAGGTGGGCGTCTCATAAGAGAATGATTTCAGTATCAAAGGAGTGTCTTGAGAAAATGAATGAAGCATTTGAATATTCTTTCAAAAAATCTTTTAAAACTACTAGAAAAGTTAAACATGAAATGAAGAATATCACATCATTTTATCATAGAATGTCATAAAATGTATGTCCCCCAGCAAGATTCAGCATTTGGTTCACTCTTTTTGAGATTCAATTTATTAACTGATGTTTTAACCTAGATTCTGTCATCTATTAGATAAAACTAATAACATAAATGTTCGTTTTATCGAAATGAAGTCCCAATCAAGCTTCCCCCCCTCCCTCTTAGGAAATTCTGCTCCCTTTCTACATAGATTGACTTTCAATGGCCTTCTTTCCAAACCACCTATCTTTAAGTAACAAGGGCCATCTATAAATCAATTCTGTCTCAAGGCAGTAGACAAATTTATATCTACCAAATCACCTTGTAGAAAAGAAAAAAAAATTCCCATCACAACCTCTGTTAGACTCATACTCATAAAGTAAGAGAACATGACTTGAAGTCAATATACTGTCAGACACAAACTTAATCATATGTAAAGCAGGAAATGGATGTTAAAACGGTTTTGTGCCATTATATTTCTCCACGCAGAAAGCCCCAGAGGTATAAAATTTCTATTCTGTTTCTATTTCATAAAATGCAGTAACTATTTTGATCTTATTTTTTCCAGCACCTTCATATATTAATAATTCTCATTCTTATCTTTGAATATGATTGTTTTCAGATTTGAGAGATCTATTCCAAACAGGTCTATCGGATATAAAGCTGAATTACCAAGTGATATAATGCTTTTTGATACTCCATTGTCGACAGAGTTCATTAGGACTCCAAAGATTAGAGTTACCATTACAATACTATCAATCAGCCAAAAAGCAGACCAAGAGGGTGACTGGTCCTGCTCTATGAAATGAATCAGTGACTCTGATTAAACAACTAATAAACTTCCTTTCCAAGCACATTGATCATTGCCCTACAATTACCTTTGATAGAATATCCTGCGCAATGCTCTGAATGTTGGAGAAGACATAAAACTGAGATATCATAAATTATACTAATAAAGGGCAGAACTTCAAATCTGAGCAATTAAACTACAGATCTTCTGTAATGGCAGTCACTATGTAAATGATGACAAACACCTAATTTCTATAGTCAATTAACTTCTAAATGGCAAGCAATCAACTTAATCTAAAGAATTAGCTTAATTTTTTTCTGAGTAGATACAATATTACACGGTGACAAGGAATATAGGTTTAAACTCTGCCATCCATTAGCTGTAAGCACTTGGGGTAAATCATATGGCCCTCCCTTTTTAAATCTGTGTAATGGGGATTATAATACTTCAGCAAACTGTTAAGGGCTCAACAATATTGCATACAATGGAAGATCAGCCTGTCCTCAAAAGGAAAGTGGCTGACTGGCCAACAAGGACCTCTGTCCTCCCCTAGGCAAGACTACAGGAATCTTAGATTTTGATCTTGAATCTTGAGTGATGTAATAGAATGGTAGAAAACATTATTAGAGTCTATCCATTTTACTCAGGGCACTGATGAACGTACCTACCAGCTTTGGCTGCCTAGACACCCTTGAGAGTGTAGCTTTTCTACTGATTCTGTGAGCTAGCCCATATTCTTTTAAATTAATTTTTCTTTTAGTTTCTGTGACTTGGAGCTATCTAACCTTAACTGAAGTGATATAACACCTTCAGTAGTCAGGAGCATGTATTAGACAAATAGGAATTTCTCAAGGGTAAAATCCTACCATTGAACCAGAGCTTTAAAATACTTCTCATTTGCATAGGATTTCACAGTATTCAAAGCACTTCCACTTATTTCGTTTGACTCCTGTAATAATCCACATAGTATGTGGGAGAGGTCTGATGCATCATCCCCAAGGTAAGGGTTAGAGTCTGGACTAGAGATGAAGTCTGCTTGAAAATCAGGCTTCAGCTCTATGTCATCTAATTTGAGACCATAGATTTCCATCACTTGTTTACCTAAATTCAACATAAAGGAATGTAAAGATAATTATAGCACAAATTATTAGACAGGCAAGATACCAGACAGATTTTACTATAAAAAACCTTCATTTGATTAATGGGAAAATAAGACTGGATAATTAAGTGACTTACTTGAAATAAATAATCCACCTAAGGTGAAAACAATGCTAATCATATTCAGATCCCATTCAAGAAATTTTATAGTTACTGGAGCGAGGGTGTCATCCCTCAGGTGGTCCTCAAGGGTCTGCAGGAGCTTGGGGAAGGAACTAGACAGGGAGTTGTTTCCCAGTCTTCTTAGCTCAAGACTTCTCACCTCAAAGGCTTTTTAAGGAACTCTCCGTTCTTGGCCAGCATGCCACCTGACATCTGCCCTAGGCCATGTCCTAACCCCAGGAGAGCTACTCTAAACATACACAAAGCTGTCTGCAAGCTGAGCAGTAATCTTTGTTTACAATTCAGAGAAAGTTCTGTAACTATCCTCCTTCCCTCCCAGGGCCTGCATTCATCCTGTAAGACTATCCCTCTCTCCTGGACAAATCGGGAGTCCTATCAGCAGTTTCTCCAAAGCTTCCAGGAACAGACCAGGTGTGAGTATTGTAAGAGCTTTCCCCCCTCTCCAAGCTGGTGGACTGAGATGAGGAATCATGTTCTTATCAAAAGTTGCCAACCAGTTAGCTGGGCATTCCTCCAAGCTCCGTTCCCTCAATGTCCCAAAACCCCCCAAAGTAGCCTGGCTGTGTCTTATGCAATTATATTCAAATCCTACTCAAATAGAATCTGTGTTGCTGCCCTATTTTGGGACCCGAAACTCATATGATCTCCTCTGTGCCTGCTGGGACTGTAGTTATATCTGATTTCCTGCAGCCAGTTTCCTCTGTCCCGATGCTGCATTTTCCTCTTGCACTTCAACTGTTTGTTGTAAACACAGAGAGCTGGTGAGATTGAGGCACCCCCTGTTATGGGCTGTAAGTAATGGAACATAATCCACACACATTCTTCTTCTGAGTAACTGCCATGCCCAGAGTAAAAAATATCAACTTTTTAAAGAATCTCTTAATTCTGCAGTAGATACAATTTTTTTTTAGAATATACATGAGGAGGAAACAAAATTATGAACAGATTCCATCCCCCTAGAGTACTGAGAAGAATCTGTGAGGTTTTGTTTTGGGAAAAGGCCTGGCAGATATCAATGAGAAACCCTGCAATTTAAAGCACGTTCAGTTTTTCTTCCAATGCTCGCATGACAACAGAATGACAAAAGCACACTTCAGTCCATTTTTCTCAACCCAGCAGGACAACCGCTCCACAGGAAAGGAATTATCATCATGAATCAACTGCAAAACACACAACCATTTTAACTGACTGAAATAAGTAGCATTCATGCTGAAATGTGAGGTCACCCTGGACACCTGAAATGAAAGAATATAGATGAAGAAAAAACTTCCATCCCAGCTGGATTTGAAAAGTTTCTTGGAGAAGAGTGGATAAACTGGAGAATTCCTGGAGGTCAATGTTTGAGGTTTCTTTGCAAATCTGAATGGATATAATTTTTGAACGGATTTTATATCTAAATGGAAACCAACATATTGAAGATATGAAACAAATCAGCCAATTATAAGGTCCTAAGGATAAAAAGCAAACCACTTGAATTTGTGTGAAAACATTATTTGGTTGAAAACATTTTAAATCTTCTCTATACCTTTAAAAAATGTCTCAATTGCTTTACTTTATAAAAATAAATGATCCCAATTGAAAGCTGATCTCATCTCAGTTAAGTCAATTTAAAGACAAAATTTAAGTTTATGCTTTATATAGCACTAAAATAACATAGGGCTCCAACCCATGAAATAACAGGGATTCAAAGTTACCATGGATGAAAACATATAACAGAGTCTGAATATCACTCTCTGTTTGCTTCTTTTATCATTTAAAAAAATCTTTAATGAGTCATAAATCCATAAGACTTTCATCTTCAATGGACCTTAAAAATCAAAACATAGACAGTTTCTTCATTTAGAAATGATGAAATAATTGCAAAGAAATGCAATTTAAGGGGCACCTGGGTGGCTCAGTGGGTTAAAGCCTCTGCCTTGGGCTCAGGTCATGATCTCAGGGTCCTGGGATCAAGCCCCACATCAAGCTCTCTGCTCAGCAGGGAGCCTGCTTCCTCCTCTCTCTCTCTGCCTGCCTCTGTCTACTTGTCATCTCTGTCTGTCAAATAAATAAAAATCTTTTAAAAAAAAGCCCAAAATCTTAGAAATGCAGTTTAAGAGATTAAGTGACGTTAAAATGAACTTCATCATCAAACACCTAATTTAGAATCTGAAAATAACAGTATCATAGAACACATACTGGGCATTACTCCCCTTCCTTACTCTCTCCAGGTTTCAGGCTATGTAATTATTGACCAAAGGAAGTCAGGGAAAAGTATAATCAAGATGCACAAATACTGAAATACCAAAGCTTATAACCCACACAATATTAGAATTCTCTATGACAAAGCTTTCAGGTTGATGTTAAGTCAATTAACTTGCCACTCTAAAGATATTTAAAAATAATAATGACAGCACTTTGCAGAAATGGTTATAGCCCTCTGGCATTATCTGAGAAAATGAGCATTTATGGCTCCATCCAATGTCAACAATTCTACATGCAGCATAAGACATAACACAACTATTTTAAGCTCCACTGTTGAGCAGAGTGAATGTACCTCCCAGCCTTCAATGTGAGACTGCCATTCCTCTAAAACTTCTAACTTCTCCATCTAACTCTTGGCCTCGTTTATGTTGGAGTAGACAGCTTTCATTACTTGGAGGGCTTCCATTATTGCTGAGTAGTCACTGTGTTTCCTTGGAGTCCGCTTCAGCAACTCCTGTTTATACACAAAAAACTAAAACACCCTTTGGTCTTCAGCTTTCTGGTACAGCAGGTTCAGAATGATCAGGAAATGAGAACTGCAGAGATCGTGAGAGCCACTTTCAGAAGGGACATCACAAACTCCACTGAAATTCATATCAAAAACGAAAGGTTGAATCAATGAATGTATGTTACCCTGACACACATTTTGCAGCTCCTTTAATTTTTTTGCCTTGAAATTATTTTGCTTTAAAAACTAAATTAGATTTCTCCTTTTGAATTGTCAAATATCTCACCTGCAGCATGTAATTTGTTTATAAAATTGACCTCTGCTCCAACAGAAATAGAACTCTGTATGTCTTCCTAGAGTCTTAGTGGAACAATAAGTGTTTAAATAAATATGGCCCATAATTTCAAAAATAATTTCAATGCCTTATTTCCTAAAGCACTTTTGAGAAACTACAAAAACATGCCATAAGTAAAGCAAAATTTTTAAATGATGTCTTATACTCTAGCAAAATAAGTAACTTACAAGTTCCATGATACTCCATCACTAATGGAGCAATTTATGTTATTTTCACCAATAACTCAGTGTCACTTTCTGCAATGAATGAATTGCCATAGGCCCCTCCATAGGTTTTATTGTTGTTTTGATTGGGGGTTTTGTGTGTTTTTTTGGCATTTTATGGTTTTTTCCATTCAGGATATCAGAGCAAGCGTGATCTTTAATCTTTTAAATATATTAAAAGGGGTTTTCTGTTGTTTAGAAGCTCAAAATTAAACATCTTCACCCACTGTCTAGACAGTTGTGACCACAATGTTTTTTAATTAGTCATTTGTTTCTTTACTAAAGTTGCCATCATCACATAACTCACACAATTACAGAAATCCTGGGGCAAGTCTTTAAAATAAGTTTCTTAATTCTTAACATCCAGTGGGAAACTATGCAGTTGTTATACTCTCTTGAGGTCTGTTACTGTTGAAACTTCTGCCATAAACTTTGACCCTGCATTCAGTATGTTCACATTCCGTTCTGCAGAGCTAGCACCAGAAGAATACACATTATATCACTCCCAAGAGAAGATTTAAAAACTTATGTTGGAACACAAATCCATTAAAGAGATATGCTGGCTTCTCTAAAAATTCTAAAGTGCAGAAGTATTTGCAAATTATGTGAAGTGGTCAAGTCAGTCTGCAGACTGTGATTTGAGATCCTATGGAATTGTGCCCAGTGCATATCTGTGAAGTTGAGACATGAATGTAGACAATGTGAAACAGCAAGAAAAATGCGTAGTACTAATCTTTTGTCAGTTACTTTCTATGAACACTGCACTGGTTGGCCACACTGATAATTTCAAGTTCCACAAATATGACTGATAGATTGTTGAACACACAGCCTAACCCCTAATGTTTTTCTCTGAATAAATAAAACCAACCAAAACAAAAGAGACTATCAGCACAATGGTGCAACAACAACAAAATTATCAACACCAACATATCTACTACACAAGTAAATAGTTTCGTCATGTTTCTCTGTGAAGGTATCATCCAAAGAAGGGGAAAGATGTCATCTTTCCACTTCTCGAAGGAGCTCTGAGTTGATCTTTTTCTTCCTAAGCAAGGATGTGTCCATTATTCTATCTTTTGAGAGGTCAGATCAGCCAACCCTATCTGGTGGTCATCCCCATCCAGAAGTGATTTAGAACAACTACTTAGCATGATATCCTTCTCTTAATAGCACTATCCCTTCTGACTCTTACAACAAACAAATGCCTGGGATTCCAAATCAGGTCCAGGAATAGAGGCCAGGATCTGAGTCACCAAGTCAAGAGTCTGAAAGGACTCTCAGAAAGACAGGAGTCACGTTTGCCCCAATCTTCCTGAACTGAAGACCATATTAAAGGTCTGCAGAACTGAAGATCCCCATGTTAGCTTCCATCTGTGGCTTGAGCAAGCAATTTTAACTTGTTTTTTAATAAAGAGAAATTGTTTTCAAAGAAATTTTACACAAAAACCCAATTATGCAACTCATGGAAGTTGTAGTTTTAAAAAAATGTATTTTAAGTTCAAATTCCTTACATTTGTTTCTCAAAAAGTAAATCAATAAGAACACCAGTTAATATGTGCATAACATATTGAAATATTTTAAAATTTTAGAGAGCAAGCAGTAGTTAATCTATTAAAATAAATCAGAATCAAATATATATGAATAATAATAGCTAACATATACGGAATACATACTGTGCTAAATTATTTGCATAAAAGTTTAATTACTATTTTTATGTACTACATTTTCCATATGCGTGTATATATATGTATATACACACACATACACAGACATAAACATCCATTATACACATCCTTGCAGACATACACTACAATTTCATCGTCATTTTTTCTGCTTCATTAATAGAAACCCAAGGCTTTAAAAAGTTAGATTATGTGGGGGCACCTGGGTGGCTCAGTGGGTTAAAGCCTCTGCCTTCGGCTCGGGTCATGATCCCAGAGGCCTGGGATCGAGCCCCGCATCGGGCTCTCTGCTCAGCAGGGAGCCTGCTTCCCTCTCTCTCTCTCTGCCAGCCTCTCTGCCTACTTGTGATCTCTCTCTGTCAAATAAATAAAAATAAAATCTTTAAAAAAAAAGAAGTTAAATTATGTGTTCAGTCATAGTAAGCAGAATACTTAGGATCTGAACTCAGAGCTCCTGTGCTCAACCACCAACCCAAACTACTGTTCTAGTTCCAAAAAGCACCATTTCCAGAATTGCTATTCTAATCTATCCACATATTCTTACAGTACAAGCATAATTAGCACATTACAATGTGTATTTCACAGTAACACTTTTAGTCATTGTAATGAGACAATGGCATATGACCATTAATGCGTCCTCAGGCAGTATTTGCTTAACACGGTCGTTCTACATCCTAAGATTTATTGTCCCATGTGACCCACAACATTCCCTGTAATACTGATTCAAAAACCAAACTGTGAAATTAGGTAACTTTCACTTTAAGTTCATTAGCATCAAGAGGACACCAGTGTAAGGGGAAGTCAAAAAATACAACAATAGTAGATTCACTTAAGATAAAGAACCCTGTAGACAATATGCAATATAAACTTGTCATAAGGTATTTAATGGGATCTATCTTGAAAATAATGCATTTACTCTAAATAAAACTCAAACGGATAAGTTTTCTCCAAAGAGCACTAAAAGTCTCTTTTCCTAAAAGACTTGTTTCCTAATCCATATATATGTGATGAAATAGCTATTTTCCCTAGTAAGTATGATCTGCCATTTCTTTAGCAAATCAGATTTAAAAGAATAAAATTTTAAAGCAAAATATGCAGATAAAAGGAAAATACTACAGTGAAATAAACACATAAAATACCTTCAAAAGGAGAGAGTATTTGCAAATTCTTTGTATTGGTGTTACTAAATATCCTTCTAGGGGAACATCTGTATTCTTCCATCCTCCAAATAGGATGCAGTTCTGCAGTGGAAATAAAAATAATTAATCACAATTTTTTAAAGCTGAAGCCATGAAATTTTCTTCTATCATAAAATTTTCTGCTAAAATCTTTTGAAAGCCTGTCTTTATACCTTCTTTCTCTGAGATGAGCCTGTGAAATCACAAAGAACATTTACAGAAGACAAAGAGAAGTATTTTCGTATCACATTAGTTACAGAAACCAAAATATGTTTTAAATATATACCTTTAAAATTAATTTTTATGTACTATCCTCTGAAGTCTGAGGAAAAAGAAATAGGATAGAGATGGAGGAATAAATGATGGGTAGGTGCATGGTTGGATGGATGGACAGATGGGTGGATGAATGGACTGATGGATAAATAAATAATAGACACAAAGATACACAGATCAATCTTGCTTATAAAGGGATTTGTGTTGTAGCTGAATTGTGGTGTTGTGCTGTGTTGTAAAGAGCAGGGCCTGGAGACAACTGGGTTCTATACATCCTCACCACTGACTAGTGATGTAACTTTGGATTGATTTCAGAATGCTAGTTTTCCTGCTTGTAAAACTGTCATGTTTTAACCAAGTGATCGCTAAGTCACTTTTAGCTATAATACCCCACCAGTGACAATGGCCAGTCAGTCTCTGAGGAGGAGGTCAGGTATGATCACCAGAGAGGCAAGATGAACGGAGAAATCTCAAAAGCAGCAATCAGAATAACATGAAATAGGAGAGAAAATCAACTTGGATTTAAAAAAAAAAGGCCTATATCCTCTGAAGCATCTGGTCTTTATTTTATAATTTAAGCATCAATTTAAAAAAGAAAAAGATTAGAAACTTGTGCCAAATCCTTTTCCTACAATGCCTATCAGAGTGACTGGCAAAAAGAAAGTAGTCGATAAATATGTAATAAACAGAGAAAAGGGCTCCTCAAATATCATACTGATAATTTAGCAACCTTTATACCAGCATTTTACAAGGGATGAGACTACTGTCCTACATTCATTGAGAAGAGAGACCAAGAGCTGAGCAGGAAAGAATGAAAAAGAAAAGACTGGGGGTAGCAGTATCTGCCCCCCAGCCCCGACTGTCGTGAGCAACTTGGCTTTAGCCAAGTGTATTTGAGTCAGCAAAACTAACATCATGACTTTAACTTCACCCAGACACTTTAGAAGACAGGGGAGCAAAGAAGTGTTCTGACTCAAGCATGCTCTTTGAGGGCTTCATCCCCCATTGCAATCAGTTTATCAAAATATTTTTTCCAACCCCACACGGTGTTGTCCCCAGAGGAACCGTATGAAACACAACTATGTACATCTCACTGTATTTCCAGTGATGTTTCAGCATCCATACATACATTAGCACCCCTTATAAACACAACCACCCCTTTCCCTAGCCCCGGGTTGAAGTACCCTAAGAAATTCATAATTGCTTAACACACTGTTATTTCCTTGTCTAAGAGGACTGTACAGATCATGAACTGTCTTCATAATAGCAGAGGTGGGTTGTCACTTTAGACTGGCTTATGAAAGCCAACTCTCTCTCCATGCATCTACAAAGAATATTTTCTATATGAGCTCCCACAGATCTCCCTGATGATGAAAACTGGCAGCATATCCAAGTACCCAAATAATGCCATCACCAAATCTGTAAACTCTTTTTTTTTAAAGATTTTATTTATTTATTTGACAGAGAGAGATCACAAGTAGATAGAGAGGCAGGCAGAGAGAGAGAGAGAGGGAAGCAGGCTCCCCGCTGAGCAGAGAGCCCAACGCGGGACTCGATCTCAGAACCCCGAGATCATGACCTGAGCCGAAGGCAGCGGCTTAACCCACTGAGCCACCCAGGCACCCCCAAATCTGTAAACTCTTACCTGTCTTCCCAAGAGTGACTCTTATTATCCCCCGTTTTATGGAGATGGAAAATGATACCAGCGATATAATGAATTTCTTAAAGTCATTCAGGTAATTAGAGGTCACTTAGTACCACAGCAGGAATTATAAAAGCCAGGTTTCCTACCTGACAGTGCTGCAGGATCATCTAAAAACCAGCACTTTTCCGACTTTACTGGCATGGCTTGACCCAATTCAGTCAATAAACTAGATCAAGGGGATCAAAGAGTCAACTGTGCTGAGAACAAACTGGATTCACTAAGACAATGAAGCTTTAACACCTCCTAAAAAGTCCTAAAATTTTAGTGGCATAGAAATCTCTTCTGGTTGTGGTAGAGAAAAGAGATCAGTAAATCCTCTTCCTAAAAAAAACAACTGTAACCTCAGCAAAATTGTCGAAAATATCAACTTCAGGGCTCTGGAAATCAACTAAAGTCAAACAAAAAAAAACGAGAAGTGTTTATTCATGAAAAACTGTGGAAATTTCAGGTAAGAAAGGTGGGAGTCTATAGCATTCTCACAAGAGCTTCTCCCACCTTCCCCCTGCCTCCTCATGTCCCCGTCCTCCTCAGCTCGCCCTGCACAGTGGCCCTATCAAAATGGTGCTTCCACAGTGGCTCTCCTGCAGTGGCCCCATCACAGAGGCCCTGACATAGTGATAGACCCTGAAAACCTGCTTTCAGGTGGGGCTGCAGAGAGTAAATATCTCATTCCTGAGGGCGTTGTCAATAAAGTTAGCACAATCCATAAGCAAAATGGAGAATGCCCACAATTCTGTTGGCCTGAGATTACGGCCCTCTTTGGAGCAGATATCAGGCTGTGCATCTGTAGAAAAGACCCAAGGGGGAACGAGTGTCCCCATGGAAAGAAAAACCTAGATCTAACTTGAAAACTGCCTACCCTCTGAATGTCTCCCCCACCCCCACCAAAGTAACACATAGATCCATAGACAAGATGATTAACGATGTTTGGTCACCTCTGACAACCCACCGACAGAACTAAGTTAAGCAGTTACTGGAGTGACCCCCTAAAAAGAGAGACTTAATTAAAAAACAAAAAATTGAGCAGAGAGAGCAGCTGTACATACAAGAGTCACAGGTTCTTAAATCAAATCCAGGAAAGTTACAAAAAAACAAAACAACACAACACAAACAAAAAAACAACAACCAACTTCAGGAAATAGACTTGATAAATTAAGATGAATATTGTTCTTAGAGCAATCACCCCCCCAAAAAAATAGTTCAAAAAAATCAACAGAGGAAATAAAAACAGTACACTAAGGAAGGTAAAGGAGGAACAGAGGGGCAACAACAAAAACACATACAGAAAAAAAACAATCAAACGGTACCTGTCAATACAGTGATATCAATAATTCAGTTAAAGATCAATGAATGGAACACTCCAATCATCCAATCAAACAGACACATAGACCAGTGAAACAGAGTGGAGAACCCTGATATGGACCCTCAACTCTATGGTGAAATAATCTTCGACAAAACAGGGAAAAAATATTCAATGGAAAAAAGACAGTCTCTTCAATAAACGGTGCTGGGAAAACTGGACAGCGATATGTAGAAGAATGAAACTCGACCATTCTCTTACACCGTACACAAAGATAAACTCAAAATGGATAAAAGACCTCAATGTGAGACAGGAATCTATCAGAATGCTAGAGGAGAACATAGGCAGTAACCTCTTCATTATCAGCCACAGCAACTTCTTTCAAGATATGTCTCCAAAGGCCAAGGAAACAAAAGCGAAAATGAACTTTTGGGACTTCATCAAGATCAAAAGCTTCTGCACAGCAAAAGAAACAGTCAACAAAACAAAAAGGCAACCCACGGAATGGGAGAAGATATTTGCAAATGACAGTACAGACAAAAGGTTGATATCCAGGATCTATAAAGAACTTCTCAAACTCAACACACACAAAACAAATAATCATATCAAGAAATGGGCAGAAGGGGCGCCTGGGTGGCTCAGTGGATTAGGCCACTGCCTTCGGCTCAGGTCATGATCTCAGGGTCCTGGGATCGAGCCCCGCATCAGGCTCTCTGCTCCACAGGGAGCCTGTTTCCTCCTCTCTCTCTGCCTGCTTGTGATCTCTCTCTCTGTCAAATAAATAAATAAAATCTTTAAAAAAAATGGGCAGAAGATATGAACAGACACTTCTCCAACGAAGACATACAAATGGCTATCAGACACATGAAAAAATGTTCATCATCACTAGCCATCAGGGAGATTCAAATTAAAACCACATTGAGATACCACCTGACATCAGTTACAATGGCCAAAATTAGCAAGACAGGAAACAACGTGTGTTGGAGAGGATGTGGAGAAAGGGGAACCCTCTTCCACTGTTGGTGGGAATGCAAGTTAGTGCAGCCACTTTGGAGAACAGTGTGGAGATTCCTGAAGAAATTAAGAGTAGAGCTTCCCTATGACCCTGCAATTGCACTGCTGGGTATTTACCCCAAAGATACAGATGGAGTGAAAAGAAGGGCCATCTGTACCCCAATGTTTATTGCAGCAATGGCTACGGTCGCCAAACTGTGGAAAGAACCAAGATGCCCTTCAATGGATGAATGGATAAGGAAGATGTGGTCCATATACACGATGGAGTATTATGCCTCCATCAGAAAGGATGAATACCCAACTTTTGTAGCAACATGGGCAGGACTGGAAGAAATTATGCTGAGCGAAATAAGTCAAGCAGAGAGAGTCAAGTATCATATGGTCTCACTTATTTGTGGAGCATAACAAAGAACATGGAGGACATGGGGAGAAGGAGAGGAGAGGGAGTTTCCAGAGGGAAACTGGAAGGGGAGATGAACCATGAGAGACTATGGACTCTGAAAAACAACCAGAGGGTTTTGAAGGGGCAGGGGGGTGGAAAGTTGAGGAACCAGGTGGTGAGTAATAGGGAGGGCACGTGCTGCATGGAGCACTGGGTGTGATGCCAAAACAATGAACACTGTTATGCTGTAAATAAATAAAAAAAAAATCCCCCCCCCAAAAAAAGAAGTACTTTGGTCTTTGAGGTATACCAGCAAGGAAATGAAAAGTTAAAGACTGAGAAAATATTTGCAGAAATATCTAATGAAAAATTTGTTTCCAAAAAATATAAAAAGCACTTAAAATACATAGTAAGAAATTTTTTTTATGTTATGTGAGTAACCATACAACGTAATTTTAAATTGGGCAAAATATTTGCACACCTTACACAAAAGATACATAGTTTTATGAATTAACACTACACAAATGAAGGTATATAAGTTGAACAGACACTCCACAGAAGATAGACAAATGGTCCACAAGACACAAAGATCAACATCATTGATTAAGGAAATTAAATTAAGCCCACATTGAGAAATCATTCCATGCCCACTGGAATAATTCATGTTGGAAAGGTGAACAATACCAAGGGTTGTTGAGGATGTGGAGAAACTGAAACATTATGTACTGTAGGTAAGAATGAAAAATGATAGAGCCACTTTGAAAAGTCTGATAGCATCTTATAATTTTAAACATATACTTACTTGGCTCAGCAATTCTACTTCTAGGTATCTACCCAAGAAAAAACCCATGGCCACAGAAATATTTATATGACAATTTGTAGCAGCATTGTCCATAGTAACCCCAAATAGATACCACCCAAACATAAATAAGATGTGGTAGGTTATACAATGGAATACTTTTCAGCAATAAAAGGGGTGAACTAGTGATACAAGGTACAAACAAAATCCATGCACCACAAAACAACATGCTAAGTGAAAAACACTAAAACAATAGGGAAACATACGGTTTCCATTCACGTGATATTCTGGAAAAAGCGAAACTGTTGGAACGGAAAGCAGTCAAATGGTTTCTGGGACCAAGGAAGGGTAGGCATTAGGGATAGAAAAAGGCCCTTTAATTTATGGGGTGACGCAAAAGTCCTAAAACTAGGTTGTGGTGGCAGTTTCCCAACTAAAGTTGCTTACCAAATTCAATGAAATTTATACTTAAATTGATTTTAGAGCATGTAAATAACACCTCACTAAAGCTGTTAAACCCATACAGCTCGGTGAGGTAGAGATCACTCCCATTGTGCAACTGAGGGAAGAGTCTCAGAGGCTGGCTAACTCACTTAACGCTAAACAGCTAGTCATTATCAAACCCAAGTCCACATTGGTAATCACCTCTCTACTCTGCTTGTTGGAGTGGAGAGGAGACACTGGGGACCTTGCGATGCTGGTGGAAGTTTCCAGAATCAGCAGATCCCACCCAAACTGAAACCGGTGTGGGCTGCTCCCCTCTACAGAAACGGTCTGCCACCAGGAAGTGAGGGGTGTCCTGGGCTAGAGGCATAATGTTTAGAGATCCTGCTGCTCTCAGGAAATGTGCTACAGGAAAACAAGCACAGCACAGAGAAGAGATTTAAGACTGGTTTGGGCACTTAATGGTCCTTAAGATCTTAAGCAGGCCATGCAACTTCTTACAGCTTCAGTTTCTTAAATCATGAAAAGGATTTAGAGACATACCACCTCCTTTATGGAACTGTGTTGGATGTTGAATGGGCAGTAAGTGAAATAAAGGACCTGATCCTTAGTAGAGCCTCAGTAAAAGTCCTACTATTTAATAAGGATTTAGACTTTTTTTTTTTAATTGTTTCTCACTGAGGAAAAATACGAATTTTTCATCAGAAGCCCTTCTGGGCATCAGACTTAGTGGACCCTCAAATTTTATCCAGGATCTCACAGTCATGAAGGAAAAAAGTGCATTGAACTCCTTTTACTCTGTAATTATTTTCTTCCCTTGCTTTACTTCTATGAAGTTTGCCATATAAGGCTATCAGTGCCTCCACATGTCCCCATAAAAAAGTCAAGAGAAATTATGTATATGTGTTTGTGACTTACATATACACAAACTTGCATTATTTGAATTTTTTGGCAGGAAGTAAATGTTTGAAACTATGTGCTGAAATGGAAATCCGAAAGGACTATTTTAGCAATAGGAGATGTTCATTTTATTAGATCCAGCAAATGATAGCCTGGAAGAGGTCACTATTTACAAAATCTTTTAAGTTCTCAAGTTTTGAGGTTAGACTCAAAGAGCTCAAAGCATTTTACTGTTGAACATTGTTTGTCTACATGGTATGGACACCTTTCCTCTTCATCACACATGTCCATAAGGGGGTTCTCATGCCTGACTCTTCATAAAGGCAAGCAGAGATGGTATTAAAATGTGGAGATCCAAGGCCACCACATCAAAAATTATGATTTCATAGGACAGAGGTAGTGCCCAGTAATGAATTTTTTTTAAACAAACAATCCCTGGTGATCCTGGACCAAACCAAACTCACATCCTGTCTATTTCTCAAGGGCTTCCCCCAGCCTCAGGAAAATTTTTTGTGATAATTCTAGATAATAGTTCCTTAGTTTGTTTTGAATGTTAATCAGTGTTATAAAATAGGATTTAGACTCGAATAAGCTTGGGAACACACTAATACTCATTATGTTTATAATGATCTAATTTTAGACTTGCTCTTAGCATCCATTATCCCCTATCAATATTTACAATTCTGTATCAATACTGAGTAATTCACTATTTTCTTGTTCCATGTATAGCCTCTCCTCTCCAATTGGATTTGTAAAATCCTGGAGACAGATGTCTATTTCAGACAGAAACATCCTAACTGATACTTAAGGAAGGCAAAGGTATTGATGTACAGATTTTAGCTGTGTAACACCACCATGGAATTAGCTGGAAAAGGGAAGCATCATGCTCAGAAGTTTTATTATATTCCACGTTCAGTTTTCTCCCATTTCCTGAATATGACTTCTAACAAGTTTCCAGAGAAAATTCTACACTTCAACAACCAGAAACTCTGAGCAGGCCACTCCACGTAAGGTTAAGGAATATAAGCTACTGCACAGTGGACAAGAGAAAGGGGAAGGCCTGGATAAACAGCACAGTATCAAATACCACTTTGCTAGAATAACTATTCTCACATTTGTATCATTATGGTTTGGGGCACTTAGAGCCACATGAATATAACGAGTTTAAAGAGAAAAATAGGCTAATATGTAGTTTTAAATTCGTGTACACCTGTGCCTAAAAATTGAAGTGATAGTTATGTTCTTAATGTAGACTGATGAACTTCAGACCAGAGAATCTTCTAAAGCTGCATGTAATATTCTGTCCATTTTGGGGGTGGGGTGAGGCTAGCTATCCAATATTCCTCAGCTTCACAAAAGGATCCACAACCCAAAAGGAATTTATCCCTCTCTGGTCTCAATAATCTATTTTGGGTCATATAATCATGAAGCTTACAAAACTAAGATTGACCTTTTATATTGCCCTGAACCACATTTAGTTTTTTTCAAACACTAATATAGGAGCTTTAATAGAGAGGCACTATTTACAGATCTGAAGCTGTGAGGTCTTTGCTGGTCTCTTGGAACCAGATGTTTATGTATTTACTTAAAGTGGCCCACTGAATAATCATGGTTACAAGTTGAACAGCACACATTCTTTCAGTTTTATAAATACCAGGAAGTTTATAAACTCAGTGAAAAACTAGCATTTCTGGTAATTGACCTCAAACTATACTTGCTAAGATAATATAAACCATGGTCCTGAATCAATATAGCCATTTTCTCCAGTAAACATTGGGCAGCATTTCCCTAGACAAAGAAAGTCTTCTGCATACCCCCTCCTTAATTTTTTAAGGGCTGCAGGTAAATGTTATAATTCATACAGTATTTCTTTCAGACCAATGAATACTTAGAGCTGGAATTCAAATGTTTAAAGCAATGCGGTATGATCAACAGATGTAAGAGTAAAGTTAGAGCAATTTCGCCTTATGATTTTCATAACACAGATCACCCGTGTGTTTATGTTTCCTTCCAGTAACTTTGTTTGAGGTTTGCAGTCAAGTACATTTTTACTGCTATAAAACATCAACTAAACATACTGACAAGATTATTTCAATGGAATTACCTTTTATATATTGTTATCTGGGGGGGGGGAGATCCCAGAATTAGGTGAATTTTGGTAGCTCGCATATTGTACCGGCATTCAAACAAAATTATGACTGCCCCTTTCCTCAAGCATGGATTTATGGTGATTGGTTTTCTTATTGTGATTTATTTCTATATACTGCAGCTAAGCTTCATGTCAACACAAAAAGTCAAGCCAATGGGTAGAAGTATACATTTATTCTATGACAATAGAATATTTTTCTCCTATTAGGGCTGATAAATTATTTCTTCACTTAGGCACAAAATGTATGCCAGGATAATCTTAAAGGAAACAATATAGCAGAAAGGAGCATGGACTTCTAAGTGAGAGTAGTTCGTTTATTTCTTACTTGTGTATTTATTATGGACCCATTTTGTGCTGGGGACTGAGAATACAACAGGAAACAGGTACAGTCTCTGCTGCCTAGAATGTTATAGCTTCCGCTCCTGGGGTGCTTTGGAGTACTTTTTATCAAGCTATTTGCCAAGCCTCAGTTGCCTTATCTGTAAAGGAGGGGATATCATTCATCTCTGAGTGTTGCCATGAATATTTATGAAAAGGTATCTGGTTCATTATCTAACAAAGTAGCACTTAGATCTGGTTTGTTATTAAATAGCTACTTTGTGATTTTGAAGCGATAGACAAGCCATGTGGCAGATCAGAGAACACATTTCAAATTCTTGAAAGAGGACAACATCCCTATGTGGTTTCAAAGTGTTCTATAGTCTAATGAGGATATTTTTATCTTGCTAAACAGTCTAACCCCAGATGTCCAGCACAGTAACAAATGCAAGAGCACTGAAGGGTTACTCTGAACACAGACCAAAACTATAGCTTAGGAATGTGTGAAACTGTGGCTAGAATCAAACTCAGGGGTGGCAAGCCAAAGAAGACTCAGTTATGAAGTTTGTTCTGGGAATTACTAACTCCCTGTTAAGAGCGAGATGTTTCTACCTCTGCATGAGGATCACCGCTGACGCTGAACTCTAACTGAAGACTTGGTTGGATGGCTCCCAGTCTTCTTTGGCACTTAAATATCTCCTTGTACAAACCCCCTTGTCGATGAACTGCAGCTTTGGAAAGATCACGTCTGCAGTATTGGAAGAGCACAGACACACAGAAGACACCGCCTGAGTGTTTGCTAATAGTACTGTGTCTGCTTCTGAGTTTAACTTCTCCATGATTAAATAAAGATACATATAATGAACCTCTACCATGAGGACACAGAACATTACCACATCAACTTAATAACATTTTAGCTAAAAATCCAAGAAACTCAAGGGGCTAGTGATCCTGTGCGGCTTTATCCTAGTAAGTAAGTGAAGGCTTCTCAGAACACTGGAGTGGCTGAAGAATGTTCAGAATTCTAGCGTGGATCATTATAGGTCCAGGAAACCCAAGCTCATAACTACTGGGTTCATCTGCAACCCTTCTGAGAACATTTTAAGTAGGCTTATATGAAGTACAGATTAAGGAGATGTAAGATTTGATCACTACTATTGTCTTAATGTAAAAAAAAAAAAACTTCCTGTAGTGGGTACTTTTTGGAGCCTGGTCCACAGAGATCCCCAGCTCTGCACCTTGTCTATAGGGCTTGGCACCAGGTTTTTGGTTTGAGTTACCTAAAATTGTGCCCCTGGCCTTTGTTAGTTGAAACATGGATAGCCACTTCTTTCTCCTCAGAATCCAGGTACTGTGATACTGAGAGAATGTAGGAGGTCTGGTGAGACCAGGGCTTTTGAGAAAGGTCCATGATTTCACGTTCAAGTCCCAGAGCCCAGTCTGAATCCTCACAATAAATTCCCCTTTTTATTCTAAAGTATCTCAAATTGGTTTCTGTTACTTACAAACAATAGACACTTAAATATACAATAGCTGAAATGCTAGTTGATTAGAAAATCCAGATTATGATAGTTTGGGAAATATCAGATTGATCAGGGTTTCTATGGAGAATTTGAAAGAAACTTGTGACAGCTCTCATTTCCAGGGCTCCAGGATGTAGGAACAGGGGCTCTGTTTGGGCTGGTGATCACACTCCGATAAATCCAGTGTGTGGAACCGGGTACCACCTCTCTAAATTACCTATTTGTATCAGCTCTTTGACACAAGCCAGAGAAGGCTTCCAGTTTGGGGTGGAGTGCTATCTGAACCCCGTCCCCCGTGCGAGTATGTACGTATGTATACACACACACACACACGCACACACACACCATACTTGTCTGAAAGATGGGGTATGGCATATCTTACATAAGCCATCTCTCACCAAGGGATGTCAGAGATTCTGGAGAGAACTCAAGAGAAAGGGAGAGGGCATCGGAGTCAGGCAGTGCCGAGCCCTGAGTATCAGATGGGAAGGGGTGGGTTGAGGAATAAGATGGTCTAGTGGTACCCCACTCAACAGCCTGGTTATCCCATGGAGAGGCAACAGTGGACAGAGTCACAGAGCTGTGTAGTACTTGCACTCCAAGCTGACTTGTACTGAGAGGGATTCCAAATCTCAATCTCATCGGAGTCTCTTTGGCCTGATGAGTCTACAGCAACCCGCTCTGATACCCAGGCTTGGGCTAGCACCTGGACAGGGTGTAAGTGAGTGATAATCCTAGCTCCGCCCTTCTGAAGATGGCTCAGCCACCGGAAACCACATCATTCCAGGGCAGAAACAAGGATGCAGTAGGAACCAAGCTCCCCCACCCAGGCTTTGGAGCAGCTTGTAGAGACAAACAGCAGGGTTTAACAACTGGGCTGCAGTTTCATGTCCTACAGCATCTGGCAGCCTCGGAAGAGCCATCAGTTTGATTTAGGAGACCTACATTTCTACCCACAGCTGACTGCCAGCCCTGTTGCTGCAGTAGCAGGGAGAATTATGTCAGAGACTAAAATCAGCATGTAAACAAACACAGCTTTCCATGTCGCAAAGCACAGAGAAACACACAAAACAGATCATCTGATATGCCAGTGTAGGACAGTATCTTAAATATAAGAAGCAAGATAAAGATCCGTTAAGATCTGTTTTGGGAAACAAACTGGAGAGTACAAACCCTTACAAGGCTATGAAAATTTCTTCTAGAAGGCCAGAGAGAGGTTTCAGCTCTTGTGGCACTGAAAGGTTAGGATGTTCAAAGCCTTCTTCCAAAAAAGTAAGCTCGTTTTAAAGATTAGTTCCTTCACTAGGCACAATTCACTTTCCAGTAGGATGGTGAGGATTTTAATAGACAAACGTGATCTGAAGTTTGATTTGGTAAGTGAATAAAGTCTGAATAGAGAAAACTGGTTAAGTAGCCTGTCTGCAGAGGACACTTAGCCATATTTTCTTATTTCAAGTATGTATGGGGGACCCTAATGAGTCATTTCCTCCATGTAATCAGTTCATGACTCTGCTTCCAAAAAAGGGTGGGGGGAGGAGGTGACCAGGAGCCTCTGCTCTAGAAATTAGGTTTGTGGAACTTGGCAAATAATATATTGTGTGTAACAATATATAGACAGTAAGGGCTCTGGCAAGTTTATAGGCAGCTTGAGAATATTTTATGTACTATTTCTAAGTCACCCAGATTTATAATTGCAGTTTCCATCATAAGCATTTGACACAATGAGCATTTTGAAAGTGCTTCCTACTCTACTAATGGCTTCATTCAGTTTTTCTTTATTTCTGAGAGAAGACTGATTTTACAGTATCCTGGCTAGTGGAAGGCTACTTTAGCCTTCTATATTAAATTAACTTCTGTATGCATTTCCAATCTATAGCTGCATTCAGTTGCTATTTACTGCCCGCATCTCTCTCTCCTAGCACAAAACAAGGCTGAAGTTCAAATGCTCTAATAATTGTTAGATGCGACCCACAAATGAATTTTAATCCTGATTTTATGTAAGCTCTAAATCAAAGCAACAGATTTCAAATGTATTTTCAAAATTTCAAAGCTAAAGTTTTTGTCTAGAAATGATTTAGGAAATGGTCATATTCACAAGATCCCTAAGTTTGAATTCTGATCATAAGTACACCTAATTATACATAAATGAGATGTGTCATGATAGGTGCTGCGACATACATGTTGTCCATGATCTCTTTACTCACCTCCAACCCCTCGAAGATACACAGGATTAGCCCACTGACAAATGCTATGTTCATACAAAAACAGAAGGGAAAATGATTGAAAAAGAAGGCTCGCTTTGAATGAGGAGCAATGTCAAGGGTGTTGGCACAGCACTCCTGATGGGAAGGACAGTGCTTTAAGGTGGTGACTGCTTCCCAGAGATCTCAGAGTATTTTTTTTTTGAAATCTAATAGTAAGCCTTAATCTAAAACCTGCCTTTAATCCCTGTTCACATTTAAAGCTTAGACCCAGTGTCTACCTAAGCTCTCTCCATTGTTTAATTAGCAAAAGGGGCAATTCACTGACAGGGGTTACTGGAAATACCTTATAGAAACAGAAGAGTCTTACTCAATTAGTGACACATATGTTAAATATTTAATATGCATCCAGCACTATCAGGATTCTGTTTCTACTCTCAATGAGTATGGTAGCATTTGGAAATTTAAAAATATGTACATTTTTAAAGCCCAGAGTAAACCAAGCCACTGAAAGAAATAAGGAGCTATTATTGCAGGCTTGGAATATCAGAAAGGCACTCCTCTGGATTAGAGCTTCTTTAATTCACCAAAAAAGGACACTACATTTTGGCCCCTGAAAACAAAAGATGTGGATGTTTTCTTGATTTCAAAAAGATGGTGACCTTGAATCATTTGACGGACTCCTCTCAATCTTGCTCTTCTCTTGGACCAACCCCACAACCCAGCAGCATCAGCACCACCTGGGGGGGGGGGGGCATACCAGAAATGCCTTTTCGAAAATCTCAGGCCCCAGCCCAGCCCCACCAAATTGGAATCTGCATTTTCACAAGATTCCAGGTGATTTCTATGCACGTCAGTTTTGAGAAGCTTGGTTATACACATTTCCCATGATTCATTTCTATGAAATCTAGATTTCTTCATCTCTTTAAAAAGTATATACTTGGCTGCTGCCCTCGTTGTCAGTGAAAACTAGCCCCTCTCTGCAAAATTTTGAGTAAAGGAAAGATAAGTTGGCAGCTTTTAAACAGATTTCCCCACCACGCCCCCTTTTCCCAGAGTATTCTCCCCACATGCCCATAGCAGCTGTGTTTACCTCCGTGATTAGACAGTACAATAAATGCACCTAGTGATAAACTAAGTTGATTTAATTAAATGCCTGATTGCATATATATGTTAAAACAGTGGGTTATTTCTCCAAAACAATAGAAAATGTCTTCTGTCATGCAAAAAGTGCAAAGTAGGGCCAAGAAGATATAATGCAACAGTGACTAATTCTTTAAGATATCTATAGAAAAGGGGCGCCTGGGTGGCTCAGTGGGTTAAGCTGCTGCCTTCGGCTCGGGTCATGATCTCAGGGTCCTGGGATCGAGTCCCGCATCGGGCTCTCTGCTCAGTGGCGAGCCTGCTTCCCTCTCTCTCTGTCTGCCTGCCTCTCTGTCTACTTGTGATCTCTGTCAAATAAATAAATAAAATCTTAAAAAAAAAAGATATCTATAGAAAAGAAGATGGGTTTCCAGATTTGTCCTTTAATGTGATGAAGTCTTGTTTCTAGGGAAAGGACATTGCTGTGTAATTCCAAATGCTTAGTTTGCTCAGACCAGTGGACACTTTGATCTTTCTGAGGGATTTGTAAAGAAACTGGATGTTAGAGGAGAGCGATGAGGGAAGTTACTAGTCACCAATGAGATCTATGTATCTTAAATCTGTGGCACTGGGTGCCGGCAGCAGATTGAAGGGAAATTGGACTTCTTGGGACATTCTCCTACTATCCTTGCCTAACAGATAGCAACTGCTCCAAGAATCCAAATTGAGAAAGTGGACAAATGATACTACGTCAGCAGCATAGCAAAGAAACCTTCCACAAATGGTAGAGTTTTGGACATGAAAGGTAAGGCTTGATTTATCCCCACACAGGACACTGCAGCCTTTGTTGAGAGGAAAACAAACACACACAAAACCAAAGACATCTCAGAGCACAGGTCAAGAAAAAAAAAATTCCCTATTCCTTCCAATTCTTCTCCTTGTCCCCTTTCTTCTGGAAAGTTCTTTCTTTGGTCTTTGAAGTGAGAAATTCAGAGAAACCTCCTGCAACAGAGGGAACAGCAGGGACTTTGAAGCCAAGCAAATCCAAGTTTGGATTACATTGCCTCAAATGTGTTTTCAATCCATGTTGCGCAGATGAGTGAAAGAGCAGCTGCACAAGGATGAGGGAGAGGCCTGCAGAAAAGAAGTGCCATGAAATGAAGGATAAAGATACCCAATTAGGGCATCATTTTGTTTTCATAGGGCTGGAATTTTTCACTTTAATCCTTATCTTTTTATCCCTCAATACAAACATATCAGTTACACGTTCTTTATAGAAGAGTGAACAGTCTCAAAAGCACAGTAATATTAGGGGGGGAAAAAGCAGCACGTGTGGTAGTGAAAGTGAAAATTCTTGGTCGACCCACTCCCAAGGATAATCATTGTTGACCATATGGTATAGACACTAATATTTTTGGTGTTTTATAGTTTAAAACTTTAAGTTTTTTATATATGCAGAATAATCATCATTCTGGTAGGCTGAATAATGGCTCACAAAATACATCGATGTTCTAATCCCTAGAATGTGTATTCCCTTGTAAGACAAAAAAGAAAAGAGCATTGCAAATTTATTAAGAATATCAAGACAAGAGATTGCACTGGGTTATCTGGAAGAGCCTAAAAATGCAATCACACATGTCCTTAGAGAAGCAAGAGATCTGACAAGGCAGTGTGACCAAGGAGAAAGTTTGGAATGAGGTAGCCACAGTCACCAGAAGCTAGAAGGCATGGACAGATTCTCCCCTCTAGCTGTCAGAGGAAATGTTGCCCTGTTGACACTTTGGTTTCAGCCTAGTTGGCATACTATTAGAAGCAGGCTTTGGGACTGAATCTCTCACACTAGAAGACAAAGATGGGTGTGCGTCTCTTTTTTTTCTTTCCTGAAGACTTACATTTATACCCTCCAAGCTAGCATACTTTGGTTCAGTCCTTGGGTCCATCATTTTCTAGAATATGTAATCTATTCTTAGGATTAGCCAATTCTTCACAGCAAAATATATTAAGACTTCATCAATCCCAGTTAGCATAATTAAGAAAGTAATGTATCTGGGGTGCCTGGGTGGCTCAGTCAGTTGAACATCTCTTGGTTTCAGCTCAAGTCATGATCTCGCAGTTGTGAGATCAAGCCCCCACTCAGTGAAGAACCTGCTTCAGATTCTGTCTCTCTCTCTCTTGACCCCACCCCACTTGTGTGCTCGCTTGCTCTAAAATGAGTAAGATCTTAGAAAAATAAATCTATCTGGAAACTCATACCAGGGTTTTAAGAATTATGTTTTTATACTATGAATATTTGAAAAAATAAAAATCTGTGGCTGGAAAGAAGAACTGCGTTTTTAGTATTTTTTAAAAGGTAGTTTGGCTAAAGAAATTTCAGCCAGGTAAAATCATGACTTATTTTTCTAAGGGTCAGAAACACAGAATTTGCAAAATCTTAGGGAAACCATCCAGGTCTATGCTAATTGCCTCTCCCACATAAACAAGGACCAGTTGTTGGTTATGGTGAGGGACACGCATGTATATAATAAAATCCCCCTAAAAGAATTTTTTCAAACTGGAAGTTAGAAAATTTCCTATGGCAAGAGTCATTCCTCCACATCTCCATCTGGGCTGGTACCTCTCCCCAAGGACAGATTTCCCAGTCTTAGGAGACATGCATTATTTGAACAGAGACAGAAGAGCCTGAATTCTATTCACAGAACTTTGTTTGAACCTTGGAGGCGGGGTACTTAGCCTAGCTGCCAGTATTTTCTTTGGGTTCTTTTTTCTTTCATTGGTTTTGGGCAAGTTGGATGGAGAATCATAAACAAGGCAATAGGCCAGCTTCTAAATCTAATCAAAATAAATCTTTTGAGCATTTACTATTTATGAAATACTAGGGGAAGCATATAAAGTAGTTGAAGATACAGGCTCTGTACTAAAGATGCCTAGGGCTAACAAAAAAGCTGTTAGAGGTGGTCTCTGTGAGTTTGTTTGGTCACGCTAGAGATGAAACATAAATCTAGAGGTTGAAGGGAAGGGACCTTTCACATGGGAGGACAGAGCACAGGACAGCATCCTAGGTGCAAAGAATGGAGTGGATGGAGTAGGAGCGAGCTGTGATCATATCTGGTGAAATGGCAGACTCCTCAGACCAGAAGAGAGAGGAAAGGGCAAGAGTTGCAGAGGGTTTTGGACGTCAGACAAATGAGTTTGGACAGCATTCTTGAGAAGTCGTGGCCTACTGAAGTGTTCTGGATCAGCAGAGCGACGTGACATAAATGTGCTTGAGGAGGATTAATTTGGTACCGACGCATAGAACTGACGGAGGCAGGGAACTGGAAGGTAGGAGGTTATTATGGCCGCATGAGAATGATATAATGAAAGCAGATTGAGAGAAATGAAATGGAGGGAAGACATTGTTGCTGGGAAAAAGGAGTGCTAAGATTCAGTGAGTAATGATAGTGGGAAGAAAAAAAATGAGCAGTTTTGACCTTGGGTGGTTAGATTTCTCCATCCTGAATGAGGATAGGAAGAGGACGAGTGTTAGAGGATAAACAGTTTCAAAGAAGTTGGTATGTACATAGAAATGTCCAGCAGCCATCATGAACATATGGCACTGGAAACATGAAGAAGCAAGAGCAGGAAATAAAGGCCTGAAACTCATCAGAACACAGATAATAGAACTAGTGCCCTGAAAAACAATCAGCTTCTTTGGAGCAGAGAATAGAGTGCTTGCAGAGACCGTTCTGAGTGATAATGTGACCAGCAAATGGGGTTGAAGTAGGGAGGGGATCCGTCAATGGAGACAAAGGAGCAGTGGTCAGACAGGTGTGAGCAACATCCTATTTGGATAATTCCATAGATTTCTAGGAAATAGAACATGAAGGACTGGTCATTGATAATTTTGTAACTGTATCGACTCATTGTATACCCTGAAATTAACCAAGGCTCATTTAAAGATTGTGGAATTCGAGACTTTATACTCTATGGTTCTGCTGTAGATTTTCAAGCTCACCATTTCCTGCCATCCCCATTAGATAATGAAGTCAGTATTTTTGTTGTGTAGCTTATTTCAACTTGAGAACTTCAGTTGACCTTTCCTTTTCCATCGGCACAGTTAGAAGGTGGTGCTAATAGAGCCAGCAGATATTTACTAAGCAACCTACTATATGTGAAAGACCCATAAATAGGGGCTGGACAAACCCCTTATTCACCAAGATTCTCCCTTTTAATGCAAAAGGTAAGCATTACAAATGTTTAAGTAAATCACATGCAGGCTGGAAAAAGTCTTAAATCTAACTTACGGAGTTAATGGTGCCAAGTTGCTTGTTTTTATAAGCACAAGAGCTTTTTAAAGCTATCACTCTTGCTACACCCATGAGGTTCCATGGTCCCCTCAGACTTTGTTGCATGACATCTGGTACTTTAATGCCTTAGAGCTAAAAAGAAATACCACGCGTGCCATTTGCTTTGATTCAGTGTTTCCAAATGGTTCCCTTTCCACTTGGTCTTTCTGTTAATGGTAATATTCTCCAAGGATTTCAGACATTGAAGGTCTGGTGTTAATAGACTTTTTTTTTTTCATTTTAAGAGGGACTATACAACCACAATTTGACCATTAGCTTTAACGAAGTTTTAAAGAGAGGGATCCACCCAATGATGGAGTTTTTGCACAAAGTATATGCCCTTTGACTAAAGATTAGGACACAGCCTATCAGGACACAGAGAATCAGTTGCAAATTAAAGTGGCTCTGGGTAACCTTCTATGGCAAGGCTTGTATGCTACTTTAGCAAAAATTCCTTATCAAGGATCTTAGTCTGTGAAAACTGAAACTCCACAAACACGTTTGAATTACATACATATTGCTAGCTGTGCAGGAGGGCTTAGCACTAAGAGGTATTTCCTATGTAGGGACTTTACAAATGTTTGTTGTCTTCCCTGCCTGTTGACAGGCAGCTCAACCTTATATGATAAACTTCATCTGTAGTTCACAAACACTAGTGTACAGAGGAGATGGTTCAGAATCCCTTGGCTATCATTTTTTAAAAGATTCCTGGGCTTAGTTTCTGGATATTCTGATTCTTGTAGATTCCAGGGTATGCATAGGGTATATATGCATTTATTTGATTTGCAGGTAATTCTGATGAGCAATCATGTTTAAAGTCTGCTCATTTCTTCCTAGATGTATTGTTTTATGACTGGGAGATTCTGTGAAAAGTAGGCTGTGTTCCAGACTGAGTGTACATTTTCCATATGCTAAATATGGGCATAAATGCACTGAACCTTCTCAAGTGAAGACTGATGGCCCTTTTTTAGGGGGCCATAGCTGACATACTAATTTATGATCTTCTAAACTTGGTATATAACTACAGCAAAATGTAAGAAGTGCAGAGGAAACATTATCTTGTCCTAGGAGGACCTTGGAGCATTTAATAGTTCCCTATTTCCTCAACAGGTGTTAGAAGAGATTAGGTAATCCAATAATATATCCATGGCATGTAAGTCAAAACAGAACCTGGATTTCTCCTTTCCTAGTCCAATTACTATGAAATACATAATTAGGTGGTCAAATGAAATCTCCCACGTTGGTATCATTATACTGGGATAGGAAGAAGACAATCTCTCTAAAAATGCCCTCATCTCCTCCCTACCTCCTAAGAATTAACATCCCAGAGAAACAGCCCTACAATGCAAAAGCTAATTTTAAAAAATCATGCATATGACTCTAAAGCTTTCTATTTTCATTTAACCTATCATACATATTCCTCTAGGTCAGTGTGTGTCCATAACTCTTTCTTTGTAATAGCTTCATAATATTCCATACCATAGACTTCTCTTGACTTACATCTTGATTTTTCCAATGGATTTACTGCTGGACTTCCAGTTCTCAGTTGTTTTTTTTTTTAATCCCTACATCAATGCTGCAATAAATATCCTAATGCACACTGTTAGGGTCCATAATCAAAGAAACAAGATTGATGTGATGCGAAAGTCGATCAAAGCTTTATTTCGCACCAAGCATAGAAAATCCAACCGACCAGTCGGGGCCATCTCTTACAAAAAGGCGACAACAACCAGGACACCAACCCCGACGATGACGCTCCTAACTCCACTACCCGACCACGACCCTAGCCAACAAGGACCCTAGCCGACCACAACGCCCCCGGCAGCGCCGCTCCCCGACGAGGCCACCCCTCAATGACTACCCTACCCAACAACTACCCTACCCAACAACTACCCTTCCCGACCACAATGCCCCCAGTGGCGCTGCTCCCCAGCGAGCCCGCTTCCTCACGACTCCCCTACCCAAGGACTACCCTACCTGACGAGGCCGCTCCCGGTCGACGAGGCCGCTCCCGGTCGACGAGGCCGCTCCCGGTCGACGAGGCCGCTCCCGGTCGACGAGGCCGCTCCCGGTCGACGAGGCCGCTCCCGGTCGACGAGGCCGCTCCCGGTCGACGAGGCCGCTCCCGGTCGACGAGGCCGCTCCCGGTCGACGAGGCCGCTCCCGGTCGACGAGGCCGCTCCCGGTCGACGAGGCCGCTCCCGGTCGACGACTACCCCCATGCTGCAGCCCAGACTAAGCTTTATAGAGGTGGTTGAGCCCAGCCCACACACAGATGGCCAATGAAATTGCAGCATACAGGGAAACCTGCACAGTCATGCTCGGACAGCAATACACGTGGCCAATTGAATTCCAATTCACCATAGCAAATATATGCACACCCCACTGATTGGATGTCTCCATCCAGCCTGGCCCGCCCCTATATCCGGGGTTTGCAAGTAAATTCCTCCGGGAGGGGCAGGGTCAATCCAAGCTTACAATGAAATGGCTCCCTCTGGCTAACCAGGCCCTTACACACGCTAACTTTTTGGACAGATGATTTCTATGAGTAAGATTGATTTATGCAAAGGTGCAAGAATCAGAACTCTTACTAGATTCTGCGGGATTATTTTCTGAGGAGTTAGTAGCAATTTCACATTTCCATTATCACTGTGAGTTGGTTTTTTCTACAGCCTCATCAACATTAGTGAAACTCCAAAAAATTGAAAAATGATCAATCTTCTATTTGAAAAATAGCTTTTTGTTGCTTTAATTTGCATTTCTCTGGGAATGAACTATACCTTTTTGTGTATGTTGGCTCTTTGTCTGCCCATTTCTGTAAAAGGCCCTCTAGGATAAAATAATGTTCCTCCTCACACCAGGTACAAAGAAAATTCCATGTAAGGTCCAAAGACAGCAAAGCCAGAAGGGGGGAAAAAATAACATTGTATAATTGAGTGGAAGAGCTACTTGATATTTTAAACAAGATAAATCCAAAACTGCAACAAAGGAGGAAGAATTAAGGTAAAGTTGACTTTATAACCATTAAAATTGTTTATATTGTCTTTTGCCTGACAGAAAAAGTCAAAAGACAAATTATATCATTTACATGACAGACTTTAACAAAGGATATCCCTGAATATGGTTCTCTCAAAAAATGGATACAAAATAGACAAAAGGAAAAAAAAAAAGCAGTGATATTTTTTCCACCCCGTTTTGAAGATTCTTGTGTTTGAAGCGTATTGAATAGGAGGTGCATTTCCTCCTAAACAAGGTTCTCCCATAGCCATCTGTTCTCTGCCTATCGAGTCTCTTGGCATTTGGGTCTGATTTCCTCAGGTGGGAGTGTTGCCTTTGGGAAGCCTCACATGCTGATCACATCTTGTTTCCTTTTGTCTTCCTTCCAGCCTTCCCTCTGCAGCACTATAGCAAACTCACAGCAGTTCAGCTGCCTTTTAAAGTCAATAGCTAATATTCTGAAAATTCTGTGTACCAGGCAAAGAGCTCTACTGAGTACCATTCACAATCTCAGGTGTAACCTATAATGGGAGAATCACATCCAGTTCTATAGTTTAGAAACCGAGTTTAGGAAAGGCTCATGTCTTGCTTTATTTACAGCAGAATTTAAAGCACTTCCTTGTAAGTTACTCTAGGTGAAGAACACCTGAGAGAGTTCATGAGAAATTACTTTGTAAAGTCTCAGGTACTCGACAGTAACCTATCAGGCTAGATTTTCCTTTAAAACTGGTTAAAAATAATCTGTGATCAGAAGAAGCATAACATACCCCTTGTTCCTTATCCCCTATTTGGAGACAGCACATTTCTCACCAGCTGCCATTTGCTAGAATAGCTGCTTCTAGGAAATCGGCATCATTCAAAGTCCTGCCTTGAACAACATCCTCAGAAAGACCTCTCTGCCTTAATAGTTTTTCCTGAGTAAGTAGCACTCTGTGCTACTTCTCCTTTATAACAATTACAGTTCTAATTAATGTCTGCCACCTGGACTTCAGTGCAAACTCACTGAAAGCACGAACCACATTTCTTGTGGAATACTTAGCACTATGCTAGGTGCATAGACAAACATTCGAAATGAAAGTCACAGCATTTTACATCATACCCACTGTACGAATCTAATTGTTACTATTTGTTCACTTATACATTATCTATCTCCCTTTTGAAAATATGGGCTTCACAAGAATAAGTGCTTTGCCTTCCTTATTTCTAGTTCTTTATATTCTTAACACTGGAACTTGGGACATATAGGTGCTCAATGAGAATTTGATAAGTGAATACTGGTCTCTGTATAGGCTGTTGTTGGCTGACTTAATGGAACTTTGAGATCGCCACCTTCCATTTTCAAAGCTCCATGATTGACTGTTGTGAGTACTCCTGCTTTCTACATACAGTAGCCCTCCCCCACCCCTTCTGCCCTGCTCCGACCCTTCTCCATGATTCCAGTTACCTGCAGTCATCTGGTCTTGAAGCAGATAATCCTCCCACCAAATTATCAGATAAATCAGTAATATTCTAATGCTGCCTTCACAATGCCTAGGTAAACCCCACTTCAAGGTATCACATAGGGTTGTCATCTCACATCACAAGAAGAGGGAGTACAGTACACAACATTTTGAGAGACCACACTCACTTAACTTGTCATAATATACTATATATATAATTGTTCTGTTATTGTTCACCTCTTATTGTGCCTAACATATATCCAAATTTATCACGGTATACATATATATAATGGGTTCAGTGCTATTTGTAGTTTCAGACCTCACTGGGGGCCTTGGAACATACCCCAACAGGTAAAGTGGACTCCAGCATTTGAGTTATCTACAGTTCTATTTATTATCCTATATTATATTACAAAACATACACAAAATTAAAGGATGAGAAAATGTTTGAGATCTGTTATATCTTTTTTTTTTTTTTTCTGGGTGACAGACTTATCCAGAGTTACAGGACAATCAGCCACAAAGTTAGCTGCAAAGCTAATCTTTTGCAATATTCTTTAAGCAAAAGCCTGTGTTTAAAGGCAGAGGTCTCTTTAGTCAAGGTTCTAGAATGTATGAGAGAGGGGCAAAGAAAAATGATTTGCAGGTGATTGAAAAGTGGTTTTATTCAGTTCTTTTTCTAGTTTCCAGGTTGAAGTTCCTGGTGAGGGAGATAATCACGCATTCATAGATCAGAGGTGAAATCTACTCAAAAAGTGAGAAGTTCAAAGTACTGAGAAGTCAAATAAAACTTAGGGATGTGGAGTTTTATCAGACAGTGGAGTAGCAACAGAAAATTTATGCAGACAAACTTTCCTTTCAACACATGCACCACAGAGACAAGATGAAATAACCCTTAATGTTCAACCTGGACTAGGTTCTGATTATCACTACTACGGTAGCTTTAAAAAGAAATTGATGGTGTAGGATCTGTCATTTCCTGACTTGTTAATTTTAGCCATTCTGACTGGTGTGAGGTGATATCTCATTGTGGTTTTGATTTGTATTTCCCTGATGCCGAGGGACGTGGAGCACTTTTTCATGTGTCTGTTGGCCATCTGGATGTCTTCTTTGCAGAAATGTCTGTTCATGTCCTCTGCCCATTTCTTGATTGGATTGTTTGTTCTTTGGGTGTTGAGTTTGCTAAGTTCCTTATAGATTTTGGATACTAGCCCTTTATCTGATATGTCGTTTGCAAATATCTTCTCCCATTCTGTCAGTTGTCTTTTGGTTTTGTTAACTGTTTCCTTTGCTGTGCAAAAGCTTTTGATCTTGATGAAATCCCAATAGTTCATTTTTGCCCTTGCTTCCCTTGCCTTTGCCGTTGTTCCTAGGAAGATGTTGCTGCGGCTGAGGTCGAAGAGGTTGCTGCCTGCGTTCTCCTCAAGGATTTTGATGGATTCCTTTCTCACATTGAGGTCCTTCATCCATTTTGAGTCTATTTTCGTGTGTGGTGTAAGGAAGTGGTCCAATTTCATTTTTCTGCATGTGGCTGTCCAATTTTCCCAGCACCATTTATTGAAGAGGCTGTCTTTTTGGGTTTTGAAGGGTCAAGGGTGGGAGGTGGGGGGAACAGGTGGTGGGTAATGGGGAGGGCACGTTTTGCATGGAGCACTGGGTGTTGTGCAAAAAGAATGAATACTGTTACGCTTAAAAAAATAAATAAAATGGGAAAAAAAGGAAAAAAAAGAAATTGATGGTGTAGGAAACTGCTAGCAAATATTTTTCTTGACTTTCTTCAAGACATAATGGGTTAGCTCAGTCTCGGAAAAATATATGTAATAGAGGAACAGACTATAAGCATAATGGAGTCTCCCTCTAGTCATTTCAAATGCATGTCCTGACTCATTGTATTAACTTTCGAATGAAAAAAGATCGAAATACAAATTTATTTGTAGTGTGGTATGGCAACCACAGAATTTCTATTTGAAAATCTACTTAAACAACACAACAGCATGATGCTGGTTGTGCCTGGTATTTTGCCAACCTGCAAAGTCATAAACCCTGCTCCTGTGTTTTCTAGTTTCTATGGTATCTATAGTATCTATGGGACACACAGCAAGGCAGCCGCTTTGGCCATTTAATTCTTCGTTAGAATACTCAATCTCAAATTTTGCCCGGAACTAAAAAATTGAGCACGTTTGTTTTTCTTTTCAGTCATTAGTTTGGTATTGAGTGCTGTATTATTAAATTACTGGCTTCTGATTCATATTTGCAATGCTTCTGGAACACTTGGCATAACAGAAGCTGAAATCCTTGCAATAGTATTGACTTTTGGAGGGGGGGATACCATGGGGTTTACACAGGTTAAAAATTTCTCTGAATACAAAAGTTGTTCATTCCTCATGTAGAATTAGCAAATAATGTAGGAAGAAAACAAGACCCCCTAATGCTGTCTCCTGGTCATAATAATCACTTAATATTTTAGAGCATTTCCCCCCACCAGATAGCTAATCATATCATTTGTAATTAATCATGAACATAAGCTGTTAATACAGTTTTGTGTCTGGTTTTCTTAACATTTCATGTTGTATCTTGAGCACTAATATATTAGGCATTTATAATGGGCACAGATTTCATAATATATAAGTAACCCTTCTTGTTGAACCTAGATGTAGTGTTCCACATTTTTATAAAATTGGTGATAAACATCTATCCATCTACTTTAAGTCTTTGCCCACACTTCAGATAATTCCCTTAGGAACGCTTCTTAGAAATTAAACTGCAGAGAATATTAGTGTTGAAAATAGCTTATGTTGGAGTTTATGTGTCTGTCTCAGGGTCTGTCCTCAGCACTTTACGTATATACATTTAGTATTAGTTCAATTTTACAGATGGGGGAAACTGAAGCACAGAGAGATTAACTCTCAAAGGTCATAGGGTAAGTGAAAAAGCTGGGATGCTACCCCAGGCGATTTGAGGCTGGAGCTGGTGCTCCTGACCCCTGTGCTGTATGAACTCTCTAATCACTTAGGTAAACATGACCTTCGCAGGTCATCCACATTAGACTTGGAAGTAATAGATCACCTACTTGAACCCCTGGACCCTACAGAAAGTAAGGCCTAGAAAGATTAAGTGACAAAGTCAAATCGCTGGTGGCAGATCTAGGTTTTACATCTTGACTCCTCATCCTGCAGTCTAAACACTTGTTATTCCAAGGGTGACCCATGAACCACAGCATCAGCCCCACCTGGGAGCTTGTTAAAAATGCAGAATGTCAGGTCCTACCCCCAACCCTCCTGAAGCAGAATCTGCATGTTAACAAGATCCTCTGGTGATTCCTTTGCACATTAAAGCTCGAGAAGCAGGAGTCAAGATGGCGGAGAAGTAGCAGGCTGAGACTACATCAGGTAACAGGAGATCAGCTCGATAGCTTATCTAAACATAGCAAACACCTACAAATCCAACGGGAGAGCGAAGAGAAGAAGAACAGCAACTCTAGAAACAGAAAATCAACCACTTTCTGAAAGGTAGGACTGGCGGAGAAGTGAATCTAAAACGACGGGAAGATAGACCACGGGGGGAGGGGCCGGCTCCCGGCAAGCGGCGGAGGAACGGAGCACAAAATCAGGACTTTTAAAAGTCTGTTCCACTGAGGGACATTGCTCCAGGGGCTAAACCGGGGTGAAGCCCACGCGGGGCCAGCGTGGCCCCAGGCCCCGCAAGGTCACAGAAGGATCGGGGGTGTCGGAGTGTCGGAGAGCTCGCAGCTATTAGAACGGAGAAGCCGGCTGCCAAGACAGAGCCGAGGACTGAACTCTCAGCTCGGGGTTACCTTGAACTGGTCGCGGGCTGGGTGAGCTCGGAGCGCGGCTAGAGGCTGGGGATACGGGAGTGATTGGGTGCTGTCCTCTGGGGGCGCACTGAGGAGTGGGGCCCCAGGCTCTCGGCTCCTCCGGGCCGGAGACTGGGAGGCCGCCATTTTCATTCCCGTCCTCCGGAACTCTACGGAAAGCGTTCAGGGAACAGAAGCTCCCAAAAGCGAACCCGAGCCGATTACTTAGTCCGGCCGCCGGTAAGGGCGGTGCAATCCCGCCTCGGGCAAAGACACTTGAGAGTCACTACAACAGGCCCCTCCCCCAGAAGATCAACAAAATATCCAGCCAGGACGAAGTTCATCTATCAAGGAGAAAGCAGATTCAATTCCTAAGACAGCAGAGCAATTCCAGAGGAGGAGAAAGCAAAGCATGGAACTCATGGCTTTCTCCCCATGATTCTTTAGTCTTGCGGCTACTTCAATTTTTTTTTCTTTTTTCAATTTTTTATTTTTTTTTCTTTTTTCAATTTTTTTTTCTTTTTTCTTTTTTCTTCTTCTGCTAAATTTTTTAAAAACTTTTACCCTTTTCTTTTTTAACGTTTTTTGACTAGTTCATCTAAATAAATATATTTTTTCTTTCTTTTTTGTATTTTTTTATTTGTTTTATTTTTTAAATTTTTTTCTTTTTTTTTTTTTTCTTTTTTTTTCAGAACCTGTTTTTTATCCCCTTCCCCCCCCCCCAATTTGGGGTCTCTTCTGATTTGGTTACAGCGCATTTTTCTGGGGTCTTTGCCACCCTATTAGTAGTTTATTTGCTCCTTCATATCCTCTTATCTGGACAAAATGACAAGGCGGAAAAAATCACCACAAACAAAAGAACAAGAGACAGTACCGAAGGCTAGGGACCTAATCAACACAGACATTGGTACTGTGTCAGATCAAGAGTTCAGAATGACGATTCTGAACATTCTAGCCGGGCTCGAAAAAGGCATGGAAGATATTAGAGAAACCCTCTCTGGAGATATTAAAGCCCTTTCTGGAGAAATGAAAGAACTAAAGTCTAACCAAGTTGAAATCAAAAAAGCTATTAATGAGGTGCAATCAAAAATGGAGGCTCTCACTGCTAGGATAAATGAGGCAGAAGAAAGAATTAGTGATATAGAAGACCAAATGACAGAGAATAAGGAAGCCGAGCAAAAGAGGGACAAACAGCTACTGGACCATGAGGGGAGAATTCGAGAGATAAGTGACACCATAAGACGAAACAACATTAGAATAATTGGGATTCCAGAAGAAGAAGAAACAGAGAGGGGAGCAGAGGGTCTATTGGAGAGAATCATTGGAGAGAATTTCCCTAATATGGCAAAGGGAACAAGCATTAAAATCCAGGAGATGCAGAGAACCCCCCTCAAAGTCAACAAGAATAGGTCCACACCCCGTCACCTAATAGTAAAATTTACAAGTCTTAGTGACAAAGAGAAAATCCTGAAAGCAGCCCGAGAAAAGAAATCAGTAACATACAATGGTAAAAATATTAGATTGGCGGCAGACTTATCCACAGAGACCTGGCAGGCCAGGAAGAGCTGGCATGATATATTCAGAGCACTCAACGAGAAAAACATGCAGCCAAGAATACTCTATCCAGCTAGGCTATCATTGAAAATAGAAGGAGAGATCAAAATCTTCCAGGACAAACAAAAACTGAAAGAATTTGCAAACACCAAACCAGGTCTCCAGGAAATATTGAAAGGGGTCCTCTAAGCAAAGAGAGAGCCTAAAAGTAGTAGATCAGAAAGGTACAGAGACAATATACAGTAACAGTCACCTTACAGGCTACTAATGGCACTAAATTCATATCTCTCAATAGTTACCCTGAATGTTAATGGGCTAAATGCCCCAATCAAAAGACACAGGGTATCAGAATGGATAAAAAAACAAAACCCATCAGTATGTTGCCTACAAGAAACTCATTTTAGACGCGAAGACACCTCCAGATTTAAAGTGAGGGGGTGGAAAACAATTTACCATGCTAATGGGCATCAGAAGAAAGCTGGGGTGGCAATCCTTATATCAGATCAATTAGATTTTAAGCCAAAGACTATAATAAGAGATGAGGAAGGACACTATATCCTACTCAAAGGGTCTGTCCAACAAGAAGATCTAACAATTTTAAATATCTATGCCCCTAACGTGGGAGCAGCCAACTATATCAACCAATTAATAACAAAATCAAAGAAACACATCAATAATAATACAATAATAGTAGGGGACTTGAACACTCCCCTCACTGAAATGGACAGATCATCCAAGCAAAAGATCAACAAGGAAATAAAGGCCTTAAATGACACACTGGACCAGATGGACATCACAGATATATTCAGAACATTTCATCCCAAAGCAACAGAATACACATTCTTCTCTAGTGCACATGGAACCTTCTCCAGAATAGATCACATCCTGGGTCACAAATCAGGTCTCAACCGGTATCAAAAGATTAGGATTATTCCCTGCATATTTTCAGACCACAATGCTCTGAAGCTAGAACTCAATCACAAGACGAAAGCTGGAAAGAACCCAAATACATGGAGACTAAACAGCATCCTTCTAAAGAATGAATGGGTCAACCAGGAAATTAAAGAAGAATTGAAAAAATTCATGGAAACAAATGATAATGAAAACACAACAGTTCAAAATCTGTGGGACACAGCAAAGGCAGTCCTGAGAGGAAAATATATAGCGGTACAAGCCTTTCTCAAGAAACAAGAAAGGTCTCAAGTACACAACCTAACCCTATGCGTAAAGGAGCTGGAGAAAGAACAAGAAAGAAACCCTAAACCCAGTAGGAGAAGAGAAATCATAAAGATCAGAGCAGAAATCAATGAAATAGAAACCAAAAAAACAATAGAAAAAATCAATGAAACTAGGAGCTGGTTCTTTGAAAGAATCAATAGGATTGATAAACCCCTGGCCAGACTCATCAAAAAGAAAAGAGAAAGGACCCAAATCAATAAAATCATGAATGAAAGAGGAGAGATCACAACTAACACCAAAGAAATACAGACAATTATAAGAACATACTATGAGCAACTCTACGCCAACAAATTGGCCAATCTGGAAGAAATGGATGCATTCCTAGAGACATATAAACTACCACAACTGAACCAGGAAGAAATAGAAAACCTGAACAGGCCCATAACCAGTAAGGAGATTGAAACAGTCATCAAAAACCTCCAAACAAACAAAAGCCCAGGGCCAGACGGCTTCCCAGGGGAATTCTACCAAACATTTAAAGAAGAACTCATTCCTATTCTCCTGAAACTGTTCCAAAAAATAGAAATGGAAGGAAAACTTCCAAACTCATTCTATGAGGCCAGCATCACCTTGATCCCAAAACCAGACAAGGATCCCACCAAAAAAGAGAACTACAGACCAATATCCTTGATGAACACAGACGCAAAAATTCTCGCCAAAATACTAGCCAATAGGATTCAACAGTACATTAAAAGGATTATTCACCACGATCAAGTGGGATTTATTCCAGGGCTGCAGGGTTGGTTCAACATCCGCAAATCAATCAATGTGATAGAACACATTAATAAAAGAAAGAACAAGAACCATATGATACTCTCAATAGATGCTGAAAAAGCATTTGACAAAGTACAGCATCCCTTCCTGATCAAAACTCTTCAAAGTGTAGGGATAGAGGGCACATACCTCAATATTATCAAAGCCATCTATGAAAAACCCACTGCAAATATCATTCTCAATGGAGAAAAACTGAAAGCTTTTCCATTAAGGTCAGGAACACGGCAGGGATGTCCATTATCACCACTGCTATTCAACATAGTATTAGAAGTCCTAGCCTCAGCAATCAGACAACAAAAAGAAATTAAAGGCATCCAAATTGGTAAAGAAGAAGTCAAACTATCACTCTTCGCAGATGATATGATACTATATGTGGAAAACCCAAAAGACTCCACTCCAAAACTGCTAGAACTTGTACAGGAATTCAGTAAAGTGTCAGGATATAAAATCAATGCACATAAATCAGTTGCATTTCTGTACACCAACAACAAGACTGAAGAAAGAGAAATTAAGGAGTCAATCCCATTCACAATTGTACCCAAAACTATAAGATACCTAGGAATAAACCTAACCAAAGAGACTAAGAATCTATACACAGAAAATTATAAAGTACTCATGAAAGAAATTGAGGAAGACACAAAAAAATGGAAAAATGTTCCATGCTCCTGGATTGGAAGAATAAATATTGTGAAAATGTCTATGCTACCTAAAGCAATCTACACATTTAATGCAATCCCTATCAAAATACCATCCATTTTTTTCAAAGAAATGGAACAAATAATCCTCAAATTTATATGGAACCAGAAAAGACCTCGAATAGCCAAAGGAATATTGAAGAACAAAGCCAAAGTTGGTGGCATCACAATTCCGGACTTCAAGCTCTATTACAAAGCTGTCATCATCAAGACAGCATGGTACTGGCACAAAAACAGACACATAGACCAGTGGAACAGAATAGAGAGCCCAGAAATCGACCCTCAACTCTATGGTCAACTAATCTTCGACAAAGCAGGAAAGAATGTCCAATGGAAAAAAGACAGCCTCTTCAATAAATGGTGCTGGGAAAATTGGACAGCCACATGCAGAAAAATGAAATTGGACCACTTCCTTACACCACACACGAAAATAGACTCCAAATGGATGAAGGACCTCAATGTGAGAAAGGAATCCATCAAAATCCTTGAGGAGAACGCAGGCAGCAACCTCTTCGACCTCAGCCGCAGCAACATCTTCCTAGGAACAACGGCAAAGGCAAGGGAAGCAAGGGCAAAAATGAACTATTGGGATTTCATCAAGATCAAAAGCTTTTGCACAGCAAAGGAAACAGTTAACAAAACCAAAAGACAGCTGACAGAATGGGAGAAGATATTTGCAAACGACATATCAGATAAAGGGCTAGTATCCAAAATCTATAAGGAACTTAGCAAACTCAACACCCAAAGAACAAACAATCCAATCAAGAAATGGGCAGAGGACATGAACAGACATTTCTGCAAAGAAGACATCCAGATGGCCAACAGACACATGAAAAAGTGCTCCACGTCACTCGCCATCAGGGAAATACAAATCAAAACCACAATGAGATATCACCTCACACCAGTCAGAATGGCTAAAATTAACAAGTCAGGAAATGACAGATGCTGGAGAGGATGTGGAGAAAGGGGAACCCTCCTCCACTGTTGGTGGGAATGCAAGCTGGTCCAACCACTCTGGAAAACAGCATGGAGGTTCCTCAAAATGTTGAAAATAGAACTACCCTATGACCCAGCAATTGCACTACTGGGTATTTACCCTAAAGATACAAACATAGTGATCCGAAGGGGCACGTGTACCCGAATGTTTATAGCAGCAATGTCTACAATAGCCAGACTATGGAAAGAACCTAGATGTCCATCAACAGATGAATGGATCAAGAAGATGTGGTATATATACACAATGGAATACTATGCAGCCATCAAAAGAAATGAAATCTTGCCATTTGCGACGACGTGGATGGAACTAGAGCGTATCATGCTTAGTGAAATAAGTCAATCGGAGAAAGACAACTATCATATGATCTCCCTGATATGAGGACATGGAGAAGCAACATGGGGGTGGAGGGGGATAGGAGAAGAATAAATGAAACAAGATGGGATTGGGAGGGAGACAAACCATAAATGACTCTTAATCTCACAAAACAAACTGGGGGTTGCTGGGGGGAGGTGGGATTGGGAGAGGGGGAGCGGGCTATGGACATTGGGGAGGGGAGGCGAACCATAAGAGACTATGGACTCTGAAAAACAACCTGAGGGTTTTGAAGGGTCAGGGGTGGGAGGTTGGGGGAACAGGTGGTGGGTGATGGGGAGGGCACGTTTTGCATGGAGCACTGGGTGTTGTGCAAAAAGAATGAATACTGTTACGCTGAAAAAATTAATAAAAGGGGGAAAAAAAAAAAAAAAAACTCGAGAAGCTCTGGCAATACACTGTAAACTTGATACATCTTGGTACTTCAATGGAAAATCTGCATGTAAACAGCTAGTATTTCCACAGCATGAAAAAAAAAAAGTCATTTTTCAGTTAGTTAAAGCTTTTATGAGGTTGAAGCATATGAAACTGCTGTTATTTTAGAGAAAACATTTAATATTGGCAACTTAGTGTGGCTCAACTTCTATGGGTGGAAAGATAACAATAATAAAACAGGTATTAGTTTGAGTAGAGATTGAACTTGAAGTGGATGAGGTTCTTTATTTCCAGTGAATATACATGTTAGTCAGGAAGAAAACACAATTAAACAATGACATTGTAAATTGGTAAGTGCTACAGGAGAGCATTCTGAGAGCTTTGGAAGAAGGCAAGTGAGGTTCTGGAAAATAAACATGGAAAATCATTTGCTTCTGTTAGTGGCAAAAAAGGAAGGCATACAAGCCTTAGTCAAAGTATTATATGGACATCCTCAGAAGCTTCGCAGAATCGGATTTAAAACAATTGGTTAATGGGGCCCCTGGGTGGCTCAGTGTGTTAAAGCCTCTGCTTTCCGCTCTGGTCATGGTCCCAGGGTGCTGGGATCAAGCCCCACATCGGCTCTCTGCTTGGTAGGGAGCCTGCTTCCTCCTCTCTCTCCCTGCCTGCCTCTCTGCCTGCTTGTGATCTCTCTCTGTCAAATAAATAAAATCTTAAAAAAAAATAGATAAAAATAAAAATAAATAAAACAACTGGTTAAGTATATAAGGTGTTCCACAAAGTTTGGTAGCTATGGCTTGCCACTTGAACTAAGAAAGTAAGGACCATGTTGTCCTTTAATGGTCATAGTAGTTAATGAGAGTTTACAGGTCTCACCCTTTAGGGTGTACGATTTTCATGGGCCCCACTTTGGCCGTTTCTCTTTTTTTGAAGTTAACATTTTCAGGTTCGGTGAAGTGAAGAACTGGCTTCCATTACACTATGAATGAAGAGAACAATCTTATGAGTAATATTTAAAGATGTACTTTTTTTTTTTTACCAGAAGCTGTGAATAATCTATAAGCAAGCAGTATGTGTAAATATAAAAACCTTGGTTAAATATTTTCCATTCTCAAGTCCTTTTAGGTATCTTGCTGTTCTAGAAATGAGATTGCGAATACAGATTTTGCATCTTTACAGTAGTTGGCTTAGAAGTACTAAATTTGGGGGGAGATGGTTGAATTGTTAATAATTCCACTTTACCATCCATCTTTTTCTTACAAGGTTCCCTTTTTTAGAAAGAACTGACCTACCAGTTGTTGGGCCCATAATGAGGTACAATAATGTTCAAAGCAGTCCTAAGAGCATGAGAAGGAAAGTATCTGAGACCAAAATTGGGTAATCATTGGAGTGATACATGAAATGCATTGAGCAGGGAGAAAGTGACATGAGGGTGGGATAGATCGCACATAGGTACATACAGCTGGTAGCTTTCAATATTCCCCACATCCTCCCTGCAGGCCTGAGGGGCAAATGGCCTCTAGTTCTCACTACCATCTTTATTTTTATGAAATCTAGTCTGGTGAAACTGCCTTCAAATGTCAGAAGTTTGATTCCTAATGTATTCATTTCCTCCCTTGCCTGCCTTCTCCCGCCCTTCCCTCACATCCTTCTAAACTTTTACCAAATCTCCCAAATACTATCTGGGCACTGGGAGAATATAAAAGAAGAGGAAGATCTAGCACCTTACTCACAATTTGCTTGTAAAACAACTTTCTTCCTGGAATACCAAAGATAGGACAGCCACAAAAATCTATTAATACCCAGCAGTCGGTTGTGATTGTAAAAAAGGACAGATAGAGTACTATGGGATCACAGAGTGGGGAGCAATGACAGCTGTTGGTGGGATCAAGGAACTCCCACCTGAGGAGTGCTGTTTGAACTAGCTCATGAAAGGCAGGCAGGCTCCAGAGAGGGAGAAGGAGGGATTCCCCAGAAATGCATGCCACAGAGACAAAGGCCCAGAGGAGCAGGTGGAGGGGATTTGGGGGATGTTTTGCACTGTAAAGAAAAAGGAAATAAAGGATTTATTTATTTATTTATTTATTTATTTATTTATTTATTTATTTATTCTGCAGGGGAGGAGCAGAAAAAGAGAGTAACTATTCCCTTCAATGGCTCTGCTCCAGCCATGGCATGAGAACATCAGGGTTCTCAAACTTTAAGCTCACATTACCTGAAAGGCTTGTTAAAGTCTTTCTTGCGAGGTCCACCCCTGGAGTTCCTTATGTGGAGGGGGTTGTGGGCAGGAACATGTGTAGCCTGAGAGTCCGCATTTCTGTGACATTCCCAGATGATGCTGGTGCTTCTGGTCTGAGAACCACTGTCCAGAGATATGGCCAACAAGCTCCCATCCCACTTGCTATTTCTTCTGCATGGAAATTTCTACCCCCAGATAGTCACATGGCTCCTGGCCTCAGTTTGTTCTCATTTTTTCTCCTGACACTCTATTCCTGGTCTATGCTGTACCTTCATAACCCCTATCATATCTTAACACTATCGTGATTTTTTTATCACCCATTAAGATATAAATCCCATGAGGGACAGTTTTGTTGCCTTAAAGCAGTGCTGTAATTCCTAGCACCTAAATTTCTGCATTTCTAGACTTTAAAATACCATTGGGCACATGGTAGGCACTCAAATAGTGTTGACTTGCACCAAAGAATAAAATGCCTAGGAATAAGTTTAATTGAGGTGAAAGACCTATTCTCTGAAAACTGTAAGACCCTGAAGAAACCAAAGACAACATGAACAAATGCAAAGATACTCCATGCTCATGAATTGGAAAAATACTGTTAAAGTATCTATAATACCCAAAGCAATCTACAGATTCAGTGCAATCCCTATCAACATGCCAACAACATTTTTCACAGAACTTGCATACTAAAGTTTGTAGAACCACAATGACCCCAAAAAGCCAATGCAATCTTGAACAAAACTAGAGATACTACAATCTCAGTTTTCAAGATATGATACAGAACTATAGTGATCAAAACAGTATGGCAATGGCATAAAAACAGACATGAGATCAATGGAACAAAACAGAACACAGAAATAAACCCACACTTATATGGTCAATTAGTCTAGGACAAAGGAGAAAACATATGCAATGGGAAACAGACAATGTTTTCGAATGGTACTGGAAAAACTGGTCTTCAACGTGTGAAAGAATGAAATGGGCCACCTTCTTATACACAGAAATAAACTAAAATGGATTGAAGACCTAAATGTGAGACCTGCAGCCATAAAAATCCTAGGAGAAAATATAGGTGGTAATTTCTTTGATATCAGTCTTAGCAATATTTTTCTAGATAGGTCTCCTAAGGCAAGGGAAACAAAAGCAAAATAAACCATCAGGACTACACCAAAATAAAGAGCTTAGCACAGCAAAGGAAACACAAAATAAAAATAAAAAGTCAACCTACTGAATGGGAGGAGAAAATAAAAAGTCAACCTACTGAATGGGAGGAGAAACTTGTACAGGATAACTCCAATTACATAGTTTAAATAGTAACCCGCTATGTAATGTAATGTAATGTAGTAACTTATCAAAACAAACAAACAAAGAAACAAAAAAACCCAAAATCCAATGATCTGATTAGAAATTGGCAGAGAACCCGAATATACATTTTCCAAAGATGACAGCAGGTGGCCAATAGACACATGAAAAGATGTTCAACATCACTAATCAGGGAAATGCAAATCAAAACCACAGTGAGATACCCCCTAATATGTGTCACATTGTCTAAAATCAAAAAGGTAAAACAAGTGTTGGTGAGAATGTGGAGAAAAGGGAACCCTCTTGCACTGTTGGTGGGAATGTAGACTGGTGCAGCCACAATCAAGGTTTCTCAAAAAGTTAATAAAAATTAAGTTAATTAACTTAATTAACCATAAGACCTGGTAATTCTACTATAGATATACTCAAGGAAAACAAACACAATAATTTGAAAATATATAGGCATCCCTATGTTATTACAACATTATTTACAGTAGGCAAAATATGGAAACAAGTGTCTACCAATAGATGAATAAAGATGTTGTACACACACACACACACACACACACACACACGCACACACATACACACACAGATATTATTCAATTGTAAAAAAGGGAGGAGATCCTGCCATTTACAACAACTTGGATAGACCTAAAGGTTATTATGCTAAGTGAATTAAATTAGAGAAAGATCATATGATTTCATTTATATGTGGAATCTAAAAAATAAAACCAACAGAAACAGACTAAAATACAGACAACACATAGAAGGTTGCCAGAGCAGAGATGGGTAGGGGAAGGGGCGTAAGGAGTGAAAGGGAGTGGGAGATATGGACTTCCGGTTATGGAATGAGTAAGTCACGGGGATGACAGGAACAGCATAGGGTAATAGTCAATGATATTGTAATAGATTTTGTGATGTCACGGGGATGACAGGAACAGCATAGGGTAATAGTCAATGATATTGTAATAGATTCTGTAATATATTCTGTGAAGACAACTACACTTGTGGTGAACTTAGCATAAGGTATAAACTTGTCAAATCGCTATGTTGTACACCTGAAACTAATGTAACCATCAACTATAATTTGGGGGAAAAAAGTTAGTGTTGACTTGATAAAGGAGATATTGTCTTGGAAAGAGAGGTGAGCCTGGGACTCATATAGATTGAGTCAGAGAGGATGGAAGACAAGAGAACTCAGGCCATACACCACATTGACTCCATCTTAAGGACACACATCTTTGGTTTTATTAGTAAAAAGTTTGGGGTCGGGGGAGTAGGGAAGGAGAGTGAGGTAGAGTAAGAGCTTTAAGTAACTGCAGAGTTTCAGAACAGCTGCTGTGAAGGCCAACTATATTCTAAGGGAATAAACACCCTCATTTAGGGCAGAGGAAAAACCAGTCAGACTATACTTCTCTCTGAAATGCTGAAGTAGTCTTTCTATCTGATATTATATTAAGAGGATTTCCTACTTGTCACTTGCAGTCATTCCCTTTTCCTGACACACAGAGGCCTTAAAACTCCTATAGGAGAGCCCAGTTCTTCCTGTGTCCTCCTTTCTGCCCTGTAAGTCAAGGGCATAGAATACAGTTTCCAGCAGCAAGTTTTTACTCCAAACAGCCTGCTGTACAGGGTTGTCCCAAATCCCTCTAACCTTCCATATGTTTAGCAATTTTGATGCCAAATGTATTGCTCCTACATCATACACACATTATATACCTTCCATGGAAACATGATTGATATGATCAGTCCTATTATAATCTCTTACTAGAAACCTTGTGTCTTCATTATGTCCACAAAAATCACAAATAGGAACGTAGACATTTAGAGGATTCATAAATTAGTCCCATTAAGATGGAAATCTAAAAGATAGAGGAGGGATGTGAAAATATGGCAAATGAGGTCACCTGTATAGGTTGTCAGATTCTTTAAGTGCAAAAATAAGCTCATCTGGTGATAAAATGTGATACCCTAGTTGTAACATTTAGCAACCCTCAATCTAAGACTGAAATGCTATGCATATACACACTGTGTGTGTCAAAAGTCAAGAGTAGGAAGAGGGTTGTTGATCTAATGTAGTTGCATTTACATCCTCCCCCCTTCTCCCCTGCCCCAGTTTAGATCACTGGATTAAGATCAAAGCCCTCAAGGTTGCTGGAGGGAAAGGATAATTGGATGATGGGTATTAAACAGAGCCCTTGATGTAAAGAGCACTGGGTGTGGGGCGCCTTGGTGGCTCAGTGGGTTAAAGCCTCTGCCTTCAGCTCAGGTCATGATCCCAGGGTTCTGGGATCAAGCCTCGCATTGGGCTCTCTGCTCTGCGGACAGCCTGCTTCCTCCTCTCTCTCTCTGCCTGCCTCTCTGCCTACTTGTGATCTCTGTCTGTCAAATAAATAAAATCTTAAGGAAAAAAAAAGCACTGGGTGTTAAGTGCAATTGATGAATCATAAGATTCTATCCCTGAAACTAATAGTATGTTAACTAAATTGAACTTTAAAAATTAAAAAAAAAAAAGACCTCAAGAGGCAGAGACTCTTCTGCTCTCTGCTTTGGAGATTCCTAACCCTGCCTGGAACATAGGATTGGTGGTAAGGCATACGTTGGTTTGGCTGGTACTTAGTAAGTGTGGTACGATGAGGGAAGATGGGACTGGAAAGATGGAGAGGATGGTGTACCTCCAGTCCTGAGGGAATTGACAGGAGGAGGGAAAAGGGAAGCCCATTCATTTGGCTCAGACAATATGAAGACATTTTAACAGAACTTTTAATTTCCCAGGAAGATGAAAGGTAATCAGTTTTGTAATAGGTTATCTACATGAGAGACTTTCCAACTAATATTAGACATAATAATATACTTAACACCTATATTATATTCCAATTTATAAATTTTGTAAGAAATTTGGTAACATTAGAGGAAGCAATGTGTAGGAATCCTCTTTACAGTAACTCTAAAATTTAAGTTTAAGAAAACAAAACTGAGTGATGCCTGGATGGCTCAGTGGGTTAAAGCCTCATCCTTCTGCTCAGGTCATGATCCCAGGGTCCTGGGATCAAGCCCTGCATTGGGCTCTCTGCTTAGCAGGGAGCCTGCTTCCCTTCCTCTCTCTCTGCCTACTTGTGATCTCTGTCTGTCAAATAAATAAATAAATAAAATCTTTTAAAAAAAAGAAAACTGATAAATCATCTTTTATCAGGTCCTTTATCTACTATGTCTTCATAGGGCTAGGTTTTTGTTTTGTTTTGTTTGTTTGTTTGTTTAGGGAAGAGGCCAGCTAGCTTCCTCTCTCTTCAGACACCTAACTCCATTTCTTATCTATAGTCTTATTCTTATTCCTACCACCTGGCATAAAACATGGTCATACTCCCCTATCTTAAGTAGTAAAAACAAGAACAAAACCCTTTCAACTATTTATCAACTCTCCACTCCGACTTCATGGATAAGCTTCTTTAAATTATGGTCTACACTCACCGCTAATGTCCTCACATCCCATTTGTTCTTCAACCGACCGTGCTCTGGATTTCCCTCACCATTTCACTAAAAGCACCTCTGATGATAATACAACTGAGATCTTGAATGGCCAAGCCAATGGATATCACTTTGTCATATTTAATGTGACTGGCCTCACCTTTCTTGGATCTTACTCTCCTGGGTTTCTTTCTAGTACTTTCTACTAGTTTCTCTGGCTCTCCCTTCCCCCATTGTTCTATCGTGGTTTAAGTTCTTTATTTTTAATGTAATCAGTGCTTCCTAGATGCCCCATCCTACACTCGATGGTTTTAAGAAGGCATACATCAGTTCCTGGAATCAATTCCACAGTCTAGATATCTTGAGCTTCAGAGCCATCTATCCAGTTGGGTACTTTATAAATCCCTCAAACTACACAGAGCTGAAGCAGTACTTACCCTCTCTGCAAAGAGCTCAGTTCTATTAATCCTAAGAATCATTTTACACTATTTCCTCCTTTGTCTCCTCTTCAGTTACCCAATTGTGAAAATTCTACCTGTTAAGTATTTCTTTAATTGGTTCCGTCCTTTCCCTTTGATTGTTACTGCCAGAAACCAGGCTCTACCATGTTATTACCATGATCACTATAATATCCCAGTCTTTTGTCCCCAATTATTAGCCTTCAAGTCTTCCCTTCTCAATGATGGGAAAGGAAATTTTCCTTGGGGAGCAGGGAAAGAAAGTAATCTAGATTTTGATTTTTTTTTTAAATTCTTGACAAGCATCTAATCACCCCATGCACATGGGCTGCTCTTTTATCTGTAGTCCCAGACTAGCAGAGGGCCAGATATGCTACAAATATTTATAGAAATGTAATTAAATCCTCCCTCATTAAACACTTCTCAGCCTTGCCAAGGCTGAGAAGTCATTTTATTTCATCCCCAATAACCCTAAGGAATAAGAAAGAGTAAGATTTCTGGATTCACCAAACAGTGTTGTTAACTATAAGGACTACTTCAAACTCAGCTGACCTGGGTTTTAGTCCCACTCCACCAGCTCTGCAAATTTTTTGTTTTGAGTTCTGCTTCCTCGTGTATTAAAGAAAGGGACTGAGCTCTAATTTTGTGGTCTTTATTTTCTGATTCTATGACTTAAATACCACTTACAGAATAAAAATACACATTTTGAATCTGTGTCAAGTACACAATTCTAAAAGCCCATTTGGATGGATTGCTTCTATAGGAGAATGGAATAGAAGGGAAAGTAGATTGGTAATCATTAAATGTCAGAGTGACCACTGAGAGAAGCTGCTAGTTATTTCCTAGTATGTTTCCCCCAAGCCATACTCACCATTCCCAGCCATTATTTCATAGCCTCCCATGCATCTAAATCTATCTAACTCTGGCCAGTAGGGAGTGATGGTGAAGGATTTTTCTCTTAAAGGAGAGGGACCAACACTTTCCATGGT